>NC_056739.1:685585093-685940093 GCF_019279795.1 Protopterus annectens | reverse complement strand
ACCACAAAAGTACACATAGCAGTCATTGCGTAGCACCGTCATGTGTTGTGTGTGTGTGTGTGTGTGTGTGTGTGTGTGTGTGTGTGTGTGCAAATATATGCACCCACAGCTTGTAACACTTGCACAACATTATTGTGTCCTTGTACATATTGTGCAATCACTGAACAACTACACACAAGCATCATGTACACGTATACTGTTATTAACAAGGGCTGTCTACACTTGCACTGCATGTTCCTGTGCAACACATAATCTGCATGCTGACACGTGTGCAGTGATGTTTTTCCTTGTGATACTGTCACCCACCCTAAAACAGTATTGTGTATGTGTTGGATTGCAGGTGTGTTTGTGTTTGTATCTGCTGTACTGAGGAGTGTGCCTGTGTGCTTATGTACCTGTGTGCCTGTGTGCCTGTGTGCCTGTGTGCATGTGTGCCTGTGTGCCTGTGTGCATGTGTGCCTGTGCGCATGTGTGCATGTGTGCCTGTATGCCTGTGTGGTAATATCGTGTACATATTTGTAAACTGTGTTTCCTATCTTCCTCTCACAGGTTCTGATGTTGCTGTGGTGGAGTGCAGCAGGGAACCTGAAGCCACTGCTGGGGATAGTGATTATGATAATACATGTGTAATGGCACAGGGAGGTGTGACAGGGACTGTCATTGGTCAGCCAACTGACACTACACAGCAGTCAACCCCATCAATGCACACAGTCATCCTGCCTATACATCCATTGTCACCAATGTCCTTAGCTGAGGGACAGCATACAGTGGGCATTGACCAGGGTAGTGTGGCATCATTGGCACATGCATCCCCTCACAGCAGCCATGGCCAGATTCCTGACATGGTACCACACAGGCAGATGTCCAGGGTTTCTCGTGGGAGCATCTGTGGTCATACTGCCCCTGTCAGACGTGCCCACAGAGGTATTTCAACCTCAGCTATGTTCTGGGCTGTAATGCAGGCACAGGCACATATGGAACGGTACACCAGACAGGGTCTGAGGGAGCTTAGAGCACATTGCACTGCTATGAATGACACTATGCGTGATGTTGCATCTGCCATCCGTAACATCAGCGAGGTCATTGATAGTCGTTGTGGGGACACATTAGATCTTTTCCACAACTACATGTCCAGGAGCCAGGACAGTATAGGATGGTTGAGGCGTCAATGTGGACGTATGCCAGCAACATTATCAGCTGGTAATCGTCACAGACGACAACAAACCCACAGCTGCTCCCATAGTGCTAGTACCAGCCCCAGCAATGCTGGGTCTGTGCTGTCATTAGACCGTATGAGAAGACCACGTGCACGTGGCTCTGGATAGTCCCAGCAGGGACATGTGTCCAGTCAACAACCCAGTGCTTCTGATGACAGTACCCAGTCTGGCTCAATACCTGATACTGTCCGTAGCACCCCTGCCAGGCACAGGTACCGTGTCCGTGGCCAGAGACAGTGATCTGTATGACCTGGCAAGTACAGTCTGTGGCTGTCCACAACACCCGTATATGGCAGCTATGTGGTGGAACTGTGTGCATGCATACACACACACATAATGCTAACACCTAGGGCTAACACATACACACACACACATTGCAGCAACATTGCCCCATGTTGCACTGTTGTCCCTCACTAACACACACACACACACACACACACACACACACACACACACACACACACACACACACACACACATACATGTCAATTGGATGTGTCAATGGCAGACTCTGGCAAACCAAGTACACACCCTGTGCATATGATGAAACTGTGCCACCTCCTGCCATCTGTAACATTGATGCAGGAACAGGGTAGCATGGTGCTGATGCACAGGGTGACAACATAGCATTGTAGTAATATTATCATGTTGTTAACAGTACAGTGTAATGATCTTGTTGTGGGTATATTCGAGCATGCATGATGCATTACCTATGTTTGCCATTGCAGTTTTGTATACACCAGTGTTAATTCCCAAAGTGTACTGTCTGCACATGTGCCACATGGCTGCTGTGTGTACCTGTGCCTGCATGTGTTGGGGTGTGGACAATACATGTGTGATGTTTGCAGCACTGAGTTGCAGGTGTACATTTGTGAACATGGTTAGCATGGAACATGACATGGTTTGACAGTATGCTGTGGGTGATATGGTTTCCAAATGTCAGTGGTCTGCATTCTGGTAGTATACACAGCTTACATAGCCTGACATTCAGTGGTCATGGCATGGGGTCTCCTCAACTGATACACAGATGTAGGAACCTGGTGTCAGTGATATCCCTGCAGTACTACACTATATTCTTACTGAGCCACACACATCGCTGGGAACAATACTCTTTGGCATATAGCAGTCTCACGTACATGCCAACACACTATGGATATGTCCATCCACAACTGCAAATACATACAGTGGCCTACAATGCATTCTACACATGACACACCTAACCACCACAAGGGTATCATATGGACAGATACCTGCTTTCCAAGCCATGCTGTATTGCTGTAACACAACTGTGGCATTGGCATCGGCATGTAGTTAACATAGTATTCCAACAGTACCATGTAGGTGGTAGCACCCATCATGTAGAACGGGTAATGGTTTGTACATGTGGACAAGTGCTATCTTGTCTTTCCTGTGATATTCACATTTCCAAAGGTATTCTGCAGTCCCTCGGTGTATCACCTAAGCAAGAAGGTGTCTGTATGAATATCGGCAACAGTTGCCATACACCTACACTGGGTGCCCATCACTCACAGACTTTGCTGTGTTTTAACATGTCTGACATATACTCCAGACATGAACCCTCACTACATTAATCAATCAAAGCTTTCATGGGTGTGTGTCACATAGTTGGCCTAGGACACAGATCACTGCAGTAGCCTGCATTATCACCAACATACATGTATGGGCTAAGGTCTGGTAAGCTGCATCACATGTTGGCAAAGGTAACAACTGTATTCATATGGGGCAGCCTTCACACATAGGAACTATTAAAGGTGACAGGTACATATCTGTATGTGGCACACCCATACCCGATGTGTGCATTGAAATTACTGTTATAATAATATGTCATACAATAATAAAAGCAAAACACACAACACATTGACAAATGCACACATGGCATTTGTAGTATTCAAACCCCTACCTAACTATGTCGTGGTATTTGAGAGAGACGCATTAGCGCAGCATGCTATTCACATTATTGGATGGTTTCCCTTCTCCTGCTGTATTTATAGGGTGCTGACATCATCAGTCTTTCCAAAAAGGAATGTACATCTTTTAGTGTGTTATCCTAGTCTTCAAAAAGGCCATTCCTTTCACAGAGAATTGCATACACACACACAGAGCGTTTGCAGGATTCAAACCCCAACATCTTTTAGTGTGTTATCCCAGTCTTCAAAAAGGCCATTCCTTTCATAGAGAACTGCATACATACACACAGCGTTTGCAGGATTCAAACCACTATCTAACTATGTTATAATACTCGAAAGAGATGCATTAGTACAGCGAGTGATTCGCATTACGGGATGTTTTTCTTCTCCTGCTGTATTTATAGGGTGCTGACATCATCAGTCTTTCCAAAGAGGAATGTACATCTTTTAGTGTGTTATCCGAGTCTTCAAAAAGGCCATTTCTTTCAGAGAGAATTGCATACACACCCCCACAGCGTTTGAAGGATTCAAACCCCTACCTAACTATGTTATGATACTTGAAAAAGATGCATTAGCACAGCGCGCTATTCGCATAACTGGATGATTTTTCTTCTCCTGCTATATTTATAGGGTGCTGACATCATCAGTCTTTCCAAAGAGGAAAGTACATCTTTTAGTGTGTATCCCAGTCTTCAAAAAGGCCATTTCTTTCACAGAGAATTGCATACATACACACAGTGTTTGCAGGATTCAAACCCCTATCGAACTATGTTATGATACTTGAGAAAGCCACATTAGCGCAGTGCGCTATTCGCATTACTGGATGATTTTTTTCTCCTGCTGTATTTATAGGGTGCTGACATCATCAGTCTTTCCAAAGAGGAATGTACATCTTTTAGTGTGTTATCCCAGTCTTCAAAAAGGCCATTCCTTTCACAGAGAATTACACACACACACACCTACCTACCTATGTTATGATACTTGAGAAAGATGCATTAGGGCAGCGCGCTATTTGCATTACTGGGTGATGTCGCTTCTCCTGCTGTATTTATAGGGTGCTGACATCATCAGTCTTTCCAAAGAGGAATGTACATCTTTTAGTGTGTTATCCCAGTCTTCAAAAAGGGCATTATTTTCACAGAGAATTGCATACACCCCCCCTGCCTACCACCACAAACACAGATTTTGCAGGATTCAAACCCCTACCTAGTTATGTTATGATATTTGAGAGAGAGACGCAGTAGCACAGCGCGTTACTTGCATTACTAGATGATTGCCCTTCTCCTGCTGTATTTATAGGGTGCTGACATCAGTCTTTCCAAAGAGGAATGTACATCTTTTAGTGTGTTATCCCAGTCTTCAAAAAGGCCATTCCTTTCACAGAGAATTGCATACACACACACAGAGCGTTTGCAGGATTCAAACCCCAACATCTTTTAGTGTGTTATCCCAGTCTTCAAAAAGGCCATTCCTTTCATAGAGAACTGCATACATACACACAGCGTTTGCAGGATTCAAACCACTATCTAACTATATTATAATACTCGAAAGAGATACATTAGTACAGCGCGCGATTCACATTACGGGATGTTTTTTCTTCTCCTGCTGTATTTATAGGGTGCTGACATCATCAGTCTTTCCATAGAGGAATGTACATCTTTTAGTGTGTTATCCTAGTCTTCAAAAAGGCCATTTCTTTCTGAGAGAATTGCATACACACCCCCCCACACACAGTGCTTGCAGGATTCAAAGCCCTACCTAACTATGTTATGATACTTGAAAGAGATGCATTAGCACAGCGCGCTATTCGCATGACTGGATGATTTTTCTTCTCCTGCTGTATTTATAGGGTGCTGACATCATCAGTCTTTCCAAAGAGGAATGTACATCTTTTAGTGTGCTATCCCAGTCTTCAAAAAGGCCATTTCTTTCATAGAGAATTGCATATATACACACAGTGTTTGCAGGATTCAAACCCCTATCAAACTATGTTATGATACTTTAGAGAGCCACATTAGCGCAGTGTGCTATTCACATTACTGGATGATTTTTTTCTCCTGCTGTATTTATAGGGTGCTGACATCATCAGTCTTTCCAAAGAGGAATGTACATCTTTTAGTGTGTTATCCCAGTCTTCAAAAAGGCCATTCCTTTCACAGAGAATTACACACACACACACACACACACACACACACACCTACCTACCTATGTTATGATACTTGAGAAAGACGCATTAGCGCAGCGTGCTATTTGCATTACTGGGTGATGTCTCTTCTCCTGCTGTATTTATAGGGTGCTGACATCATCAGTCTTTCCAAAGAGGAATGTACATCTTTTACTGTGTTATCCCAGTCTTCAAAAAGGCCATTCCTTTCACAGAGAATTACTTACATACACCCACCCCCCATTTGCAAGATTCAAACCTCTATCTAACTATGTAGTGAGACTTGAGAAAGATGCATTAGTACAGCGTGTTATTTGCTTTACTGGATGATTGCCCTTCTCCTGCTGTATTTATAGGGTGCTGATATCATCAGTCTTTCCAAAGAAGAATGTACATCTTTAACTATCCCTCAGTATGGGGGTTAACTATCTGTACATTAACAGACGCCTAGTTCAGGGTCACATATGCACACTGGCACTGCCAGGTTATGTTCTATAGCATGCTTTGTGACCACAAGACTTGTAACACACAACAAAAGTAGGGGGTGTATCCATATACATCACAGATACACATACCTCTGGGTTGGTACCACTGCACTAAGCATGACAGGCCATACATATACAACTACCATTGTGCAAAACTGCCTTTTGGTTTGGTGTGTAGTTCAGACCCCCCCCCCATATCCAGTAACCACACTTGGCTTTCCTGGGAATAGTGTAGGATATGCAGGACTTCACACACACCATTATAGTGGTTGACTTCAGGTACACAAATATTGACTGGGGATAATACTCAGGCCCTCAACATCACCCTACAGCCACTACAATTTGTGAATCCATGTGCTATGGCACAACCAGTCACCACACCCACAAGGGGGAATACATCTTGGACCTGATCATCACCAACATGGGGACGCTATGTTCCACACCAGAGGTAGAACCATCATTGTTAAGATCAGACCATAAACTACTTTCCCTGGACATCCATATCCCGTCCCCACCCCCAGCCAAGGAAATCACTGTAAAGAGTTTCTCAAAAGCAGACTTTGCACTTGTGAAGACTGGGGTGAAATACTTCAAAGGCCCCGTGCTGGAGGATAATACAGCCCAATCTGCAGAATCCTTTACAAACGCATTGTATGAGCACCTGCAGGTATGCATTGATCATGCTATCCCAAATAAAACCACGACTCCTCCAAAACAGGAGACCTGTCTGGTTGACCCCAGCCATATATAAGCTGTACAAAAGAAGGAGGAAACTACTCCATAACAGAGCAATATCCCACAGACCCACATAGATCATAACCTTTCCTTTGCTAATCACATTGACAGAGTCATTGCAAAGACCTTTATATAGCCCTCCTTATCACATGGGTGTTTGCATATAGATCATGGGAGGGCATTGTGGCCCTCTACTAGTCACTCATCAGGCCCAGGTTTGACTACAATGCCCCTTTTGGGGTGTACCTTACCCAACACCTGCGGCAACTACAGTGAACACAACAGTACCTCCCCAAGAGGATCATGGGCTACACACAGATGTCCTATGCAGCTCAACTAAAGGATCTCCAGCTCTACTCAGTTGCTTAATGCCTACTCAGAGGTGATCTATGCCTGACGTATGCAGCCATTTCAAACCCAGAAGTAATGGACATGCTCCACCTCATAACATCCAAGACCCTTAGAGCTACACACTCCAGGGACTTAAACCTCAGCACAAAAATAAATAGGACATGCTGCAGGGACAGATTCATTACCCAGAGTCTCCCCTCACTCTGGAATTAAATCCCAGTTAAAGTTAGACATAGCCCCTTGCTAACCCTCTTCCAGAAAAATACAGCCCCATGGATGGGAAATTGCAATTTCACCCCTGGGATCTCCACTGTGTCCCTGCTTGACAGAGGCACAGCAAACTAGCCTTAAAGGGTGCCCTCTGTGACCTACTTTACAGAGGCACAGTAGGCTACTCTACTGGGGAGGTGGATGCCAAATACACTCTGACTAGGCTTATGAATTCCCTAGGGCAGACAGCATAGTATCGACCTCTGCACCTATGTTTTAGTTCGGGATGCACAATATTGCTTGCTGCTACTGTTTGCAGTTCTTTATTGCCGTAGCTTTCCCAGTTTCTATGATCAGCTTGTGTATCTGCGTAACATGTTGGATCATGACAGGGTTCCAGTATATTAATATATGTGCCTGTTGTCATTTAACTGTGTGCACAGGGCAGATTGCTGGATCGTGGGAGGTTCCTGGCTTAACACATAAAACTGCCAGATATGTGTGACTGACCGCTATACTCAGACATGGCCTAAGTGTGTGAGGATGCCCAGTTCAGGCTTTCCATGGTTTGTTGCCTGACATATGTCTAATTTATCCAAGTATGTGAGCATGCCCAGTGTGACCTTTCCATATGTTGTGATCTGGAGTCCACTACATTTCTGGTTGTGTGTGAACATGACCAGTATTGACATTTATACTGTGTGTGTTGGAAGTACTGTTGTGTTCTTACTGCCAGACTCCTTTGTGTCATAACTCAACAGGGATTATGCTGTGCCTGCAGGGTTTCCATGTGATAGTTTTCAAAGACTTGGCAAAATTCTCTCTTACTGGCTGAATGCTGCAATACTGTCATGGTGTAGTGATTCAGTACTTTCACTATGGTGCACAGTAACATGGGTTTGAGTCCCATCACTGCTTTAAATGCTCCTACTGAGCAGAACAGACTGGTTAAGGGCCAGTTGGACAACTATGAGCATGTTGCATTTTGTTCAGCTATGGCCTACTTAAACCAGGCTTGTCCAACATTGCTATGTATTCATCAACTTGGGTGGACATTGCCAAACATTACTCCACATTGACCACAGTGGTACTAGTTGGTGTGTGTGATTCTGTTCATAGGTTCATACTAGGCTATCTGCCCTAGGGCATTTATAATCCTAGCCAGAGTGTGTTTGGCTTTCAACACACATATTAAGTGGAGTTTGCCATGACATTTTTCAAGGTTAGTATACTGTGCCTCTGTCTAACAGTGACATAGAAGTGATACCCAGGGTAAACCTACAATCTCCCATCCACTCATCAAGATTCTTCTTGAAGAGAGTCAATGAGGGACTCTGGCTAACCTGGAGAGGGGGTTTACTCAAAAGTGGGGGGAGCCTCTGGGTTATGAATCTGTCACTCCAGCATGTCCTATTTATTTCAGTCCTGAGGTTCAGATCTCTTGAGCGTGTAGCTTGATGGGATTCTGAGTTTCCAAGGTGCAGCATGTCCATTGATTTCAGGTTGACATGGCTTTATACATCAGACACAGATTGCCTCTGGGCAGGCAGTATGCCACTGAGTGGAAATGCAGTTTCTTTAACCAGGCAGCAAATGGCATGTATTTGAGCCCTTTGATCCTCCTGATGAGGTACTTTTGTGGTCTTTCCAGCTGCTGCAGGTGTCTGATAAAGTACATCCCACAAGGGGCATTCCACTCAATTATGGGCCTGAAGAGGGATGAGTTAAAAGGCACGATGACCTCCCCTGATGTAGATGTGAATACCTTCATGATTAGGTGGGCTACATGAAATGTTTTTCTAAACACTTTGGCCACGTGGTTATCAAATGTGAGATTGCTATCAGCTTGGGTCCCCATGTCCCTTATCACTTCTTCCATACTTTATGGGTTACCACCTATGTGGTAATTTGTGGGCACTTAGTTTTTGACAAAGGGGAGGACTATACACTGTTTTGCATTTAGCTTGAGGACATGGCTCTGGCACCAGTTGTCTGTTTCTATGAGGCCCTTTTGTAGGATGCTTGTGTCAGCTGGAGGGTCAATTGAGGCACCCAGTTTGCAGTCATCTGCAAACCTGTTCACCAACAGTCCTTCTGTGTTGGCCTGTAACTCTGAGAAAGATATACCAAACAAGGGAGGTCCCAGGACTGAGCCTTGTGGGATGCCACTTGTAGCTGGTTTGGGGTCTGACATGGCTCCAGCATTTCTGACCATGTGGGTTCTGTCCTTGAGCCAGTTTGCAACCCATCCAGTGACATAGGGGTTTATATTGAAGCTGGTGATCTTATCTATGATGACCAAGTGGGGTACTGTATGGAAGGCTTTTGCGAGGTCCACGTAGGCTTTGTGGACCACCTTCCCCTCATCAATGGCCTTGGTGACTGTTTCAAATGACTCAACCAGGTTTAAGAGGCAGGATCTGCCCTTAACAAAGCCAAACTGGGTAGGATCCAGTGTCTGTAGGTCCCCAATATGTTTATTTCTGAGGTCCATGATGATCTTTCCATAGCTTTGCAGAACAAGCTAGTTAGGCTTCTGGGGCGATAGTTTGCAGTATCCATTGAGGCACCACGTTTGTGGAGAGGGACCACTGTTGCTGTACACTGCTCTTTGGGTACATATCCTGTGGTAAGGCTGAGATTGAACAGTGGTTTTATGTTTGTGTTCAATTCTTCTTGGGATTCATGTTGGACACAGCCCAGGACACCATCTGGTCCCATTGATGCTGTGTGTTTTGCTTTGGAGAGGCTGGCTGTTACATGAACATCTGCAATGTCAGGGGGCCAGCACTCTGCTGGGATAGATATTTGCCCTTTTGGTGGGGACGGGGGGGGGGGGGAGTTTGCACTGAACCTGTCAGCTCAGATGTTGGCAATGTCTGTGGGTTGGTGTATTGTTTGCCATTTTGGACTACTTCTGAGCATATCTGGGGATTCCCACACAGGTTCCTACCATAAGTAAGCAATGCCTTGTGATTATCCTTGGTGTACTGTACAATTTTTATCTCAAATATGGCCTTAGATGATCTTATGTGTGGCCATAGTTTTTCAATAATACTGATCAGAGATGCCTTCCCTTTTTGGGATTTTGATCTATCGTATAGTAGCTTCCTCCTTGTATTGTATAGTTTGTTTATGGCTGGGGTCCACCGGACAGGATGCCTGGCTTTGGAGGATTAGGTCTTGGTTTTATTTGGGATTGCATGATCCATGCAGTCCTGAAGGTGTTCATAGAATGCATTTATAAAGGGTTATGAGGTATGGGCCATATTTTCCACAGGCACAGGGGCTGTGAAGGATTCCACCTCAGTTTTGAGGAGTGTGGCATTTGGCTTTAGTGAATACTTTTCACTGTGTTTTTCTGGCCATGGGCTGGGATTGGGATGTGAATATTCAGTGAGATTACTCTCTGGTCTGATCTTACCAGTGAGAGATACACTTCTGGTCTTGGGCATAGAGTCCCCATGTTGGTGATGATCAGGTCCAGTATTTTTCCCCTGTTATGGGAGTGGTAGCAAGTTGTTCCATAGCATTTTGGTTTATAAATTCTGGGAACCTTTGGGCTAGGGTGTTGGGGCTAGGGTAATGCTCCCAGTCTATGTTTGGGTAGTTGAAGTCACCCAATATAATGGTGTTTGGGGAGACCTTCATATTTTCATGTGTTCTCCAGTCGGCCAAGTGTGGTTCCTGGGTTTAGGAGGGTGGTCTGTAGCAGGCTACGAACTGCAAGCCGGTTTTAGCCACTGTTAGTTGCACATGGATAGTCTCCGATGCTTCATGCTGTGCCACCAACCTGGGGGTGTGGGTATCTTTGACAAATATTGATACTCACCCTCCTTTTGTAGTTTGTTCCATGTTTTGCAGCTGTAAAGCATGGTATGAGGTGTAACCTGTTAATGCTAGGGTGCTCTTGGGAGCCTTGAACCAGGTTTCTGTTACTGCACAGATATCAACATTCTCCATGCTGAGGAGAGTTTGGAGTGCATGCATCTTGCAGTTTAGACTTCTGGCATTGAGTAGCATTACTTATAGTTTCTTATCCCTTGTGATACCTATGGAGTTGGGTTTGTGTTTTGAGCCTTACCTAGAAAAGGCACTATGGGGGTGACAAGAGCCTTTGGCAATATCCAAAAGGCCACAGGTGATAGGTGAAATCCATCCCTAGTGAAGCATCATGTCTTGTCGAGCATGTCATCCCAGGCTGACAGGCATTCTATCCCCTTTCACTGACACCAATACCTAAGCCAATTGTTGTAATTGATCATCTTGTCTTCATATTGTGGTCTCATGTTTGGTGAGGGTAGGATGATACTCAAGGTCATCAAGTTTGCATATACTACATGGTGGTAAATGCTGTTTAGCACTACCTTACATTGCTTAACACATGGCAATCATGCCTCAGGTGGTGCTGCAGGGCTGCCTATGTCAGCTGCATATACTGCACTCCCTATACATGTTTGGAAACAGGTAGTGTCAACTTAGGCATCCCTTTTACTATATGTGCGAGTCAGAGAGAGGTATCATTTCCAGGGTTCCTACTGAGCCAGTGTATGTGCTATGCGTTGCCTCTTTGCCAAGGCCAAGGCATTCTGGGCACGCCTCCTTCTGCCTACTGGGGCAGGCTCAGGTTGTTCCTCCTCCGAGTCACGCTCTGCCTGTGATGGCCTTGGCACTGGTGGGGGCTGTTTGGCCCAGGCCTGTGCTGGTCCTGCTGCAGCTGTTTTCACAGAATCATATTATGTAGCATAGCACATACCATGACAATTTGGCTACATGTAGTTGGTGAGTATTGCAAGGCTCCACCAGATGTGTCCAGGCACCGGAACCGTGACTTGAGCAACCCAAACACATGCTCGATTACATTTTGTGTTTGTGCGTGTGCCTCATTATGGCGTTCCTGTTCAGGTGTGTGTGCATTTCTGATGGGTGTCATCAGCCACGGCTCCAGTGCATAGCCAGCATCCCCCACTAAGTGACCATATGGGATGTCCCCATTGGCAAATGTCTGGTACAGCTGCATCAGATGCCAGATATGGGAATCATGACAGCTTCCAGGGCAGCCAGCACACACATTCATTATTATGCCCTGGGCATCACACATGACCTGGCAGTTGATGGAGGGGAAGCCCTTGCAGTTAATGTAGGCCCTACCCCGCTCACTGGCTGGTGCTTTGATGCGTATATGCGTGCAGTCTATTGCACCCACTACCTCAGGGTATTCTGCTATTTGCTGGAAGAGACGCATATTGCTGGCCAATACCTCATGGGAATTGGGGAAATATACATGATCACTGACATGTGCTGACATGGCATCCAGGAACTGGTGCAGTACCCTGGATGTTGATGCCTGTGATATCCCCATCATATCACCAGTTGGTCTCTGTAAGGTTCCTGTTGCTAGTATTCTTAGGCCAACACATACCTTGGTTTCCACTGGGATGGGTTCCCCTCTGTTGGTTCTATGTGTGAGGCGTGGCCTGCACAGCTCAACTATTTGCTGCAGGAGGTCTCTGTCTACTCTATAGCGCTCCACTATCTCCAGCTCATGTAACCCCTGGTAGGTGACCCTGGGCCTGTACACTCTTCTCCGTCTCCTCACTGTGGGTTGTCCGGCAGCATTTGCATTGTCACCACCCTCAGCATGTTGAATATCTCACCTTATAACAGCAATGGCAGCCCCTAGCATTTTTTGTCTGAGTGTAACTTTTTTAGTTTTCACTTCTAGTAGCTTACTCCAGTGTTGCAGTGTCTTTTGAGTGAAACAAACTGCACTGTTGTTTGTAGAGTTTTAAGTGCTGGGCTGGGCTAGTGTTCTGCCTGTGTAATTGCCTGATTCTGATTGTTTGCATCTGCTAGCTCTACTAGTATTCCCTGCTAGCTTCCTACTATTTGTTGTGCTTCGTTTTTCCTTTCTGTTTCCTAGGGGGAGCAACACGCATACAAGCGGAAACACGCTCACAGCAGCTCACACGCTCACACACATGCTTAGATGGACTAAAACTTGCTTATTCAGGTTATAACGCATGCACACCAGTGCAAACACGCTTACAGGTCTTCCATCCTCCTTATACATGCTTACTCCAGCTTAAACGCACGCACTCACACTTCCACGTGCGTGCTCTGTCTTACACGAGTTTACAGGTGCTCACACACGCGTATACCCGCTCAGCAAGAAACTTTGGTGTTATCGACAGTATACACCTTCCATCTCTTGGCTTTACCTGGCCTACCTGTTGACACACCTCTTTCCATGATGTCTAACTGACAGCTAACACATGCCATTGTGCTCCAATGAGCTTCACTATTTTCATACATACCCCCTTGTGATGTCACCTATCTCCTACTCTGTTCCTCCCCATATCCTACTCCTACACTCCACTGACTGTGCTCATTTGCTATGTAAAAGTGTGATTCACTATCCTAACACTCATTTAGATAGGATTGCCTACTAATGCTTAGTTACATGTCTTAGACTGTGCTTCTCCCCTTAGCAACCACTACTCGGTGACCATGTTGTCTTCAGCCTGCTATTCCCTTACATTGCCATTTAACAATTTTCATAAATTCCACGTTTGTGGCTTTTATTGTCTAATTTTATGATTTTTATAGTGCACCCTGTTTGTGCAGCGCTGCGCTACACTTAAACATCGGAAATCGCAGAAAAAAAAAATCTTTTTATTTTAATTTTGCATCGTGGAAACTTTCCAATGGCTGTATATTTGGCCATTGGCATGATTCCTCAACCATATGCAACCTTTATTTGGAGCTGACAAGTCTCCATTGTGCTATTTGTAGAACGGTACTCAGTTGTCAACTGAGTACATTTCTGCAGCTAACACGTCTCCTACTCGGACAGGTTTGTGCTTCCTGGATCGCAAATTTACCTCATTTGCATGCCTTTTGGCTGCAAGTGAGGTAATTTGCATATCCCAGCCCTGTTTGTGTAGGAGACGTTTTAGGAGCTCTCTTACACGCCCCTACAGGCTGTTCCTGGATCGCTCGTCGGACATGATGGCTGCATGAAGTCTTACTCTACTCGTAGACTCCGTGCAAGCCATCGTGAATCTGGCCCAGTCAGTGGTGAGAGACCTGGGCACACAGGTTGACACCACATCTCCACAGTGGTAAGAAGGGCATTCTGTATTGCTCATCTCATAATTAAGGGCATTGTCTCCAGAAAAAAAGAAGTTATAACCTCCTTGTACTCTTCCCTCATCAGGCCAATAATTGAGAACAACATCTCTTTTGGTATGTACCTTTCCAAGCACCTGCAGGATTTGGAGAGACCATAAAGGTTCCTCACAAGGAAAATTCAAGGTCTTCAGCATCTATCCTATGTGGATCATCTGAAATCACTGTCACTTTATTCTGTTTCATATAGACTACTCAGGGGTGACCCCGGCCTTGCATATTAGGCAATCCCTGACCGTGCTTTATTAGAAATGCTGTATATCCACAAGTCAAATGGTACATGGGTTACTTGCTCTAAAGACCTTAACCTGGTATGTGACATTAACAGAACCTAGTGGAGGGATAGATTGGTTTCCCAGAGGTTACCACACCTTTGGAACAGACTCCCACTACATGTCAAATAGAATAACTCATTGTCCCTCTTAAAATGCATTCTGGACGATTGGGTGGGTAACAGTAAATTCACCTCAGGAGTTCCACCTGTGTCCCTCTTGGATGAAGAAATAGGTGCTGATCATGGAAATAATGCTAGAACTTGACTAGGCTTGTAAGGTCCCTAGGGCCATTAGCCTAGTAACTTCCTATGATCCTATGTGTGGCAGGTTGGTGAAAGTATTGAGGAAGTCATCACATGAGAGTTTGCATGTGGTGGCATTAGTGAGGTTGAGGGGGAACCTTGTGTTGCATTTTTCACCCTGTCAGCAGGTTGATTCATTTCCAGAATATTTTAGGTTTGGCTAAAAGTGAGATTTGTTTTTGTTTTGGTAGTGTGTCTGCAGACGGATTGCTTAGTTGGATTGCATAGATAGATATATTTGGCTTGGGAATCTGTGGAGGGTTGCATTTCCAATTGTGCTATGTTTCATCATGTAATATAAGGAGGTGTTTGAGTTTGTTAGAAATCTAGCCATGTTTATAAGGTTGAAGTAGCCTGGGAAACAAAATGGCTGCCATCCTATAAGCAGTGTCTCCACATAGCTCTGCCACTCACCTGAAATATAACAACCGATCTTAAGGATCAAAAGACTTCACAACATTTAATTACTTTACTAAGCTATCAAAAACCTTACTTGGTGAATGTACCTGCGTCTTGGAGAGGTTGCGGAAAGGTTACGGTGTAGGATTGCACTTGATCTGTCTGGCTGTCTGCTGCTTGTTGGATCTGCATGTGCTCTAGGCCTCAAAGGCCTACTATTCCTGTGGGTAAAAAAAGCATTGGAAAATCTTTCATAACCATGTCAAAGGAGCTAGATCTCATGGAAACACAAACTACTAAAGTAAAATTTTCAGCTATAGCCTCCCCAGAAAAAGAAGGAACCCCGAAAAGGTCCAGAACTACCAAACAACAAGAGGCTTCTAAAGCAATACCTTTAACTTCAAAAGATAAAACAGACTCAACTTACATGGAAGAATTGAAGACTGCTCTACAACCCATTCAAACAGCAGTTCAAGGTATCTCACAGCAGATCAAATCATTTAATGAATCCATTGACAAAATGTTAAACAGAATGGATAAAACGGAAGCAAAGGTAATGGACAATGAGATTAAAATTGATCAATTACTCAAAGATCAAAAAAATAATGACACAACCATGAAGAGCATCCAACAGAAGCTAATTGACCTCGAAGACAGATCCAGACGCAACAACCTTATCATCAGGGGCATCCCAGAATATATTCCACAATTGGACTTACTAGAGAGCATCTCAGATATTTTCTCTATATTCCTGGACAAAGAACCCCTTTCGGATAAAATAATTATAGAACGAGCTCACAGAACATTAAGACCAGCAACTAACAGTCTTTTTCCGAGACCAGTGTTTGTGAAGATCCTTAACTACCAGCATGTTAACAAATTAATAATAGCAGCAAAAAAGAAAAAATCCATAGAATGGAAGTGCTCAAAAATCTTCCTCTCTCCTGACCTTCCAGCCCCGATTAAACAAGAGAGACAGAAACTAGCTCCTTTTTGTGCCTATCTGATAAAAAAATAAATAAGATTCCAGATGCGCTACCCTAGCACCCTCAGTTTCTCTCACCAGGGTGTACAGATCTCTGCACAAAACCTCGAAGAGGCTAAGGAGGCCTTTAAAAAAAACATTCAATGAAGTTCCAGACAAGGCAAATTAAACTTTGCATCATTATTACCTCAATGTGTGCGTTTGATTTCAACTGGGGTTTTTTTCGGAATTTAGGACAGAAAGCAAGAAGTTACCTTGTCAGTCGATGGTACGAAGGTCTCTCATCTTGGATCGCTGGCGCTGCTGGTTCCATTGCATTTTGTTCCACCTCATGGATTATTTTCGGCTCCCCTGGCCTGTTGACATGCCTGTCGGTCCTCCGGAAGGTCGTTGACCCTTCATGTCCCAGCATGCAATTGGGTCTTAAAGGCATACAGTTCCTTTGGTCCTTCTCAGGTCACACGGAAGTTTCTTTTCTTTTCTTTTTGTTTGCAGGTTTCGGTTTCTTTCCTTTCCACCATGCAGGAATGCCCTGTACAACAGATCAAAATCGTTGTCTGATTCAGCGGACTCTCCAGCATCAACCTGTGACAATCGCTTCTTACCAAGATCGCTCATCAGCACAAATCTCATGAAGGGCAGGAGGGCAGAGCAGTTTACGTGGTCGCAACATCCTACCTTCCTACTTCCTGCCATTTACTTTAAGGTAAACTCGTGCTTTTGTAGGACATACTGAAATGCAAATCATAAAGTAGCAAAGAACCAACTGTCCTTCAGTGTTTATCCTCATGACACTCTGTGTTAACGAATAATCTAAGCTGCCCACTTTCTAAGCTGAACAGATCTACTTTTTTACTTTCTGTCTTACAGCTGCAATAAGGGAATAAGTGATTTAGATTGTTTTTTCTTCTAGGTTCCTTAGTTCTTTAATCTACAACAATTTAAACACAATATCCCAGACTTTTCCCCCACTGAATTAATGTGATCTTAAATATTATACTGTTACAGGTTCTTGCCTTAAGTCTGCAGAGTTTTACTGTACTATGTCAATAACAGAATCTGTTGTGGGGCATGATTTGCGATTCCTCATTATATATTTCAAGATAGTGGATAACCTGATCCTAGCTTGCCCTACCCAAGGTGTAATGTTTGTTTCTACATGTTTAAGGCTATTTGCACAGGGCATTAAAATGTCCATGTAATGACTTGGTTTTCACAGGGGGGGGGGTAGAAATAAGTCTGATTTCAACAGCATATGGTCAGTGTCTGTTCAGAATATAATAAAACCAGAACAGTACAATGTGAAGTTCCTCAGACACATGTTAACAGATGTATTGTGTTCTGAAATCTGTTTTTTATGTATGAACTTTACTGCACTTGATATGGTTGGATTGTTCTGATTGAATAGAAAGTCAAAACATTACACGCGTATGCAGCCTTTAGCGACTTGGTTAAAAATTACCCACTATTGCAACATAATCTCTACTGTTGTCTTGGAGCAGACACTAGATTCTATGACACTGCCAAGTTCAAATAAGGTTAACTTGTACATATAAATAAAACCATTGGTCATTTTTTTTTTTTTTTTTTTTTTTTTTTTTAAGCAGCAAAAGGCTCAACCCTGCCAACTAACTTGGTGAGTAAGAACGTTAAGAATAATGGCATTTTGGACTGAATCATATGTCCTGAGGTCTGGAGAGAGTGATTGTGTCATTTGGGAAGCAATAGCCTTTACAAAATAAAGAACCTTCCCTACTTCATAGCAGGTGGACCATAGGTATATTCTGGGACACTGATATAACCTAATGATGCGGTCTATTACGGGGTTGTTTCTTAGTGAAGTAAATTCCCGAAAGTACACAAGGATTCGTTATAACGCTAGTGTCAAGAGGGAATGGTAGAATGTTATAAAGTATTTTCATCCAGAGGTTAACATTGTTTCCTAATAAAAAGTGTTATAATTACTGTTATAGTTATAATAATGGGAATGTCGCAGAGACTGGTTATGGATCTTTATTGTTAGCAAAGTAGTCTTCTTGGAAATGTAAATATTTTTTGTTTGCTGTTCAGCTCTACACGATGATATGATTAAAGTTTAACCACGTAGACTGTTGAAAGATGGGGGGTTCAATTCAGCAATGGAGTTATAATACATGTTTATGAAGTTTAAATAAATTGCTTTTGCTTTATAGTTCTACATGATTTTCCTTCACTATGGTGGAGCGGTGGACTTGGTTCGAGCACTGCTTGGGTTTGCTATGCATTTTTGCTCACTGCGATTAAGGAGGCATACTCTGGGAACATGTTTTTTCTCTAACTGGTTAAGCATTATACAGAGCAATTTGTGGTTCCCAGACCCTTCCGGGCTTAGGGGGAGGTGGGTAAGCACCGGGAATAAGCGGGAAGGATCGATTATACTTGCCCCTACATTATTAATGCAGTTTGATAGTAAGGTTCAGTGTTGTACATATCCTCTATTACATATCCCCCTGTATAATCTACTTAACTCAACTGGTTGATGTGGAGCTTAGAATCTTGGAACATTAAGGGACTACAATCACCTAAGAAAAAAAAATTGCTTATGCATCTAACATTGAAATCTACCTCTAATATTACTTTCCTCCAAGAGACACACTTACTGAATCAACAATGGGAACAAGAAAAATTGAGACCATGGATCAAAAACATTATAGCCTCAGAAAGTACTACGAAAAGTGGTGGAGTGGCCATTATTATCAAAAATAGCTTCGGGGCAAATATAGATAAGATGGGGTCAGATGATGAGGGTAGGTGGTCTTTCTTCACTTCAAATCACCTCTTATTAGATAAACCTATTCTTGTTATTAACATATATGCCCCATGTTACGCTCAACAAGTTTTCTTCGCAAAACTGTACAACCTCCTTACCTCCTTTCCCAATCACTACTATATCATTGGTGGAGACTGGAATTCGGTGCAGGACCCCAGATCTGATAGATCAAACTCAAAAGTGAGATATAATCTGTCAGCATATAAAGCCCTGACTGAACTGAAAGAAGACTTTAACTTATTTGACCCGAGTATATTTTTAGACCCTACTCAGAAAAAATCCAATTACACTTTCTTCTCTAGCTGCACCAAAAGTTGGTCCAGGTTGGACTTTTTTCTGATTTCCCGGGCCTTCTACAACCTGGACATCTCTTTTAATCAATCTCCCAGATCTCTCTCTGATCATTCCAAAATCTCTTTATCTATCTACCAACACAACAAAGACCTAACAAACAGATCAGCTCTCTGCTGGAGATTAAACCCCAACCTCTTGACGAAAGAGGAAATTACTGCTCAAATTGAAGAATACCTTGATAATTTTCTTAAATCTAGGGACTCCTTCCAATCTTCAATAGATTATGAATGGGCCGTGGTTAAATCAATGATCAGGGGATTCCTGATAAACAAAGCCTCATACTATAAAAAAACTTCATAACAAAAAAGAAAGGGAATTAACTTCTCAGCTACATTCAGCAGAAAAGGAAGCCCAAACAAACCACACCCGGCTCCTAGAAGAACGTATTATCCAGTTACAAAAAGACCTAATTTCTTTACATTCAGATAACCTGAGCTTTCATGAAATTAAATCACTGGCCTTGCACACGGATGTGACACAATCTCCCCCCAGATTTTTGGCCAGAGTGATCAATTTATCTAAAACCTCTACATTTATACCAGAGATTCATTATAAAGGGAAGGAGTTCCGGAAACCCAATGAAATCATCAAATTATTTGAAAATATTTTTACCCAAACATATGGACCCACAGGAAACATGGTTGACGAAACAGAAATTCAATTTTTTTTGAGTAACTTGACCTTTCCCAAACTCACGGAAAGACAGAATAAATTCCTGGAGAGAGACATCAACAAACAGGAGATCATTTGTGTCATTAATAACCTTAAACCTAACAAATCCCCTGGCCCCGACGGATTTACGGCAGAATTTTACAAAGTATTTAGCACAAAAATATCTAAAGGACTGAGGATATTGTTTAATTATATTATTTTAAATGGTTTTAAAGATATGCAAACGCCTCTAAAACTATCTTCATTCCCAAGCATAATTCGGACCCGAAAAATCCTGAAAACTATAGACCCATTTCCATAATCAATTTAGATATGAAAATCCTAGCAATGGTCCTAGCTAATAGACTGAAAGCGGTCATCTCTTATATTATCTCACCCGAACAATCGGGGTTTATTCCGGGAAGGCGAACTAATGACCAAACATTACTACTGGATACTATGATACAACATTCCAATCTTAGCAAGCACCCTATATATGCCTTAGCAGTGGACGCATCCAAGGCTTTTGATCGCTTAAGTACAAAATTCCTATTTCTTACCCTACCTTTCTTCAACATCCCGATCTCATTTATAGACAAAATAAAAACCCTTTATTCTGCAACTTACACTACGCTTCAAATAAATAATCTACTCTCCAACAGGATCAAAATTGTCAACGGGGTCAGACAGGGTTGCCCACTTTCCCCACTTCTATTTAACCTATATATGGAACCACTATTCATGCTTATCAAACAATCTACTTTTCATCATCCCCCTAGTATTTATAATTCGAAGATTTCTTTATCAGCATACGCAGATGATTTAAATATTTATTTCACCCTCCCCGGCTCTGACCTAATCAAAATATTATCTTCCATTAAAATATTTTCTAACCTCGCAAATTATAAACTTAATAAAGATAAATCCTTAATATTTCCCTTGAATACCCACTCTATGTTGCCTAATACATTTTCAGAATCAGAGCTCAAAACGAAAGAACAACTGCATTATCTAGGTATTCACTTCTCACAGGGTAACCAAAACTACTATCAGGATAATGTTGTCCGATACTGGAATAATATCCAAAACGATATTGATAGATGGTCAAAACTCAAGCTCCCTTTTTTGGCCAGAACCATGGTGATTAAGATGAATATCCTTCCTAGACTTTATCTGTTTCATGCAACCACCTGCATTCTACATAACAACTTCTTCAAAAGAATTATATCGTCCATCTCGAAATTTATTTGGGCTCCTAAATCGGTTAGAATTAGCTATTCAAAACTCATTTACCCAAAGGAGAGGGGTGGGGTGGGTCTTCCTGACTTCAAAACCTACTATCAGATAATAAATAGTAGTAGAATATTTAAGATTGCGTATTATCAGAGAGATAATTCTGAGTGGGCCCCGACATGGGTGATTTTAGGTAATAGTTTTGTCAAAACATTAAAATTTAACCCCGCAGCACTCCCATTTTTAAATGAATCAAATTTAGGTTTATTAAAGCATTCTAAAAGCATATTATTTAGCATAAAATCCCTCCAGGCCCTCTTCAATTCTCTGAACCTGTCCCACTCATTCATAACTCTTCAACCACTTCATCTGAATCCCAACCTTAAATTAAATGGAATTATGCTTAATTTGGATCAATACCCTCTCCTTTTGAATACTTCTATAGCTGATCTGTTCCCCTTTAGGCATCAGAATATCACTAACCTGAGAGCTAAGCTGAACTTACCTAAAAAATACCTGAGTATTTTACGACAAATTAGAGAGCTGATACAAAAGTATTTAGACCACCCCCTGGCATCAGAAAATGATATCTTAACATGTAAAATGATAAAGAAACTCCTTCTCACTGGGAAAAAAATGACCGCAAATTCCTACAAGGTCATTATTTCACTCAGAGATCAGAATGCTCTCTGTATTTTGAAGTTTTGGACAAAGGTTAACCCTGCTATTAACCAAAATCAGATCTCAAAAGCTATAAATTTAAGCTCTAAATCTATTCCTTTCAAAAGGATGAAATACAGTCATCTAATGATCTTGAATAATGCATATTTCACCCCGGACGTCCTTAGTAGAATGTTCCCAAATCAGTCCCCCAAATGTTGCTACTGCTCGAGTCAAACGGATGACATCCTCCATTTGTTCTGGAGTGCAAGTGCTCCTACAAACTTTGGTGTGCCTTGAGAGTGATTCTTGAGAAAATTGGCTATGAAAAATCCACCCTCTCATGGGAATTCACTATCCTCCATATCCCACCTCCTGGCATATCTGAGAGGAAATGTAAGGTTTTAATTCCTATCTTTATGTTAATCAAATATTACATTTCCTTAAATTGGATGAATAGACACTCCCTCTCTTGTGAGGGGGTTCAAATTAATAGCTATTAAATACCTCAAGGCACACAAATTTCTGTTCCACAATATTAAGAGCAAACCAGTTATTAAGGAATTTTGGGGAATATTATCTGACCATATTCTTAATTGAATATTGATCTTATGGGCATTTCAATTACTTTCTTCACGCTATACTGGACCCATTCAAGAAGCTTTGGGCATTGTATGATTTGTATATAGTTTTGATTTGATGTATTTGTTTTTGATGTCTTAGGTTTTATGCCTGTTGTAACTGTTTATTTTTTGTATGTTTAACATTTTTTGTGAAAATTTACAATAAAGAGAATTTAAAAAAAAAAAAAGGTTGAAGCAGCCTTTGTACTAAGGGAAAGAATATGTTTTGCAAGTGCAGTGGGGTACTGGTATGGTTGTCAGCTGCTTCACTTGGGTCTATTATGGCAAGTAAGTAAGACCAATCAAGAATGGCAAGATGGTTTTTAAGCTTAGTAATATTCTGAATTGTTTTGGGCCTGAAGGTAATAAGTTTAGGTTTACATTTTAAAGTTAAAGTTAAAAATGTACTGAGAAAGTTAGGGGACAGTGATCACTAAAGGACAGTGCATGCATGGTGAGGTTAAATATCATTGTAGGATTATTAGTCATTATTAGATCTAGTAAGGTGTGCCTGTTAGACTGAAAGTTGTATCTAATGACTTTAGAGATGATTTGGCTAAGACTTCAGCTGGCCAGGAGTTCTGACATTCAGTGGCTCTTGGTCCTAAGTAACTAATGTTAAAGTCTCCAAGAATGATTGGGTTACAGTTTTTGGGAGCTTTGCCATATATTTGTTGAATGACAGTATTGAAATATGGTGGTGAGGCTGGTAGAAATAGGTATGCACAGGCTATAAAAAGGGGATTTTCTTTGGTTGTTGGAAATTTTAAAATGATCCAGTCAGGATCTGATTCTGAAGTTGCTGTTAACTACTGCAATGATTGTGGTGTTGAGGTTGTCTTTGAAGAGTATCAATACACCTCCCCCAGGTTTTCTACCTCGTCTATATCTTGCAGGTATGAACAGTCTGGCATAAGGTGGTGAAGACTAGGGGTGTCAGGTTTCAGCCAGGTTAAGGTATTAAAGTGTAAAAAATGGTTTCAATAAACACAATTAATTACAGTTTTGTAATATACTATTCTGTTAAGGTATGCTTTTAGCATGGTCTTAAGACTGAACATTAGTGTAAGGTCTAGTGTAGTGTCTCTTCAGTTTTGGATAAGTACAAGTGATGGCAAGATATCATGTGACTGTCTCATCTTTACACCTGCTGCTGTGTTAACAAAAATGGCACATCTGCTTGCACACTTCCTGTGTATGCATTTACTAAATTATGCTGCTAGTGTCAATAAAATACTGAACTCTCCAAAATTGCTGATAAGAGATGGTATCACTGGTAAGGAACAGAATTCTATGCAGTGCTAACTTTTAAGTGATGTCTTTTCTTTTGATACACAATGAATTAATGTTTGGCATTGCTTCATTGTCAGAATGAGAAAGGGTTAGGATTTAGAAATTATTGTGAAGTACTAGATGCTATTTTCTGGGAATATCTTATTCTTCTAGAAATACCTTAACCATGAAGTTTGAAATCCAAAGAAAAGCTACTGGTAAAAACTGAGCAACAGTGAAATACAGTATCTAATTATAAGTGAAACTGGAATTTTGGAAAAAATACAAAAAAATTGTTTTGATTTTGATAGTTCAAAAAATTCACTAAACCACCTCAATGGAGAAATTCTTTGCAAACTAATTCAGTGCTGTAACTCACTTTTGCTTCAGCATTTTCTCACTTTGGACTGTCTTGCTGTGCACGTAATGAACTTATCAGTAATAATCTGTGGTAGACCCAGTACTTTAAACTCACACTGGCAAAATCTCAGGTTCCTCAAGGTAACTTGGCAGAAATGTTCGAGCAGTGGGTGAGTGCAGAATCAACCTTTACATTATTGCTTCTGGTCTATCTTAAAAAAAATAATAATAAATAATTCAAATTGCATAAGTGATGATATGATTAAGGCATTTAAGATATTTAACATGACTAAAGAACAGCAGCTTTAAATTCTATAATGGTCAAGCCTCAGGAACCAAAACTAAATACAAGAACTTAATTTGGCAATTAAGGTTTAATGCAGCCAACTCTCGAGGACTTAATGATTATATTTAATCAATATGGTCCTTGAATTGCAAGCTGCAAAACTTTATGTCTACATTTTATGGTTACACAGGTATTTATGTAGTATAATTTGTTTACTATATTTCAGCACGTTTAATATATTTTGTATATTTAGCTAATTTCATATATTTTATGTTTCTTCATTTGATATTTTCTAAATTTATGCTCTATCTTTGAAAAAGTATTTTTTGTGAAAAAAGCCTTGCTTGTTTACTAAAAATATCTTAAAGTTTTTAGAGTATGGTATATTCACATTCAGTCATGAATTTTTAGTTGATGTTTGCATTAATAAGTACAATGAGAAAATATTGTGTGTACAATATGCATTTAAGCTATTGTTTATATGGAGTTAAACTGACTGGTGAAATGATTTACACGTTTTTATTAATATGAACATTTCATCAGGGATTGTTATGGTCTGATGAAGTCTGTTGATTAAAATTGTTTACGATAAAAGCATAAAACTTTGAGAATAAATTTATGAACATAATTTTTGGTGCATTTTTTTGGAAACCAGTTGTGGAATTCCTAGCATTGATATGTAGATCATTAGTACCTTTTACACTTGTGATGATATGAGGTAGTGCTGTCTGTGCCAGGGAGAGTAGGGCAGCTAGCTGGACTTTTGTAAAGAATTTTACGCCATTTGACTATCACACTGATTTGTACAGATGCTTGTATTAAAAATGTATTTGTAAAGTTGATTGTGTTAAAATGCATCAACAGTGGGTTCGGTTGGACAGAAAAGAGATATACACGTATGCCAGACAGTATTATTATATCTGATTAAATGTATATGTTTTAACACAGAATTCTGGAAGGGAAGAGGTGACTCTTATTCCAGCTAATTTTGAAAAATAAGTTGAAAATTAAATAGGTTGGTTTAGGCCATAAATATTTTATCTTACGGGTTTGATTGCAGCCAGAGAAAAAAATGTCTGGGAAAACCAAGAGTAAGGATCTTACTGTATTGTCCTTAGGGGTGAACTAATTGCTACCCTGAAAGGGTGGAAGTTTTTGAAATTGTTTTATAGCTTTCAGATGCTGCACCAGATCTTAGCAAAGCTCTGGGTGTGTATTGTACCAGAGTCAGACCAGATGTGATGTCATTCTATAACCAGCACTGAAATGATTTTTTGTTTTAGATGTTAATGTGAGTTATGATAGAGACTGATAGGAAAGATTTCTCACAGATATCTCACACAACCACACACACCTCATCTTGCCTTGGTGTAGTAAACAACTCAACACTCATCATCTTGCCTTTCTGTAGTAAGTAACTTAACTAAGGAACAGTAATTTTTTAGTCAGTCAGGAAAATATAGTAATATTAGTTAAGTATTGTTTTTCAGCATCTGTGTAAATCTATCCGACTGTGCTATATTTTTTTATACCTGTGATTAAAACTCTGGTGTTTATTGTAACTAGATATTCAGTATTCTCATGTTTTCTAATTTATTATTAAATATTTCTATACCTTTCATTGTGTCTGGTCTTTTAGAGAATACATTTAACATCTTAAGAGTACTTATGCTTATTTTAGTGATGCTGTTGCCGCTCCTGAAAGCCTTGCTGCATTGGTCAAACTCTGCCATTTATATTAGTATTAATTTTAGTTAGTATAATTTGGTACCCTTGTAAGAGCCTTAGCATAGCTGACTGGTGGCAGCATAATTACCTTATAGTATCATATTATTTAATTAAATGTGAAAATCTAATAAATGTTGGGATGATAATTAAAGTTTTTATTTTTTTTAATTATTTTTTAGGGTTTTGTGGCTGGGCAGATGTATTATTCCAGAAACTTTTATATTAACTAAAGGTCTTATTCCTGGCTGTATATAAATACCTCACAATATTCCCTTTTATGGACTTTAAACACTATATTGTATTCCATAATGAAATGTATACCATCTATGTGAGAATTAATAGTAAAATGCCAAATTTAAATATTGGAAGAAATGAAGTCTAAATATAAGTAAACATGTTAATATTTGAATTGTAAACAACTTGTAAATTAGCAAATGTGATACAAAATCTCTATATATATTTTATTTGATCTCTATAAATATTTAAGTAATTGTTGATGCTTTAGAATAATAAACTGGAACTGAATGTGAACTAAGCTCAATGAAAGTGTTTGAATGCACTCTATTTAATTAAATTAATTAATTAATTAATTAATCAATCATGCACACTAATTTTGGCGCCTTTTTTGTAGTGCTTTTAATATATAAGCAGAAGTCTTCAGTGTTTTTATATTGTCTGATGAAGCGTAGTAGATGCTACGCAAAAGCGCTCACTCCAATAAACTTTTTTCTTGTTTGAATTACCTTTGGACTACTCTGAAATTTGTACCGGACTGTTTCATGCTGGCTAAACTGGATATATTATTGAAAACTGGAAGTATTTCGTGGTGAGAGAACCTGGTGTCTACTATCAAAACCAAGAAAATGCACACATAGTGACTAGGGTATGAAAGTAAGCAGAATTAATGTATAAATGAAAAATAGGTTTAGTAATTAAACTCCTTAATTGTTTTCATCCTTTATATCTTTAGGATTTCATCAGAACCAAATTAGATGACAAAACTTCACATGACTTTTATACAAGTGGTTATGCCTTGTCTAACATATGGATCACTGCATTAAAGTGCTAGCAATTGTAAACAATGAACAACAAAATAAAATAAATAGTTAAAACACATTGGCACTGCTTATTGTATGCCCTAAATGTTTATAAACTTACTTCTTTAAGGATGATGACCGATATTTTATAAAAAAAAATTGCATTGATTTAAATTATTTATATAGGGAAAAAACAGTTGGAACACATTAAAATAATGTTGTGTCACATAGCTAATGCTGTGACTTCACACCTTTTTAAAAATATGTAGGTCTGTAAATATGTGTAATTACATACAAACACTATGTGAAAGACTTAAATAATAAAAACACACTTTTATAATAAAATAATATTTTGCCAATGTGTACAGGAGTGAAGCAACATTAAATTAATATAAACTAACACATGTTATTCAATAAATCAGAACTTGGCTGATATTTGGTTTTACAACTTGGTTTTAGTACTGAATTGATGAAAATATACTCATTCAAAATCCAGTGGGGATGCTGCATTCAACTTTGTCAAACTAACTCCTTATACGCGATTATGGTCTCCCATTTACCACCCCTTATATCAGGTGTAATTTTTTTCAATTATTTCAAAGTGAAACCTTCTGAAATCTTTATATATATATATAGGAAATATATATATAGGGGGTTATGCCAATAGCCTGGAATATCAACTGGAAAAATGGTGAGCAGGTAAAACTGAAATGGCAATACATAGAAAAATAGCACTGAATGGGAACTGGCCCTTTCACCACTTTAGTGCAATCTTGCTGTTTGGAGGCTGATATTGTGAGAATTTGGTGAAATAAACTAGATACTTATATCTATATTTATCTGTCTATATATGAATGCAGCCATCCATCCATCCACACACCTTTTGCACATTGGGTCAGGGTATCATTTCAACAATGATAATCATCTAGAGCCAAAAGTTCACACCACTGTGTGGCTCGCCCTGCCACACTTGTTCTTCCATACCACATCCTTATGTTTGCGTGTGTTTCCTCTGGGTGCTCCTGTTTCCTGCCACATTCCAAAGACATGCAGTAGGTGGATTGGTCACTCTAAACTGGCTATAAGTGTGAGTTGGAGTGTGTGGTATGGAAGAATACCCATGGCAGGGGTAGCCACCAGGCAGTGTGATCCTTGGCTCTAGATGAATGTTACTGTTGAGGTGACACTTTGACCCCATGTGCAAAAACTGGAAAAAGGAGTTGCATCAGATGGCTGGATGGAGATTATATAGAAAGACAGATAGGGTGAGAGAAAGAGACAAATATATATATGGATCTAGTTTATATAGATAAAATAAATCCAAAATATATATAGAGAGAGAGACACATGCACACATACAGATATTGTTTGAATGCCTCTTTGGCTAAATTCCAAATGACTCAATTCAAATGGTAGAGGATCCAATTGGGTTAACATCCATTTAGTTAAATTCCAGTTGAGCAAACCATCATACAATAAAAACCTTCCTTAAAACTATGTTTCAGAAAGAATTTTGTTTTTCAGGAGTGTAAGCCCCCAGAACCATTTACTTAAATATACTAAATTGGTGGTAGCACAACTGTGCAAAGAAGAGGATAAAAAGAGAATCAGTGCTGGTATTCAAAGAGAAACTATAAAAGCTATGATTATGAACATTTATTAAAAATGATCGTACGGTAAAACATTTTCACATATTTCTACTTCATTATTATAGAACTATGGACAACTTAAACTGATGAACAGCTTTAGTTTTGGAAAGGTTCTGAGTGTGAAAATAAAAAGAAAGAAGAGTTTGATTTTTGTACCCTGTAGTACCAAATACTGATGAAACTACACATATTTAGCAAATTATGGTAATGAAAATAGAATTTGTCAAAGTGTGCCTGAATAAATATATTAACATGTAGAAAATTGTGTGCCAAAAATATGTTAAAGTGGTTCCTGGGAAACTTTTGTATTCTTACATATACTGCCAAATTACTAAGATTTCTGAAGGTTTGTCTAACAAAGCTATAGCCATTGAAACTGCATACTGAATTTACTCAGGGAACTCCATGAAATGAATGTACTGAAAATTTTTTTTTAACACACACCTTATAAACTGTGTTGTAAGAGAAGAAATCCAAGGATTTGTGAGCTTTCTCAATATAAGAAAGGCTGAGCAGCAAAGCAGATAAATATGAATTTAAAATGGGTTACTGCAGGGTGTCTTCTGAGATAAACCTTGCAGTATAAATTTTTCCTGTGAAACTAATAGTGGACCATGCTCTTTACAATGCAAGAGCTCATAAAAATGGTGTATTGGGGACAAGATAATCTGTGCTGCGAAAAATGGACTTTATTTGAAACAAGTTTTAAACCTTCTGGTTTGTGTTTTAACCAATACTGATGAAATCTGTGGAAAAACAAATAAAATAAACAGTACTTTATTCTCTCTAAATAGTTCACAAAGGTACTTTGACTTTCCCAAAGCTGCCCCCACAAATGAATTGAACATGAGCTTTAAGACCAACAGTTGGGAATTGTATATCAGAAAAGTATACTGAGAACACTGTAATGCAGAGTCTGAAATTAAATTCACTGAAAGAATTGCAAAGAGTACTGAACATTTACAAATCATGGCTGGTCTTCTCTGATATTTTTTGCTATAAATAAATCTGTTGTCATATACAAAAAGATGTTATGTTCTGTTGAAATACAGCAGCATAGGTTTCCAAAAGAAAGTCTTGATGGGCAGTTAAGTACGGTTATAATTAATGTTGTGATGCAACACAGTAAGAATGATTTTCATCAAAGAAGTCCTGGTATACTGAGGCAAACAATTCATCAGTCACAACTGTGCAAAGTAAAGTTAAAACATTGTTTGAGGGTAAAAATTCCAGCTCAGAGTTTTTAAAATATCTAGAATAAATACTACTAAAGAACATCATTTAATTATAAAACTAGAAAATGTTAATGAACAACAAGAATATACTGTAAAGGTAGTGGAGACCTCTTCTGAAAATATGGTCATACAGCAAGTGGCAAATCACAGACAAGTGCCTCATAAGATCATGGCTTTAGCTGAGATTTGTAATTCCAGCATTAATGGTACTAAGAAAGTTGAAACAAATAATACTTCATTTCAGGGTCTATAAACTAATCTTGATGTCTTCATGTCAGAACAGCCAGCGTTTCACAATAATTTTATCTCATTAAAGGAGGAGATGAAAGAAGTACCAAAGGTTGCTGAAAGCACTGAATGCAAAACAGTGAACTACAGAAGTCACATTCAGGGGGTCCCATTGTGAAATACAGTAAATAATAAAACTATAGAAAACTAGAGGAAATGGTTTCTAAAGACAAATATGAAAATGTATTATTAAAGTGAACTGGTAGAAATAAAGAGATGTGTGTGGCTTTCAAGAACATCACCAAAAGTTAGTGGCTGACTTTAAGTAACTGAAAAATGGTCAAGATCAAATGCCCAGATGGATGGATGGATAGATAGATAGATAGATAGATAGATAGATAGATAGATAGATAGATAGATAGATAGATATACAGATAATTAGGTATTACAAGCCATGCTAGCTATGAATAATGATGGCCTTGACTTAAAATCAATGAACCAGAATCTCAATGTAGAAAAGAATCACCAAAATGGCATCCCACAAGCATAAAAGTAAAACTAATAACTGCATGTAAACTTTGGTTTGAGAAAGTGAAGCAAAGAGAAAACTTCTGCAAAACAAATGCATGATAATATGACCCAGTTCTGCAACAAAAGAAGGTTGAAGGCTAAGTAGAAATACAAACAAGTTACACATTTTGTGAAATTCCAAATCATGAGTTGGCACTGTAACAAAGTGAAGAAACACAGAAGTATAAGAAAAGTGGATTTAATGTACTTATTCTCCCTGTTCTCCCTCTTTCATGCCCTGGGGCCAATGGCCTAGTACTACCTATGAACCTATGAACAGCTGCAACAAAAAATGTAACCTGAAAGGAAGCCTTGTTAGTGTATGACACATAGTTAAATAAACATGTTTGTCCTGGTCGCCTTCAATAAACACATTAGACCAAATGATGTTTGACGATCTTTATTAAATTTCCATAATCATAACTTTATTGACCAATATTTTAATTAATCGTAGCATAAACATCCATATAACTGTTAACTAGGGCAGCGTGACTTCACTCACCCTGACCAAATAAGCAGCATCCTTACCTCTGCTCACTTGTTTTACTTAAGCAGCATCCCATCACTTACTTTCAATTTCCACTTATTGAATTAACCATCCAACCAAATAACCAGCATCCTTATATCCACTTACTTACTTTTACTTATCAAGCCACATCCAACTTCTCACTTTCATTCCCCAACTCATTGAAATGAACATCCAACATCAGAGGGGGAACAGAAGAGGGACAAGCCTGCCTCGCTTCTCTGCCCACCAGCCTGATCAGGCTGTTCTCCCTCTTTCATGCCAAAATGTCCAACAAAACCTTCGACAAAAAACTAAACTGTACATTAAAAAGGATGAAGCCAAACATCATTCAGTGTACTCCATCCTCTCTGAACTAAACTGGATTCCTGTCATAAACCTGCAAAGTCCTATCATATAAATACTCAAAGCAGCCAGTTATCTAAGCAGTTGAAGTTAAACCAACAATCCTTCTCCAGTGCCAAGGAAATACCCCTACCCTTGTATAATCTCTGTAAATCAAACATATCTTCACTTATCCTACTACTATTGGTACTTTGTAATTATTCCCAGGTCAATACCTGCGAAATGTACCACCAAAACACTAAAATCCAAGCACCATTTGAAACAAAGGAAGCCCAACTGCATGCCGGCCTACCTAACTGCAATGTCTTTTTTGCTGCCCAAATGATTTAATAATGACCAAAATGAGATTTCCTATCTTAAAAGATCAATTTAATAGTAATTCAATCACTATACCCACTATCTATTATAAGGCAAAGCATCTAATGAGCAGATGGGTTGGGAGGGTGGCCTAATGGTTAAGGTGTTTCCCTTACAAACACAAGGTACAGGGTTTGAATCTCACAGGGGGATAAATGGCTAGGCTTAAAATGGCTCACAAGGGCAGTTAGCCTAGTACTAATCTATGAACCTATGAACCTAATAGCATTTGCCTACCAATGAACCACCCGCTTTAATGACTTCAATGCATCCATAAAGCCAATGTCCCCAATGAACCTCTATTTCCCAACACCAACCCTCGCAACAAAATGGATCTTGTCAATAGCCATATTATGTTAATCTTCTCACTAGCAAACCTACCCCAACCCTTCAGACATATAAACCACCATCCAAGATTTAGTAAAGTAACATAACTGTGTCATCTGTGCAGCTATACTAATCAGAGCTAACCCTCCCCCCTTAATCCACCCTTGTCCTGAAATATCACACCTCAAGCTTTTTTATTTTATATATTTATTGCATTACCTTCACATCTGGTAAATCAAACAAACCATGCCCTTCATCCACTAGCAACCACAGAAACACAATGCCTTGCTTAGACCTTCAAGCTTCTGTGTACACAACAGAAACCTGTTTATCACACATTCCCAATATACCGTACAATACTCTGTCAAACCCCTTACCTAGCCTTAAATAAGGGATCAGCATTATGTACCACCTTCTCATTGCTCACCTACTGCTGCTAAATCCAATGAAGAGCAGTGGTAAATTCTCAAAGTAGCACCGACTGTTAGCAACTCATCTGCACAGCCTTGCCACAGGAAAACTCAAACCCAACTACCATGACCACAAAACCTGACCCAGTGTCAAATTGTTATGACTCCACTCCACCTGTGGACAGCCCCAAACTCCCCCATAAACTATACCCAAACCTGCTTTATCCTGCCCCGGCATACTTCATCCTCACCTGCCTCCAAACTGCACCAACTCTGATGTGCCTTAATGAGCACCTAATAAAGTAGGATTACCTGCAACCTCATTGTGCACTACTCCAGTGACCGGCATATCCAACCGATCCAGCCCAGCAGAATCCATCACCTTTCAAATCCACTTCCTTCAGGACACTGACTGATACCTACTGTGTGTCCCTCCATCTGCAAAAGAAAAAGCTGCAAATCCTCTTCTTACACATAGATAAAATGTTCTTAATGACAACATTAGGCACTGCCAAGGGCCTACATTGTTCATCAATAACACAGCCACTACATTACCCCACCTCCCCTAACCTCTATAACCTGGCAGCACTGTATCCCTCAGGAAATCCTTTCATTGCCAGCTAAGGAACACACTGCAGCAAAACAGTCTTATGCCACAGGCAGCAATAACTGAACCTACGCATTTATATGACACCTATTAAAACACAGAATGTAAAGTGAGCGACCAACTGGAATGTGTTACTACTAAACACTGCAGATGAGGGATAATTTAAATATCAAAATACCTGGGTCACCTTGTGATTTCTATAGAGAAACCAAGGCAGCACTGTATGAGCCAAGTGAACTTATTTCTTAAAACAATCTTAGGAGCATTTCTGTAAGCAAGCCCTACAAGAATATCCTCAAGCAATCACTCTTACCCAGATTAAAAGAGTAAACCAAAACTACACATACCTCTGTTACAGAGTGCGACCTTGGCAGCTTCTCCCATGTTCTGCTGTGTTCTATAAGAGCAACTTGTACATCGCAATGAAACTTAGTATGCTTAAAACAAAGAGTACAATATCTCCATAACCTACTCATACCTGTAAAGTCTCCCTCATCTCAAGGAACATTCCTCATTTAGGGTCATAAGGTCCACATCAGAAGTCCACCACATATTCCCTGTTAACTGATATCCATGATAAATATCTCATTAAAAGGCCTACTCTATAATAAATGATCACGTTTTAACCAACCTATGCTTTCTAGTTACAGTTGCTATTGAGCCCTAAAAGAATGTTCCACCTTTTACCCATTTGCTCCACATTCTAAGTGGCAGCATTCCTCTTCTTGGAGATGAAGGAAAGAAAATAATCAGGGTAAAAAAAAATTAAACCATTCCATACTTCTGACAATACAGCAGATTATGCAGCCTGTGCCAGCATCTGAGTTAAAGAGGAGGCTTTACCTAACATAACCCCCCCCATAACATTACCAAACTACAACAAGTATTAGATGAGATGTGTGCAAGTAATAGCAACACCCACCACCACAGAAAGCCACCATCTTCACTCAACCATTTCTTCTCACAAGAGACAAACACACAGACCCCTCTTTTACAGCATCCCTTTACTTATTACATCAACTCGCTGGAAAGGTGCCATACTTTATATGCATCAAACACATTTGACTGCAAACATCTCGGAGAACAAATTAACGCAAAGTGGAGCAAGTAACCCAGCAGCCTGAAACCTCCACCGCAGCAGCGTCCATCCTGCTGAGTCCATGTCCCTCAGACCACCAGCTGATGCAAACTGCATGCATCTGCCATCTTCAAAATATTAAGTAAAGAATATAAAGCCTGAGACTCAAAAGCCTGTCACTACCCAGTGAATTCACTCCTCACTAATTTGCCACAAGATCTAGACATTCTTCAAAAGTAAACAGTTGAATGGAGTGGCCATATCCCTCAACCTCTTAGAGCAAAAATCTGGACAAAGTCTTGAACAATGGGAGAACAAAGGCCCAAAACAGGGACAACTTTTCAATATTCATCTTTTAAACTTGGAAAGTTAATAGAATAACAGGTTGTACAACAGCCTGGCTTTTCTGAAGGGCATGAATTCTGAAACTCAAATGCCTGTCATTATTCTCTGGCTGCAATCTTTAATGATTCACTAATGTTTGCCAGAAAACCACAACTATATTAAAATAGACCAAACATATGGGGCAAAATTCTGGACATTCTGGGAAAATCTCTACAGTTAAGAGCTATGGGTATGGCAGGATGTCCACATACCAGGAATAATCTTTTTCCTCCCCCATAACGGTTAATGCCACATCGTGTTCGCATGGCAAGTGACCACTACTTGGGGTACCTCGCTGAGGACAAAAACACCTCACCAGTCACTCACTGCATGGCTGGAAACAGCCCAAACACCAAAAGCCTCAAGGCTACACCACCAGTGAACCACTCAAGGGATCATGTGCCAACAGTGCACGCTGATTCATGCCCCCCCCCCCGATTCCCCTTTCCTTTTTTTGCCCCTGCCTCCAAAGTGTGCAAAACTCCCATTACAAAGTCACAGCAGTCCACAGAACCTGCCAGCACAATGTACCAAAAGCCCTGTCAGTGTGTTATTCTGCCCAAGGGAATATTAGCAATACAATCCAAATGATACATCACACTTTGAATGATGTTTGCGGTACAAGTATAGCCAAATTGCTGTTATGCACAATACTGGTGTAAAGTTAAAAATGAACCTGTGGAATGCAAGCATATTTATATATGTGGAAATGTGAGTAAGGAGAGATGGGACAATGTGGTACTATTGAAAGCAAACACTCTCAAAGTATGAAAGATTATTAGTGTTCAGAAGTCAAAAGTCAGTGTTGGTCTGTTGGTCTGTCCTTAAATGGAAGACAGAAAGAACCAGAGGAAACAGTACAGTTGTATACGTTTACAGTTGGTGTTTGAATGATCACAGCTGCAGTAGCCTTAGCTATATGGGTTATGTCCTTTCAAGGATAAAACAGCTGGCTAGCTTCCAAAGCTTCAGGGCACCTTCCATGTGCCCAAACTGTCAAACAGCTTCAGCTGAGCTGAAGAAAACACAAGACTGGGTTCGAAGCCCTTCAGTGCTTTCTGCCACTATTGAGGGAGAGGCTGCACCCTGAAAAGAAAAGACTATAATAACAAAAAATACATTTCCATACCCTGGCATAATAATCACACCAAAAACAAGGGGAATGGAAAGCAGGAGTGGCTATAGCAGCAGTAATCATTTTATCTACTGTTATGGTAAGCTTAGTTTACACAACTATAAAATGTGCTTCATATTGATCACTGCTGCAGTAACCTTAGCTATATGGGTAGATCACTATAGCTACCTATATTTGGGAGGTGGCAGGAGAATGGCCCAGGAGCCCCTGGAGATTGGTCCTAGCAAAGCATGATCTAGACCTACTGAAGGACTCCAGCTTATAGTGCTTTGTAAAATTATGTACAGATGACCAAGTAGTAGGTTCTAGAATATTTCTACAATACAACCCTTTCCAAAAAGCCACAGAAAAAGCCAAGGTGCTTGAAGAGTAGGCCTTGACCCTGCCTGGCATAGATTTGTCATGGTGAGTGTAACAAAAGGTAATAGCCTTAGACAACCATTTGTAAATAGTCTGCATTTGTAAATAGTCTGTTTTGACACCAGTTGTCCCTACTTATTACCTTCTTACCTTCACAAGAAATGAACAAATGATACAATGATCTGAAAGAATTAGTTCTCTCAGGATAATACCCAAGTTTTCTGTAGACAAACAATGTTTAAAGTATCATTTCTCCCTCATTTTTAGGTTTAGGAAAGAAAATTGGAAGATGGATAGCTTGACTTAAAGTAAACTCAGATACCCCTTTAGGCATAAAATAAGAATTAGTTGTCAAAGAAACCCGATCCTTGTGGAAAATAAGGTGGGGTTGACCTACCATATGTCCTTGAAACTCAAATACCCTTCTTGCAGAGGTCAGAGCAATCAATAAAACTGTTTTCCAAGTTAAGATCTTCTACGTCAGCCAGATTAGCTGGTTCAAATGGAGCAAGTGTTAGTTTTTCTAATATAAAATGAAGGTCCCAAGGAGAGCCCACCAGTTTACTAGTAAGCCTCTTATGCAAAACCCTTTTCAAGAACATTTTGACATGTGTCTGCCTTGAAAAAGGATACATGGGCAGACATGCTGAAATGGCCAATAAATAAACCTTTATAGAGAAATAAGAAAGGCCATTGGATAGTACCTCACACAGATATTGTAAAACCAGAGAACAACTAGCCCTGAATGGGTGTTGGTTATGTTGTTGGCACCGACTATAAAATGTTTCCATTTATTAACATATGACTTTCTAACAGCAGGCTTTCTTGCCTTTATTAGTACCTGCTGCAGGTCCTCAGAAAACAGGTGCCTAAACGGAATTAAGGCCCTATCATCCAGGTACTCAGTTGAAGATTGATGTTGGGGTGTATCAAACACCTCTGTTCTTGTGTGAGTAACTCTATTCTGTGAGGAAGTTTGTGATAATTGCCCCTGATGATTTTCAAAAGAACCATGGTTGTCTGGACCAGCAGGCAGTTACCACAATGATCTTGGGGGATTCCTTCTGAATCTTCAGAAGTACCCTGGATATTAGTGCAAAGGGTGGAAAGGAATGCAGGAACATTCCAGTCCAAAGAAAGGAAAAGGCATCTGTTTTTCAGTCTTTCTTGCATGGAGTCTTGAAACAGAATTTTGCCAGTTGAATGTTCAGAGAGGATGCAAATATGTCTACTTGAGGAACTCCTTACAGATGGATCGAATCTTGGAAGACCATTTCCGATAACAAATGTCTGACATGGCCCTTTTGAGTTTGTCTGCCACACAGTTTTGCTCTGACAGAATGAAGGATGCCTGTACAGTAAGATTGTGCTGTGAAACTATATCCCGAGTTAGCATGTCTAGTCTGCAGAGGAGATAAGACTTGGTTCCCCTTGCTTGTTGATGTACCACATCACTATGGTATTTTCTGTAACCACTTGAAGAGGTCCTGGGGAACAAAGATGGTTCAGAGAATTGAGTACCTTGATCAGGTCAAGCATCTCCTTGATATTTATGTGCTTGAATCTGTACTTGATGCACCACATCCCCTGCACACTTTTATCTCTCCTGAAACTGCTACACAAGCAAAGTCTGAAGCATCTGTGGTGACTGACTGCTTTGAAGCTGGTAGGGAGAAGGGGAGACCTTGATTTAAGGATATCTGTTGTCTCCATCAATTGATTTTTCTTCTGTCAAACCCCAGTACTGGGATCTGAAAAGATAAAGGGTGTTGATGCTGGGACCAGAGAGGTTTCAGATACTACTGTATCTTTCTCATGTGGAGTCTTGCCAAAGGTATCATGAAAGTCATAGATCTCATGAGACCCAAAATCCTGAGGTATTCCCTAGCATTGACTGAAGTCTGAGTGGAAAACCTTAGAAATAGATCTAAATAAATATCTATTTTTCCTTTGGAAGAACTGAGGTGTCTAGCTGACTTTCCGGGAATGCAACCTTGTGTGAGGGAGTCCAGACAGACTTTTGAATGTTGTCTTGGAATCCCAGCTTGTGCAAGAGATCTCTCACCCAAAAGAAAGAGATTCCTGACATTTTGAAAAAGACTGTACAATGATAAGCAAGTCATCCAAATACAGAAAAATGTGGATACCTTCCTGTAGCCTGCATTGAACTGTAACTGGATATAGCCACTATGTGAACACCCTTGGTGCAATGGATAGTCAGGGGTAAGGCAGAAAACTGATAATCTGATCCAGGCACATAAATTAACAAATTCCTCTGGATGACTGGATGAATAGGAATGTGATGTTAAGCATCTAATTGTAGTGTTAGCAGGAAACATGAGAGAGGAAGACGACAGAGAATGATTCACCTCAAACTCAGCTGCTCCTCCCAGACTCCCATTCATATTCTCCCTACCAACTACCTCCAAATCTGACCTACTAATATCCAATTTCAACCATAGAAGCCTTGTAAATAAAATTTACTGAAGTTCATGCTATTCTAGCCACCTACTTTCCTGACATAGCAGTCATAACAGAGACCTGGTTAAACCCCCACATCACAGACTCAGAAATTAACTTCAACAGTTATAATGTTATTAGACAAGATAGACTAAACAAAAGAGGTGGTGGTGTAGCAATTATGTTTAAATCCTCTCTAAAACTAGAAAAAATAAACTGCTCATCCCAGAAATCCCCAACACAGAAATTCTTATCACCCGTCTACAAATTAATCCCCACAAAATTATGAATATCATAGCTGACTACCTGCTCCCTGGCAACAATCTTCACAGCATAGAATGCCTCCTCTTTTGCTCCACCCAGTCTTTCAATCAGGAAACTATCATCTTAGGTGATTTTAACCTAGACTGGCTCTTCTGCTCCTCAAACTGCCCCAACAACTTTATCAATCTGTACAATTTCTCCCATGTTATAAACTGTTCCACACACACTGACAAACACTCAAAAAGAGTCACTACTTGACTGGATACTAAATAACAAGCCAAACTTGGGTTACCAAGCCGGCTGCCTTCCCATCACCCTTAGTGACCATGACCCTACATTTCTCCTCAGAAAAACAAAATTCAAACTCAGTCATACAGTCCTATCAAATGCATCCACAGTAGGAAGAATTTCTCCCCAGACCTATTTAATCTATTACTAAATCATGATTGGTCACCATTAAATGCCCTAAACCTGGACCAAGCAGTAGAATTCTTTAACAACAGCTTCCTTCAAATACTAAATACTCTAGCTCCCCTCAGAAAAAATGATAACAAATCCAAACAACTCCCATGGCTTTCCATGAATACAAACTATTGATTAAACAAATGGATAGAGCCAGGGCCCTATGCCAGTCCACCAAAAACAAGACAATCCTCATCACTTATCAGCAATTATAGGTTCATAGGTTCATAGGCTGATACTAGGCTATCTGCCCTAGGGCATTTACAAGCCTAGCCAGAGTGTGTTTGGCTTTCAACACCCTTCTTAGATTAGTTGACTGTGCCTCTGTATAGTAGGTCACAGAAGATAGCCCATTTAAGGTTAGTTTACCGTGCCTCTGTCTAGCAGTGACACAGAAGAGATCCCAGGGGTAAATTTACGATCTCCCATCCAAACGCCAAGATTCTTCTTGAAGAAGGTCATTGAGGGGCTCTGTCTGACATGGATTGGGAATTTGTTCCAGAGTGAGGGGAGCCTCTGGGATATGAATCTGTCCCTCCAGCATGTCCTATTTATTTCTGTGCTGAGGTTTAAGTCACTGGAGCATGTAGTTCTGATGGATTTGGATTTCTTGAGGTGGAGCATGTCCATTAATTCTGGGTTGGACATGGCTTTATACATCAAGCACAGATCGCCTCTGAGTAGGCGGTAAGCAACTGAGTAGAGCTGGAGTTTCTTTAGCCTAACTGCGTAGGGCATCTGTTTGAGTCCCTTGATCCTCTTGGTGAGGTACTTTTGGGGTCTTTCTTGTTGTAGCAGGTGTCGGGTAAGGTACATCCCAAATGGGGCACTGTATTCAATTATGGGCCTGATGAGTGATGAGTAGAGGGGCACAATGACCTCTCTTGATCTAGATGTGAACACCTTCGTGATAAGGTAAGCTATATAGAATGTCTTTCTAATCACTTTGGCAATGTGATTGTCAAAGGAGAGTTTGCAATCTACTTGGGTCCCCAAATCCCTAATTACTTCTTCCGTACTTAATGGATTACCACCTATGTGGTAATTTGTGGGCACTTTGTTGTTCCCAAAGGGGATGACTATGCACTTTTTGGCATTTAGCTTTAGGCCATGGCTCTAGCACCAGTTATCCGTGTTTGTGAGAACTTTTTGGAGGATGCTTGTGTCAGCCGGTGAGTCGATTATGGCCCCCAGTTTGCAGTCATCTGCAAACTTTGTCAGCCGTAGTCCTCCTGTGTTAGCCTGTACCTCAGAGAAATATATACCAAACAAGAGATGTCCCAGGACTGCGCCTTGTGGGACGCCACTTGTAACTGGTTTAGAGTCTGACATGGCACCTGCAATTCTGACCATGTGGGTTCTAATTAAGAAACCAAACTAAGAGAAAAATAAAAAATGACAAAAACAGTACTTCCAAATCTCTCAACAAAACTTCCTACACAACCCACAAAAATTCTGACAATCAGTCAACTACCTCTTCAACCCTGGTAAAACACCCATCCCCTCTCCTACAACAACAAATACCTCCGAACCCTTAGCCTCACAGTTTAACTCATAATTTATTAATTCTATCTCCTTTCTACTTGCTGGCAACCAACAGCTACCTCTCACACTCCCATCCTCAACTGATAGTGCAACAAACTCTTTCTCCTTTAAACCTATTCAATCTTCTTACATTAAAAAGCTCCTAAACAAACTTAAGCCCTGCTGCCTTGCCGCCAACAAACTTCCAAATGAATTTCTAAAAATAGCAGCACCATCCATCGCCTACCCTATCTCAATGCTAATCAACCATTCTATCTCTGAACAACTCTATTCATCAACAAATGAACAACGGACAAATAGTCCCTGCAATTTTCCTGGATATATCAAAAGCCTTTGACATTTCCCACCAACTGCTAATTAACAAACTTGCTACTTACAATCTCAGTTCTGCCTCCCTGGCTTGGTTTCACAGCTATCTATCAAACCGTCAACAGGCTACTAAATGGGAGAACTCTCTCTCCCCTCTACTACCAGTATCCACTGGTGTACCCCAAGGTTCTATTCTTGGCCCCCTACTCTTTATCGTCTTTATAAATAACCTCAACTCAGCAACCCAGCATGCCACAATCAGTCAATATGCAGGCAATACATCTCTTATCTGCTCTGCTCCTTCTTCACAACAGCTTCTAGAAAAAACACAAAAGCATTCCAGGAAATTGAAACTTACCTATCAAACCACCAACTTATCCTTTACCTTAATAAGACTAAATTGATGATTTTTACAAACAAAACAACCATGCACCACTCCCCACCCCGCACTATAAAATCAGCCAATGGTACCAGAATTGAGCCTAAAAACCAGGCAAAGCTCCTAGGTATAACAATAGATGACCGCCTCAAATTTGATATCCATGTATCCCTAACTATCAAAAAAATCCATGCTAAACTCAACACTCTCTACAGGGCCAAACCTTACCTATACCCACCAAGCCAGACTAGCCACTGCTAAATCTCAGCTTCTATCTACCCTTCTCTATTGCTGACACATCTTCACCAACCTACGCAAGTCTAACCTTCACAACCTTGAAACCTGCTATAACAATATTGCTAAATTCGCCACCAATCAGCCCTATAGAACTCATCACTGTTCTGCTCTTCAAAAACTAAACTGGCTAGAACTTCCAAACCAGTTAACATTAAACCAACTTACCTTCACCCACAAAATAATATAGAGCCCCAGAATCTCAACCTTGGTTCAACTACAGGTCAACAGCAGGCCCCTTAGGTCATCCGAAAGGACTCTGCTGAAAAATCACACAGTCTCATAACTACCACAGTGACTCCCTCTACTCAACAAAATAGTGTAATATTGGAATGCTCCTTCCTAAAGCATACAAAACACCACTTGCCATTCCTCTTTTAAAAATAAAATAAATGAATATCTTAAAAGCAACAGGATCTGCCCTTGTAGTCCTCCTCCTTGATAATTTTTCCTCTCTCCTATTTTTCTTCACACATCACTCTTCCTCCTCTTATAACAGTAGTTACTTTTTAACTTATAAAAATGTTTTGCCTTTCTCCTTGTAAATTTAAATCTCTTTTTAATATTTCTAATATACCCTGTTCGCACACTAAGTACGTAATCATTTTTTTTCATGTTGTATGCCAGCTGACTGATCATAGACTATTCAGTTATCAAGAATTTTTGTAGCTGTCATTTCTAATTTTGCTCCTATGATGTAATGAACTCAACCAATTCATGTATTGTATCTGTCAGAACTAGTTATTGTAAATTCTTTATTGCTTTGTATGTCATTATTATTGTATGGTCTGCTTTGTTGGAGCTTTTCTCCCCAGGTCTCTGTTGAAAACAGGCTACTGCCCCAGTCAGACACTACCCAGTAAACAAATGTAAATAAATAAATAAATAAGATGAGGCAACAAGTTTTGAAGTGACATCATTTTGAATTTGGACTTTGTCATAAACAGGTTTAAGAAAGAAAGATCCCAAAGCATTTTCTTTCTTTGGGACTAGGAACATCTTTGAATAAAACCCCTTCTCCACATGGGAAGGACAAACTGGTTCTTTCACTCCTTGGGATAGCATGTGATGAAGAACAGGAGGAAACAAAACAGTTTGGTCTGCATGATGAGGAGTGACTCTCTGGTGGAATGGAATAATTTCCTCAGACTGCCATCAGTAATCCCAAAGAACAATTTTTAGAATTCATTTGTCTCAAACAATCTGTTACCAAAGAGAAAATTTGAGATTCAGACTTTCTGGAAGAGAAAGAGGGCCACTGTATGAGTGGGTCACATGTCATTCAAACTTGTTGGAGTTTCCTTGGTTTTTTTGGAAGTTTGAGACTTATTTTTGGAACCTCCTTGGAACTTCTTCATAAACATCTGTTCACCTTAATTCTGTTGAGATTGTTTATTCTGTTTTTTTTTTTTTTTTTTTTTTTTTTTAACCAAAATTGGATGAAGAGAAAAAAATCCTTTGGACAATTTGGAAAAGGAGGGCTGAAAAATGTTGCTGGATCAGCTTGCCTCTTTCATCACACTTGTTGATTATCTCTGCAGATAGTCAGCGCAACTTGGGTTACTTGACAGTTTGGGTACTTGGCGGGTGGCTTGAAGCTTTGGAAGCTTGCCGGCTGTTATATCTTTGGCAGGATATCACCCATATAGCTAAGGCTACTGCAGCAGTGACCAGTATCAAAAACATGTATTCTTGTCCTGGCAGCATAGTTGCCCATGGAATTTCTTGCAGAAAGACGTAATTAGGATGTGAAACTGGGCCTGGAACCAGGTAGTGTTCCAAGTAAGAACATACCTTTAGAGGACTCAGATAACCTTGGTATGATTTTGGGCAAATTTGTCACTCATCCAGAGTTCCCTGCATATAACTTGAGGAGATATGGGAGATATCTGAAATTGTAAACATTCTTTTGAAAGATTCTAAAGGCCAGTTAGGCTAAACTCTATAGGAAGACTTGTAATGAAAACTCCAAACACTCTTAAAAATATCAGGTTATTGTTGCTGTATAATGGAGGGATTTCTGGGCATGCATTTTGAAAAGTGCAAGGCAGATGTCCTCAGATACAGGGAGTATAACATTAGCAGAGCTGAGAAGAGTAGTTGTTGATTTCAGATGCAAGGCCTCTGAGAAAAAAGCATTCTCTGGAGAAGTTTCTATGAAGCTGTGTATGAAGAAGCTTATCCCCTGAATCTGAAGAAGGGTGTGGCTGATATGGTACCAAGCATACTGAGAAGGGGGCAGTGTTGTAGGAAAAATGACTGAATTATTATAAATATAGAAACCTCCAAACCTATAGAGAACTTAGGAACTTATCCAAGAAACAAGTTGATCTGGGCAAAAAGTATTATTATCAAAAACCACTAGACAACCCCAACTCCAACCCTAAAAATTTTTGTAATAGTATCAACAAACTCTTACATCCAGGCAACCCATCTACCCCCAACCCATGTCCTAACAGCTCAACTGACACTGCCTTCTTTCTTAATTCCTTCTTCATCGACTCTATAAAAAATTTAACTAAACCTGACAACACCTCCACCTCCTCTTCCGATCCCTTTCCCTCTACCACTTCTTCTGTCTTAAACCTGTCCCTACTGCTTACATCCAATCTCTTCTTACCAAACTGAAAACCTGCTTCCCCTCTGCTGACAACGTGCTTCCTCTATTCCGTAAACATGTAGCTAACTCTATTGCACAGCCAGACTCCATATTAGTAAACAGGTCAATACAAGAGAACACAGTCCCTGACATCTGGAAAAAATCCTATGTCATACCCGTCTACAAAGGTGGCAGTTCAACTCAACCAACCAACCACAGACCTATAGCCATACTATCCCCCTTATCCAAAATCCTACAAAAATGTATTCATAACCAGCTTCTTAAACACATCATACAACACATCCTATTAACTCCCACCCAACATGGTTTCTGTCCTCACCACAGGACCTCTACAGCTTTCATTTCATTTACACAGACTATCACCAAAGCATAGAACAATAACAAACTAGTCTCTTGCATCTGCCTAGATGTACCTAAAGCCTTCAGCACTGTTTTCCATACCCTACTTCTCTCAAAACTTTCTTCCCTTAATCTCTCCTCTTCTACTATACTGTGGTTCTCCAGTTACCTCTCCAACAGATTCCAGTCCATCAAATGGCTTCCCTCCTTCTCCCCCTTCCTTTCAATTCAAACAGGTGTCTCCAAGGTTCAATCCTTGGACCTTTCCTTTTTAATATCTTTACAAATAACCTAAACACATCTTGTCCTAACTCCTCACTAATACAATACGTCAATGACTCCACTATTAGCTCGTGCTCTGATAACCTTCCCCACCTCCTTGCTCTTACTCAAGATTCTCTCCTTTCAGTCAAAAAAATGGCTGACCAATAATTAACTACTTCTCAGTCCTACAAAAACAAAACTTTTATTCTTCCTCCCCAAATCTCTACAGCAAAACAAAAATACATTCACAGTATCTTCTCTCAGTAAGACACTTATCTCTGCAGAACCACATACTAAACATCTTGGTGTAATCATAGATGACCAGCTAAAGCTTGACATACATATTCAGCAAGTCAACAAAAAGACCACCAAAAACTGTCTCTTATACAGACAAAAGACATACCTCACTAATAACGCTAAATGTTCTCTAGTACAGACTTTTCTTCTCCCAACCTTACTTTATGCACCACCTATTCTCAACAATATTCAGTATGACCTAACATGTAAACTTGAAACCACTTACAGCAAAATAGCCAGTTTCTCTGCCAGCCTTCCCTATCCCTCTCACCACTGTTCAGCCTTAAAAACCTACAATGGCTTGAACTCCATAACCAACTCTTTCTTCCCCAGCTCCACCTCATGCACTCTCCTTAGATCAACCTTCTCATTGTTCTACCCTTACGGACCTCATCACTCCCTACTCTTCAAAGTGTAACCTACGTAGCACTGACCTACACCTCATAGCTATCTATAAACCTAATAAAAATATTGGCAAGCTTTTATACAGCCACTCCATCACCACTGCCTGGAACAAACTTCCCCTTTTTATAAGAACAAACAGCAACTTCCTCAATTTCAAAACACTTCTAAAGGACCTGTTTACTAAATCCTGGACCTGTCCTTGTCCCACTCCCACCTAAACTACTCTCTCCCCTCTTCCCCTCCCATTCTCAGCTCTTTTACTTTGTGACAACTCCTCTTTTTAGGTCCTTAAGATATTCTACCAACCGTGAATCTTCTCTTTGATGTTAATTGTTAGATGGAATCTAACTTTATATTATATTTTTATATAGTTAATGGGTACCAAGGCTGTTTGAAACCTCAGTATTATTTCTGTTATGTTAACATGTTCATTTATAAGCTGTATTTTCTTTTGCCTGTATGTATACATGTTTATGTTACTATGTATGATTTTTTTTTGTATTTGTCTATCTGTGGAGCTTTTCTCCTCAGGTCTCTGCTGAAAAATGGCTCTGCAGCCCAGTTGGACAAACCCGTTACCAAATGTCAAATAAATAAATAAATACATAAATAAATAATTTAATTATTGCTGGAGTGTGACAGAAATGCAGAAGCTCTTGATGTTAAATTCTATGGAGTATGAAACAGATTTGTATTTAATAAGAGCATTTACTGGTACAAAACTGTTTTTCTGTTATTCCCCATTTTGTAAGACTGCAATAATTTTTGTTAATTATGCTAATAAACTTGTTATACCTGCAAATAAATTAGTTTATGAGACTTTTTTTGGCTAAAAATAATAGAAAAATACTTCAGAGGATTAACAAATGCAGTTTGATAAATACTACAGAGGATGGAGCATTATGATTAAATTATATAAATATGCATGCTGTTTGAGTTAATGACTGTGTGTGTGTGTGTGTGTGTGTGTGTGTGTGTGTGTGTGTGTGTGTGTGTGTGTGTGTGTGTATATATGCATGTATATGCATGTGTGTGTAAGTATATCTATATACGCTGTGGCGTAGTGACTTCTGAACCACAGAGTCACACTGCTTACAGCAGGAGAGAATGGTCAGTGGTCAGAGAGTCTAAAGCGGGCAGTTAAACCATTTCCATAGTAAGAAAAAAGAAGAAATATATATTAGGGCCACTTCCTTTTGAGGAAGCAGTTGCTTGATATCTGGGGTCAACAGACCTTTCTGAAGACTGCATAAAGTCAGCCTGGTCAGTGTTTCTATTCCTCACTTCTGTATCAGGAGAGGTTTTCCAAAGAGGAGCCTCAAGGTAGCATGAAGGCAGTCTGCAAGTTGACCCAAATATCTGAAGTCTGGTAGGTGTCTCTGAAGTATGACAAAAAAAAGGAACTGTGTCTTGTGAAGGCAAAACTAGAGGAAATGACACCTATCTTTGTAGTTAATGCTGAAGGCATAACCATAGCTAAGATGGCTAAAGGGGGTACCTGTCCTGGGTGCAAAATGTCAGGGGATATGATCCTCAGTATTGACATTTAGTTTCTGACTGCAAATACTGCATTAGAGCTGTGTGTGTGTGTGTGTGTGTGTGTGTGTGTGTGTGTGTGTGTGTGTGTGTGTGTGTGTGTGTGTGTGTGTGTGTCTGTTCTAGTGCAATACTGGCTTTTATAAATAAATGTGGTAATGCCTTTTCTATAGCAAATGTAGCGAGACACTTGTGACATTTGTAGCAAATGGTTTTTTATAGTTTTAAATAACAAGAAAGGAAAGTAGCTTGTTTTGCTCAAGTCTTGCACTCTAACTTCAGGAGCACAGATCGGGAACAAGCTGCCGCTCTGGTTAAAATATCAGTGTCTGTAAATCTGTAAGTACTGTTTGCCAGGTAGTAAGAACTCCTGTGAATGGACTAGATTTTTATTTCATTTACTTCTCATGTTTTATCATAAAAAGTCCTTTATCCCTGTAAACAATAAATCTTATATAAAGACGGGACAAGCTACCACTATGGATTGTTAAAGTAGGTGATGGACAGTTGTGGCCAGTCTCTTATTTAAATTCCCCACTTATTCTGAAGAATGCTGTATACCTCTTCCTGCTCCTTTTGTTCAGCTCTCAATTATATATTTCCTCTTGGTACACCATGCCAGGGGGGTCTAGCTTTGCCTTTTGGCCCTTAACTCTATTCCTAATTAAGACCATTATGGGCATGTTTGAAGTTTAATAACCCTGTTTTGTTTCAAACAGGACTTAAGCTTCATTGGTATACTATTGCAATAAATATTATGCCAAAAGTTTGATAAAGTTTTAGTGTGTGTGCCTTTGAGGCAAATGCACCTCAAGAGCTGTCTCAACTGCCTTCAGAGTCTCTGATTATGGTCACCTTTCTCCAGCAGAATTTCCTACGGTATACAAGAACTTCAATTACTGTTCCACATGTTATAGATTTCTAGTGTAAATTTGGAGTCCTCCACAATGTATCACTACTGTTATGAGCTACAACACTTCTGAAATTTTCTACACTGGTAGTTGAGAGAGCCTCCCAAGCCAGTTTTAAAAGGTCACTGAAAACCTGTCTTGTTAACATTTCTTATTTATCATTGACCTTATTTTAAGGGAAAGTTCTGTCAATAAATGTTTTATTTATGTATGTATATTGTAAAATAGCCTTGTTTTGAAATAGTACCTTAACACATTTGAATCTGAATGTTGTCTTGGTGGGTATTTTACATGCTCAACCCTGCTATTTTCTTTAAGGTGTTCTGAACCTTTTTAGAGACTAAATGTCCATCTGATTAGGGTAAACTTATGAAGAGTGCTAGCATTTACTACTGTCATTCTGAATTTCTGTCATCACTACAATTTATTAAATCCATCTTGGTACTATAGCCCTTGTTCCAACATTTCTTTTCTAAAACACAATATGTAGTTATGGTTTACTGACCCTTTTTAATCATATATTCATAAAAGGGTATAGTCTAACATGCATATCCACTAGCAAAACTTAATGTTAGATCTCTAGTGACAGGGAATGCATTACATATTCATGTTTCTATAGTGTTAGTTCTGTTCCACTGAGAGGCAGCAACCTTTTTTTATCTCAGTATTGCCTGTCTAAGATTAATATATATTCTCCTTTGGTATTCTTCTTCTCTGCAGCCCATTGGGCATGTAAAAATAATCAATGACCATTTGTAAAAACAATGCCTTAATTACTACTATCAAGAATGCAACTTACATAGGAACCACCCACACACATCAAAAAAGGATTTATGTTGGGTATGACAAACATTTAAGTACTTTATTAAATCTGCTTACTGCATAGTACATTTTGGTGTCTGGCAGCTTTAGATCCCCTGTATCATTTGAGTTAGGTAACTTTCTTAGGCTTAACGTATGCATTCCAGGTAAACTTCAATTATTTGTCTGGTTGACTCTGTTCAAAACAGTTAATGGGATTTTTGAAATGATATTAAAAATCAGAAAGAATAATATTTTTGAGATGTTTACCTTAATTATTGGCAAACTAGTCTACAGGTTGAAGTGGTATTTGGAAGAGCTTGTAAGGCTTGACAATTTTTTCTAGTTTCTTAAATGTTAATTGATAAAAATGTACTCTTATATTATGTATATTCAGTCTCAATGTACTTAATTTACTGAAAGGAATGGTTAAATTAAGTAATAATATGAAATTGAGAGTGTGCTTGACATTATAGAGGCCACTGGATGCATCTACCTGTCTTAATTTTATAGTTAGAGACTGTAATGTTTTAACATTGATAGTGGAAAGAAAGATATCATGGACAACTGAAGGTAAAAGGGTAAGTCAACTGCATATACTTTAATTCTTGTCCCCCCCCCCCTTAAGTGATACCTATAGTTAATTGGCATTTCCTGATGGTCCAGAGAAATGGGTTTTAGTCATAGTTGATTTAATTCAAAATGATAATCTTAGCATCACTAAACATTTAATTAAGAATGTTAGTCATGAAGCCCTGTGATCACTGGAATTTGTATATTCGCTGTGGATCCCCCAAAACTCACTTCTCTGAGTCTTTCTGAAAATGGTTGTTCTTTTCACCCAGCAATGATACTATTAACAAGAATACATGTGGACTTAATTAACATAAACACAAATTTCCATTTACTGTAGCAAGTGTGTGGAAACATCTAATAAAAGACAATTATTGTCTTAGGATGTAGTCTAGGAAACTTTACACAAGTATATACTAGTCCCAGAATTAAAATGTGTGTAATTTATAGCTCACAATATTTGAAGAATCCACTAAGCATGCTCACAAGACTTATCAGTATCACTACTAAGTGCAGTACATCAGTTGATATGGGTGACAAAAAACATATTTCCTTGGACCCCCAATAAAATCAAATTAATCTGGAATAAATTAGTCTTATGAGAGAACAAAAGCTGTATTCATAGAACATATATGGATTCTTCTATTTTAAACATAAAGACCTAATATTATATCTAAATATAAATCCAAGAAGTCGTAATTATGTCCTAACAAAATAAAATAAAATGGGGGTAAGAAATTGGGTTGGAGAGAAAATTAACTCATTGTCTAAACATGAACTGTTCAGTAATCAGCAGTCAACAACAAATACATTTATATACAACTAGCATTTAATAAGGATAATCACAAAAAGGCAGTAGGATTCTAACATAATTAGATGAGTGTTATCAGATACTGCTCAGTACCAGTATAATATACTCTCCAATACACTGGGGTACCACTAAGCTTACCCTAGTAGATTACCCTAGTAGAGCATCCCATGCAGATTACCCTAGTCAGGCATCCCATGAATTGTTTGGTTTTATTCCTGCTAAAGCTGCATTTTCCAATCCTTTGAGATATCTACCCATGAGTACTGCATAACAAACATCCATTCATCCATCCGCAATGCCTTTTCCACATTTTTGCACATGGGACGGGGTGTGATTTCAATAGCAACAATCATCTAGATCCAATTTTTACACTGCTGGGTGGCTATATCATTTGTAGACTATTCTTGTCCAGCAACTGGAACTAGCCATTTAACTCTTCTAGCAGTCCATTTTGAGTGAGGTCACACAGCAAAAAAAAAAAAAAAACTTTTAAGACAAGAAAAACTGTAACCTCCTGGTGAGTAGAGTGATATACATAACTTCCAACTGTTAAGAGTAATTTTAGAATGTTACCTGCTCTGCATTTAAACAATGTTTAACCAAATGTTTCTCCTTTGCCTCTAGTACAGACCTTAATGATAGAAAGCAGTTGCTCTCTGGTTTCACTCTTTCCAAACTGTGTTACAACAAGGCTCAACTCTTTTACTGCCAACTTCTCAAGTACAGGTCAAATACATGATTAAGGCTCCCCCATAGAATAAAGCCTTAGAATTATGTGGCTTTCCCCTGAACTTTGCCTAATCCTAACCCTATCCCCATCAGATTACAATGATCTGCTCTATATTGTTAACAGGGGATTACAGAAATGATCATCAGTGAAAATTTGAAACCGTTTGGAAATTTGCAACCCTTTATGTGATTCAGAAGTAAGAGAAAAACACCCTGTCCTTATCTTCTGATTGTACCATATTAGTTCTGAATTCATGCTACCTGTTCCAGGTGTTCTGGCCTGCAGTCAAACTCATTTGCTCCTGATTCTGGTAGAGGAAATGTAATATGGCTTTATTTTACATTACTTATCAAAGAAAAACAAATCAGAACTACATTCTTTCACTGATTTTAGTGCCCCACTCCCTATTCTAAATCTCCATCTGAAATATAGTACAGTGAATTGTCAGTTAACCAGCACCCATGGGGATTGTTAGATGCCGGATAACTGTAGTTTCGAGTTGCTTGAGAGTTACTATTAAAAATAGGCCTGACTAATACTATACCCTATACTATTTATTTGGTTTGACTTGTTCTCAGGTTGGTGAGAGAGGGAATTTATTCCTATCTTCCTTTTTAAAACTCTGTAACTCTAAAAACGTAAGGTATGTTTCTGTGGGGGAAAACAGAAAGTGCAGCACATTAAAATCATACTGTATTTCTTCAACTTTTTTTGCTGGCTGCTTGAGAGTGCCAGTTGCTTGAGTTCTGGTTAACTGAGAGTTTACTGTAAAAGCTTCTGACAAGGTTTTCCTAAACCAGACTTTATACCATTAAATGCTGTCAAACATATACTGTTCTCTCTTTTTCTGTCTCTCTAGCTCATTCTCCGATTGCTTGAAAAATAGTTAACCAATAATGTCTGACAGGATTGGCATCAAATGGAAATAGGAGACCCCCTGGGGGTGGTATGTAGCATGACACCACATGGAGGAAGTTTCCATAGTACGGGAGGGTCCATTCTTTCTTTCTAAAGCCCACCCTAGAAGACATTAGTTGCATAGAAAATGAGTGGTCTGTTAAGTTTTATTGGATTTGATTTATAATATAATTAGCATGTACTAAGTTTTATATTTTTGATGTAGAATATATCATCTGGCTAATGTTTGAAAGCCAGTGTATGATATATATTTATTGTTGCTGAAAGAAGTATTTTGCATCCAGAATGTAAAACTTATGTAAGTATTTAGCAGATGATTTATAATGTCTACTCAGCAGGCATGTATATGTGTGCATGCACAAACACACACACACACACACACACACACACACACACACACACACACACACACACACACACACACACACACACACACACACACACTCTGACACTGACATCACAGACTTCACACCCGAATATTCAATGATGTAGTTACAACCAACACAATGCCTCTGGAAAGGTTGCCTAGATGTTTGCCTCCACAAACATTTACTTCATAAACTGACTCACCAACTCAGTTATCTAAACCTGTCTTAAACAAGGCAAAAGAGGAAGATGTCCTTATATTTAAAGGCAATGTATTCCATGAACTAACAATACAGATCGTCCACATACCTCTGCAGGATCCTATGGTCAGTGATGTATCTCACTACCATACCCAATCTTTGTGTCAGCAGTATATTTGCTGATCATCCTATCACTGGAGGAAGAAAAAGACTCAGCACAAGTCCCGACACAAAAGCAGCAATTATAAGTTCCTCTGAGTACTTATTTCTCACCCTAACTTTGTAACTTTTTTAATGTCTGTCACTCAGCCATTGTGCAATCTGCACTATAGATTGACATCTTGTTTCTCCTTGATGGTTTGAATTTGCTCCAGCTGTTGTGAGATAAACACGCACATGGGCTTCAACCCCAGTAGTACAGTAGATGACACTACTGTGATTGATGTATGGTGGCCATCACTTCCACAGCAACCAGTACAATAACTGGTCACTGCTAACACACTAACTTTTGCTAGGATTGCTGTTTTACTGGGTGCCTAACTTTTTTAACTGTCTTCTGTCTGTAGTTGCACAACTCACCATGTTTGCTGCATTTCATAGCAGAACATCACTTGTCATTCATTCATCCTCTTGGAAGCTCTTAAGTATTTTCAGCTTCTTGTATTTTTTTGTAAATTCATGATTTTTACTTTGAAGAGAATGTTTATGGTTGCAGTATTTTGCAATTATTTTTGTCATTCATGGTCAGAGTTAAGTAAATCTGGACCATATGCATAGGTGAACAAAATCTTGTGCATTCTGGCTAGATTAAAGTATTCATGATAGGCATAAGATTTTGTAAGGACTTACCCCTGTGAAACTCTGGCTCTTAGTGTTTCAAGTGTATGTATTAATTCTGTGGAAGGTCTGGTTAGGAAACTGCTGGGAGAAAAAGCCATCCAGACTATCTTCCATGTCTACACATTGTCCGGTGAGATGGGGTTTAATCATTCCAAGTTACTGATTTGTATTATCTGACCTCACATCTCATGGTGGTTTGTGCTTTGATTTCTTCTGGGTCAGGAAGATGGCCATTGGAAGTTTTGGTGATGGCAGTAGAGATAATATGGAAATAAAATCATGGAGTTAAGTAAATTACAGCATCCTGGTTTTATCATAGGATCATAGGAAGTTACTAGGCTATTGGCCCTGAGGCCCTTATAATCCTAGCCAAGAATTAGCCCCATGTTCTGATGTGTCAGCACCCAATGCCCCTGTCCAGCATGGACACAGATGGAAGCCCAGGGGTGTATTTTCTGTTCCCCATCCAGTTATCCAGGTTGCGCTTAAAAAGGGTTAATGAGTTACTCTTGCTTGACATGGAGAGGGAGTCTATTCTACAGAAGGGAGAGTCTCTGGGACACAAAGTTATCCTGCCAACAAGTCCTACTGATGTCACAGACCAGGCTGAGGTCATGCGTTACTCAAGTAGAGCTTGACTTGTGGATATGCAGCAGTCCCATCAAGGTGGGTTCTGAGATTGCTTTGTATACTAAGCAGAGGTCGCCTCTGGGGAGTCTGTATGAGACTGAGTAGAGGACAGGGCTTTTAACCGATCTGTGTATGGTAAATGTTTGAGTCCCTGGATTCACCTGGTGAGGAACTTCTGTGGTCTCCTTGCTCCTGCATGTGCTTTGTGAGGTACATGCCGAAAGGGGCATTGTACTCAATAATGGGTCTTATAAGGGAAAAATACATGGATGTTATGACCTCCTTGTCCCTGGATGAGATACTCTTCTTAATAAAGTGGGCCGTGTAGAAAGCTTTTTATACAACGGAGACAATATGGTGGTAAAAAGTCAATTTGCTATCAACCTGGGTGCCCAGTCCCCTTATGACTGATTGCTTGCTAGGACCTTGTTATTAATGTGATAATTTGTGGGGACATCACCCTCCCCAAAGGGGATTATGATGCATTTTTTGGAATTCAGTTTCAGACCATCTTTCTGGCACCAGTCATTTGTTTGGGGGAGACACTCTTGGGGGATGTTCACATTACTAGAGGAATTGATGACAGTGCCCAACTTGCAGTCATCTGCAAACTTGGTCAGCCATAGCCCACTGGTTTTGGCCTGCACCTCAGAAAAGTATATCCCAAACAACACAGACCCCAAGTCCTATCCATGGGTACACTGCTCATTATGGGTCTACTGCTTGAGGTGGCTTTCCCAATTTTGACTAGGTTGGTTCTATCAATCCAGTTTGCTACCCATCTGGTAATATATGGATTGATGCCTAGTTGAGAGAGTTTATCTATTTTAACTGAGTGGAGAATAGTATTGAAGGCTTTGGCCAGGTCAAGGTAGGTGGCGTGCACCATCTTCCCCTCATACATGGCTTTGGTGACTGTCTCAAAGAAGTTGACCAGATTTGACAGGCATGACCACCCACTGACAAAACCAAACTGTGTGTGATAGAGTGTTTGAAGGTTGCCAATGTCCTTGTTAATGAGGGCCATGATAATCCATTCCATGGCCTTGCAGGTCAGGCTAGTTAGGCTGATGGGTCTATAATTTACTGGAATGGTGGACACACCACCTTTGTCCAAAGGGATGACAATGGCTGTCCTCCACTCAGCTAGGACGAAGATGGTACTAAGGCTTTGGTTGAATAGGGTGCCTAACGGTGCCACAAGTTCCTGCCTGAGTTCATGTAGGATGCAGCCTGAGATGTTATTGGGTCCCATGGAGGCTGTATTTTTTGCCTTTTAGAGGGCAGTGATGACTTGCTCCCTAGAGATAAAGGGATGGGGGCAAGTGCTGGGTAGGGATGTCCTGATTTGCTGATTGGAGGGAAAGAGGGGTGAAGTTTTCGCTGAATCTGTCTGCCAGCAGGTTGGCTTTATCTATGGCATTTGTGTATGTAGTGTCCTTGACCACCATTTCTGAAGAGATCTGCGTGCTTCCTTTGAGATTGCAGGCATATGTGAATAAGGCCTTATGACTGTCTTTAGTAGATGTGGCCAGTTTGGACTTGAAGTTTGCTTTGGAGGATTTCGCTAGTGCTCTTATTTGCTTGTTCAGGCTAAGGAGAGATTGCTTCCAATTAAGACACCTGCTCCTTGTTGGTCCTGGACAACAATTTTTTTCCTTTTATTATAGAATTTATTTAGTGCAGCTGTTCACCAGACAGGTTTAGTCTTCCTTGAGGAGGATGACTTTGTCTTGTCAGGTATTCTTGATTCCATGCAGCTATTTAAATGCTTGCATAGTACTTTGGAGTAGGTTTGAACATTTGTGCCAGTTCCTACTGAGAGGGTCGGGGCTGTGAAACTGTTTACATTTTCCTTCAGGAGGTTGTAATCAGCTTTAGAGAAGTTTTTATGTTTGACCGTAGCAAGAGTGGGGGGGGGGGTGACTTCGAAAGTGACCGCTTTTTGGTCGAATCTTACCAGGGAGGATGACACTGTAGGAGTGCTGGAGTGGTTACTCATGTTGCTTAACACCATGTCCAAGATATCATCACCTCTTGTGGGGGTGTCAACCTACTAGTCCAAGATTTTTGCATTGATAAAGTCAAGGAATCTCTGGGCATTTGTATTTTGGCAAGAGTGGTGCTTCCAATTTATGGTTAGATAGTTAAAGTCGGCCAGGATTAGGGTAAAGGTTTGAATCTTAATAGATTCAAAGAGGTCCAGATAGGTGGAGTGGGCATCTTGAGTCAAAGTTGTGGGCCTGTAGCTAGCTATGATTTGAATTGAGGTCTTATCAATGGTTAACTGTACCTGGAGTGTCTCCTGTGCATCATACTGTTTGCCAAGCCTGGAGGTGTGTATGTCTTTAATATATATTGAAACTCCACTTCCGTTTGCTGTGATGCCCACAGTTTGGGGTCTGAATGTATGATAGGATGAGTAACCTGGTATTGCTAGGGTGCTCTCCACAACATTAAGCCAGGTTTCTGTGACTGCACAAATGTCAGCATCTTCTAGGGTTAAGAATGCTTGCAATGAGTGCAGCTTCATGTTTAAACTCCTAGCAGTTAACAGCATGACCTTTAATTTGCATTTTGATGAACTTTTCATGTTGGTAGTTTTGACCTCATGGTATTGCCTAAAAAAGCCACTATGGGGGAGGCAAGAGCCTTTGCCAGAAACCTAAAGCCCAAGGTAGATGAAGGCCATCTCTGGCAAAGCATGGTGGTTTGTCAATCATGTCTTCCTAGACTGTCAGGTAATGGATCTTCTTGGAATGACACCAGAAACTAAGCCAATTGTTAAAGTCAATCAGAGAAATGTATTTTTCATAAAACATTTTATTAAAACAATTTTTCCTTCCTCCATTGCAAGTTACCTTTAAACAAATGGTTTCATTTTTGTTCTATAATGTTAGCACATTTTTTTGAATATGATCCAGTAGACTTGGTTGAAGTGAATGTTTCAGTCCCATCTACAAAACCAAAATCTAGTGTCATGTGAATTGAATTGTTACCTAAAACTCAGATGAAATACTTATTTTATATTTTCATATTTTCTGGTATAATGAATATTCTTTCCACATCTTTTTTTTTCTAAATGTTAGAAGTTCTAGTCAATGGCTACCCTAATCCTAAAAAAATTTGTAGACTCTCTTTTTTCATTGTGGCATTTACAGTCTTGAGATTTGAAAGGTGCTGGACTATTTGTTACCTTAATTCTTTAAATGTGTCTTCATCGCTGCATAATTTATGCATTAGACTCATGTCTTTCCTGCATCTTACATAGAACAGACTACAATAATTCAGCATCTTTAACCTTTTCTTCTATTAATGATTCTATAGGCCTTGAAATCTTCTTAGTGAAGCGTGTTTGACTATCTGTCTCCTTTTCTGTATTTTCTTTTAAATAATTTCCATACTGAGTATACAAAATCATCTGTTCCTCATACTACTGAACTAAGCAATACCCTTTGCACTTTCAAGTCAATTCACATTTTGAATCTTAACATGCAATATAACATTCTAGCTGTTTATTAGGGCTGCTACATTGTGTGTTGTACAGCATTTGTGTGCACTTTAATGGTTAAATTTTAATGTACTGTGCTACCCCTAGGTATCTGTTTACCTTCTCTACCGTCTCTATTCCTAAGTGGCAATTTGCCTGATATAACAGTTTGCATAATGATATGACATTTGCTTTGCTGACATTTATTGTAATACCTTTTATCTTTGATCATATTGACAGTATTTTATTTTACTTACATTTAATGGAATACATTTTATCTTTGATTAAACTGACAGCATTAGCTTTACTTACATTTTCCCTAATATATTTTTTCTTTGACTACACTCACAAGATTTATTTTACTTACATTTATTGGAATACATTCCATCTTTGATTATACTGACACCATCGGAACTTCACCCTGTAATTTTCAAGTCTTCCTTAAACATAACCTGACAGGTAACTTACATGATACTTGCGTGCTTGACCTATAGTATTGATTTTGTGCACCTAGGCCTATGGATTATGCAGGGAATAGCTGAAGTCCTACTTCTAACCCTTGTAGCATTTGGACCTTCACTGCTATTATGGTTTCAATTTTGATATTTACTTCTGCCTGACATTTATCATTTAAGTCATTTAGACACCCACCTACTTACATATGGGTTTATTTTCATCACATGCCAGTTATAATTAATACTTTATTATCTTGCATATTATCCCATGCTTTGTATTAATCTACATAAAGGGCATCTGTCTGAAGCATATTAGCTTTATTATTACCCCTGAAGTGAATCTACAAACTATGATATATGAATGACTTCCTTACATAAAAACTGTGTACTGTTAACAGTCCCTAATCTATTTAGATCATCTTTAATTATATCTGCCAGCACTGAAAATATTTTCCTAAGCAGCTTGTTAAAATTATTGGATACTCCTTAGCTTTATCACTTGTCCTTTCATTTCTTTTTCTATAGTTACACTTTGTTTTATAGCAGTGATGTCACAGTATGCCTCCCTTCTTTGGGAACACGTGATTTCTGTGACAGTGCATTAAAAGTTCTGTACATGGAATAAAAAGGAAGTACTTGCTATGCCTTTTTTTAAGAGCACGGAATATATAATTTTTGTTTAATTTCCCTTTGTTTTTCTGTTTTTATTTTGGCATCTCACAATGTTCGTAACTATTTTTGTTGTGTATATGTCTTCCTTATTGTCTGTATCTTAATATACCTTAGAATTATTGAAAATGCAGATAAAAACTCTTAAATTATGTATGGGTGAAAATGAGAAGCTGGTATTCAATAACTAAGTTTAGCATTCACTGTATAACTTAAAACTGGTATTCAGAGATTACTTAAATTTAGTATGATGTCTGCCAGTGAGTTATTTATTTATTTCTGTTGATAACAAGGTAGGTAGTCAGTCAGGTCCAAAGATCTACAACCTGGGCCTGGTGGGCCATTACTCTCAATGAATTAGGAGCACATTTAAAACCTAAATGTTGTTAAATTTAATCATTGACAGGGTAAGAGAATGCGAATTAATGTACATTTTATGAAGTGAAAGAAGTCTATAACTCTAATTGTTGTTATTATTTATTAAGCATAATTCACCACCTTTTTTTACCAAAAGTCACTGGTTTTATGAAGGCTTAAGAGGGACAGAGCTAAAATTTGTGTCAAAATCAGGGACAGTTGAGAGGTATGCAGTGGGCAGATATATCATCAGAGAGAGAAGAGCAGTGGTATGATTATGTACCATGACAATGCAGATATAATGCTGGACCATATGGACAGATCACAAACGAGATTCTTGGGTCTCTGTGTATACATGCTTTGCTGACAATTACCAGAATGTATTTTATCAAACCTCCACTGTAATGCTGATACATAATGGTGATTCAGAGACAAGACTCTTTGCAGATTTTTCACAATTAGCATTCACTCTGACATTACCTAAATTATTAATTAACCTCAAATAGGTTCATAGGTTCATACTAGGCTATCTGCCCTACGGCATTTGTAAGCCTAGCCAGAGTGTGTTTGGATTTCGCCACCCATTTAAATGAATTTTACTATGCCCTTTTTCGAGATTTAGTTTACTGTGCCTCTGTCTAACAGTGACACAGAAGTGATACCCGGGGTAAATCTACGATCTCCAATCCACTCATCCAGATTCCTCTTGAAGAAAGTCAGTGAGGGACTCTGCCTAACCTGGACTAGTTTTTTATGTCTTCCTTATTGTCTGTATCTTAATGTACCTTAGAATTACTGAAAATGCAGATAAAAACTCTTAAATTATGTATGGGTGAAGATGAGAAGCTGGTATTCAATAACTAAGTTTAGCATTCACTGTATAACTTAAAACTGGTATTCAGAGATTACTTAAATTTAGTATGATGTCTGCCAGTGAGTTATTTATTTATTTCTGTTGATAACAAGGTAGGTAGTCAGTCAGGTCCAAAGATCTACAACCTGGGCCTGGTGGGCCATTACTCTCAATGAATTAGGAGCACATTTAAAACCTAAATGTTGTTAAATTTAGTCATTGACAGGGTAAGAAAATGCGAATTAATGTACATTTTATGAAGTGAAAGAAGTCTATAACTCTAATTGTTGTTATTATTTATTAAGCATAATTCACCACCTTTTTTTACCAAAAGTCACTGGTTTTATGAAGGCTTAAGAGGGACAGAGCTAAAATTTGTGTCAAAATCAGGGACAGTTGAGAGGTATGCAGTGGGCAGATATATCATCAGAGAGAGAAGAGCAGTGGTATGATTATGTACCATGACAATGCAGATATAATGCTGGACCATATGGACAGATCACAAACGAGATTCTTGGGTCTCTGTGTATACATGCTTTGCTGGCAATTACCAGAATGTATTTTATCAAACCTCCACTGTAATGCTGATACATAATGGTGATTCAGAGACAAGACTCTTTGTAGATTTTTCACAATTAGCATTCACTCTGACATTACCTAAATTATTAATTAACCTCAAAGAGGTTCATAGGTTCATATTGGCTATCTGCCCTATGGCATTTGTAAGCCTAGCCAAAGTGTGTTTGGCTTTCGCCACCCATTTAAATGAATTTTACTATGCCCTTTTTCGAGATTTAGTTTACTGTGCCTCTGTCTAACAGTGACACAGAAGTGATACCCGGGGTAAATCTACGATCTCCCATCCACTCATCCAGATTCCTCTTGAAGAGAGTCAGTGAGGGACTCTGCCTAACCTGGACTAGGATTTTATTCCAGAGTGAAGGGAGCCTCTGGGTTATGAATCTGTCCCTCCAGCATGTCCTATTTATTTCTGTGCTGAGGTTCAAGTCCCTCAAGCGCGTAGCTCGATGGGATTTTGTAAGGTGCAGCATGTCCATTAATTCCGGGTTGGACATGGCTTTATATGTCAGGCACAGATCGCCTCTAAGCAGGCGGTAAGCAACTGAGTAGAGCTGGAGTTTCTTCAACCGGGCAGCATATGGCATCTGTTTGAGCCCTTTGATCCTCTTGGTGAGGTATTTTTTTGGGTCTTTCTAGTTGCTGCAGGTGTCTGGTAAGGTACATTCCAAAAGGGGCATTGTACTCAATTATGGGCCTGATGAGGGATGAGTAAAGAGGCACAATGACCTCCCCTGATCTAGATGTGAATCCCTTCATGATTAGGTGGGCTATATAGAATTTTTTCTAACCACTTTGGCCACATGGTTGTCAAATGAGAGATTACTATCAACTTGGGTCCCCAGGTCCCTAATTACTTCTTCCGTACTTAATGGATTACCACCTATGTGGTAATTTGTGGGCACTTTGTTTTTGCCAAAGGGGATGACTATACACTTTTTGGCATTTAGCTTGAGGCCATGGCTCTGGCACAATTGTCTGTTTCTATGAGACCCTTTTGGAGGATGCTTGTGTCAGCTGGAGAGTTGATTATGGTGCCCAGTTTGCAGTCATCTGCAAACTTGGTCAGCCACAGACCTTCCGTGTTGGCCTGTATTTCCGAGAAATATATACCGAACAAGAGAGGTCCCAGGACTGAGCCCTGAGGGACACCACTCGTAACTGGTTTGGAGTCTGACATGGCTCCAGCAATTCTAACCATGTGGGTTCTGTCCTTGAGCCAGTTTGCAACCCATCTAGTGACATAGGGGTTTATATTTAAGCTGGATAGCTTATCTATGATGCCCGAGTGGGGTATTGTATCGAAGGCTTTTGCGAGGTCCAGGTAGGCTGTGTGGACCACCTTCCCTTCGTCAATGGCTTTGGTGACTATATCAAAGAAATCGACCAGGTTTAAGAGGCAGGATCTGCCCTTAACAAAGCCGAACTGGGTAGGATCCAGTGTCTGTAGGTCCCCAATATCTTTATTTATGAGTTCCATGATGATCCTTTCCATAGCTTTGCAGACCAAGCTAGTCAGGCTTATGGGGCGATAGTTCCCAGGATCCGTTGAGGCTCCACGTTTGTGGAGAGGGACCACTGTTGCTGTATGCCACTCTTTGGGTACATATTCTGTAGTAAGGCTGAGATCGAACAGTAGCTTTAAGTTTGGGTTCAGTTCATCTTGGAGTTCATGTAGGACGCAGCCCGGGACATCGTCTGGTCCCATTGATGCTGTGTTTTTTGCTTTGGAGAGGGCGGCTTTTAACTTAGCATTTGAGATGTCAGGGGGGCAGCACTCTGCTGGAATAGATATTTGCTCTTTTGGTGGGGGGAGGGGGGGATAAGTTTGCGCTGAACCTGTCGGCTAGGATGTTGGCAATGTCTGTGGGTTCAGTGTATTTTTTGTCATTTTGGACTAATTCTGAGCATATCTGGGAATTTCCACCCAGGTTCCTAACATAACTAAAGAAAGCTTTGTGATTATATTTAGTGTCCTGTGCAATTTTTCTCTCGAAGCTGGCCTTCGATGATTTCATGAGTGCCCGTAGTTTTTTGCTAATACTGATCAGAGGTGCCTTCCCTTTTTGGGATTTTGCTCTATCATGTTGTAATTCCTTCTTCTGTTGTATAGTTTGTTTATGGCTGGGGTCCACCAGACAGGACGCCTGCCTTTGGGGGATTGGGTCTTAGTTTTATTTGGGATTGCATGATCCATGCATTCCGGAAGGTGTTCATAGAATGCTTTATAAAGGATTCTGCGGTCTGGGCCATATTATCCACAGGCCCAGGGGCTTTGAAGGATTCCAACTCGGTTTTCAGTAGTGTGAAGTTTGCTTTAGAGAAGTTTGTCACTGTGGTTTTCTGGGCAGGGGGTGGGGTCAGGATGTGGATATCCAGTGAGATTAATTTATGGTCTGATCTTACCAGTGAGGGATACACTTCTGGTCTGGAGCATAGAGTCCCCATGTTGGTGATGATCAGGTCCAGTATGTTTTCCCCTCTTGTGGGAGTGGTCACCAGTTGTTCCATAGCATTCGAGTTTATAAATTCTAGGAACCTTTGTGCTAGGGTGTTGGAGCTAGAGTAATGCTCCCAGTCTATGTTTGGGTAGTTGAAGTCACCCAATATAATGGTGTTTGGAGAGACCTTCATATTTTCTAGTGTTCTCAGGAAGGCCGAGTGGGGTTCCTGGGTTTGGGAGGGTGGTCTGTAGCAGGCTATAAACTGGAAGGCAGTTTTACCCACTGTTAGTTGCACATGGATAGTCTCTGATGCTCCGTGCTGTGCCACCAACCTGGAGGTGTGGGAATCTTTGACGAATATTGATACTCCCCTCCTTTTGTGATTCGGTCCGAGTTTTGGGTCCGAAAAGCATGGTATGAGGTATAACCTGGTAGTGCTGGGGTGCTCTTGGGAGCCTTGAACCAGGTTTCTGTTACTGCACAGATATCGATGTTCTCCATGCTAAGGAGAGCTTCGAGTGCGTGCATCTTCAGGTTTAGACTTCTGGCGTTGAGTAGCATTACTCTTAGTTTCTTATCCCTTGTGATACCTATGGAGGTGGGTTTGTCTTTTGAGTCTTGCCTAAAAAAGGCACTATGGGGGTGGCAAGAGCCTTTGCCAATATCTGAAAGCCCAGGGGTGACAGGTGCAAGCCGTCCCTAGCGAAGCAGCGTGGCTTGTCGAGCATGTCATCCCAGGCTGACAGGCATTGGATCCCCTTTGAATGACACCAGTACTTAAGCCAATTGTTGAAATGGATCATCTTGTCTTCATATTGTGGCATCATTCTTGGTGAGGGTAAGATGCTACTCAAGGTCAGGGTCATACTGGCCTGGGCTACATGCTCAGAGAGCTGCTCTATGTCTCTTTTCATGTAGTCCTCACTCTTCTTTGTATATTGCATGAAATAAATATTACTCTGGTTTGTATTCTTTTATATTAATATGGGCAGCAATGGTGGTGCAGCAGTTAGCATTGCCGCCTCACAGCAAGAGGTTCTCCAGTTCGATCCTTGGCTGGGGTGCCTTCTGTGCGGAGTCTGCATGTCCTCCCTGTGGTCACGTGAGTTTCCTCCGGGTGCTCCAGTTTCCTCCCACATCCCAAAGACATGCTGTAGGTGAATTGGGCACTCTAAATTGGCCCTAGGTGTGAGTGCGTGCATGTGTGTGCCTTCTGTGGAATGTTGGGTGCCAGGCTGGCAACTCGACACTATAAAACTCCACTGCCAATCATGAGCAGACAGGTGATCTGCTGTGGTGACTCCTAACCAGGAAAAGAAGAAATATTCTTTTATATTAATGTATGTGTACCTGCATCACTGGGTTAGTTGTGATTTAATAAAGATGTTACATAAAATGAATCTTTGTACATTGTGTATATCCTTTACATCATTATAATGCTGAAACATAGGACAGATTCAGAAACTGGATGTTGGTACAGAATAAGGCTGTAACATAAAAGGCATTCAGAGACAGTGATACTTATGAAACATGTTTACTTCCCTCACTGGCATATCATCTCATAGACTGACAATGCACTAAAGTATGAAGGGTATTCTAAGAGTGTCAGGACATATCATACAGGCATTTACAAGATCCAGAGACACAAAAATGCAGTTGAAAATGTGTTAAACTATGTGAAGGAAATAATACAAAGGGAAGCTACTGCAAAACCATGGTATAACTACTGATCCTTGTATTGGCTACAATGAAGAAAAAGATGATGAATATTTTTTCTTAGTGAAAGCACTACACTTGTTATCCATCAAGCCTTCTCCTATCAGCCTCTAGCCCATTCATTTTCATCTACTGGCATATTGTGAACAGTAGTGTGCTGCACAGAGGAGTGTACAGTATGCTCTCAAATAGCTGTGTGTATAAGTGTGCAGACACTACTGGTGTGGAAGGTTCCTAGTGCTGCCCTGCTGTGCTCCCTTATTATAGTCCCAGTGCATCACATATACTAGTTCTACAACAGTGAGCACAATGTCCTGTTGTCCATAATCAGCAATATAGGTAACCGTGTCAAAATATCACAGACAATTATACCATGTCTGCTGTCTCTAACATACTAGTGTTCATGCTCTACAAATACGGACATCTGGAAAAAACAAAGTAAGCCAATTTGCATTACGACCTTATGCCCCCTTATTTAAATACAGTAACTTCATGGTCAGACATCTTCAGAGAAAGGAACACTTTTCACTGCATAAAACAATCATAATTGTTCAGAAGGTTAAGTGTCATTGCCCTTGACTCTATAGCTGAATTCATCTGTCTCTGACAGGTGATTTCAGCCTCTGACAGAAAAGGACTCAAACAGCAACATATATCACTGTAGCTTTTCAGACAAATATCTGCTTTATAGGTTGAATGTGTAATATTTCAAGAGAAAATCCATGGTACACAAGCATTCTGATGAAATGCAATTTGATATATATATATATATATATATATATATATATATATATATATATATATATATATATATATATATATATATATATATATATATATATATATATAATTATATAATTATATAATTGCATTATATAAGGGGTCCATTAACACTCACGAAGAGGATTGCCAAAAAAGGAACACCGGGTCATCACTGCCAACAGCCATTCATGTCACTCTGTTCACCTTCTTCATGTTACTGTGTGAACCATTAAGGTTAAAGGTCCTGGAACAATCAATGAGCCATTCTCATTGCAGCATTCTAAAAGGGAGTTTTTTCCTTAAGTCACTCAGGTCTCAACTGGGCTCAGACTGAGTCAGATCACTTCAAGAAAAGTTTAATTTGCTTTTTCCTTTATGTTAAGCATCAGGGTACCAAATTCCATAGCTAGATTAGATTGCAACTACTAAGCTGTCACACATTTATGACCCTCTGTGAAAAACCTCACCAGTCTAAATACTCATGGCTTACAGGAAAAAAAACTATCAGTGTTTCTGTTGCAGTCCAATGTTCTCCAAAGAAATACAGTGGCAGAGGAAGCTAATTAATCTTCTCTTTTCCTGAAATCTTCTGGGCAAGGAAACCCCTTACTTCCTTAAACTCTTTCACTCCAAATCTACTATTTAAAACACATCATAAAATTTACAGTGTCTCATAAGCAAGGATAATTGCAAAATATACAAAACAAAAGCTCTCTGTTAGACAATGAGTCACACACTGATGTTTGTATTTATTTATTTATTTTACATTTGTTAACCGGGAGAGTCCAACTGGATATATGTCCATTTTCAGTGGAGGCCCGTAGAGAAAAGCTCCAGAGCAGTAAAATCATTAACAAGAGAAAGACATGTTAAACAAAAGGTTCATTAGACAATATATAGAGTACACAATTGTGATACTTCTTATAGAAGTATAGTACATATAAGATAGTGAGTTAATCAGAGAGTGCATTTGCTAACATTCACAGGCTACATTAATATATACATGTTATAGAGGTGTTTAAAAGCAGGTATGACAGGAAGATAGAGTAGATAACTTCCATAACTCATTTCTACACATGAGAGACATGTTATGTCCTTTAAGTTTCTTTACAGTGTTCAGTGATACTATCACCCCATGCAGACATTACAAAAGCAGTACATAAGCTGTTACTCTAGTAGCTGGAGACAGAGACATTTGAGTTACTATCCAGGGGTAGTACAGGTACATAATCTGTGATTCAGGAAGTGTGTTTTGAGTAGTTTTTTGCATTGGGTGGTGGAGTTGTTATTTATTATGTGGGCTGGAAGGGAGTTCCAGATTTTAGAGATGAAGTGGCTATAAATGGATCTACCTGCCTCATATTTAAAGTCTGTTACCTTAAGGAGGTGTTGGGTACTTGATCTCAGGGATCTGGTAGTGGTGTAAGGCTGGGGTATATCTGTAGATTCTAATTTTACAGGGTGGATTTAGAGAACTTAAAAGGTATTTTATTTACCATAAATTACAAGTATTAGAGTCAAACAAAGGGTATTATTTCTGTAAGGTTATAAGTTAGATGTAAGGTATCACTGTTCAAAAACTTTTTACTAATGTATGAGAAAAGTAGGTAGCAATTGTATTGTGTGATACTGCAAAATCTATGCAAATTATCCATACAGTAATTTAACAGTACTTAAAATAACAATATTAGTTAACAAAACCATGCATGTTAAAATGCCATGTATAGAGACAAAACTGTGTGCCTTAATGTTGTGTATAAGAATGGATAATATGTTCATTTGGTTCTGTCTGAGACGTCCTCTTGGAGGATCTTGAATTCCTCTGTGGAGTTTATGATGGCACCAAGTTTGTAGTCATCTGAAGACTTGGTCAGCTACAACCCCTTAGCATTAGCTTTGACCACCAAGACATACATGCCAAACAGGCATTGCCCAAGAGCTGTAGAGTGGGCTACATCTCTAGTGACAGGTGTTTTGAAGCTGCCACCCTAATTTCTTGGTTAGTATTTGTGAGCCAATACATTATCCAATGAGTTAAAAAGAGACTGATATTTATCTGTAGAGTTTATAGATGATACATGACTGTGGGATAGTACTGCCTAGATTTACAGTGCGCACTAATTTTCCCTCATCTCTTGCTTCATTAACTTTTTCATCAAAGACATCAACAAGGTTAAGTAGGCAGGACTTGCTTTGAGAAATCCAAACTGGTTTGGGTTGGGAGCTGTAGGTTGCCTATATCCTTATAAAGATGCTGGAACTAAGGTTTAGTTTCATTCCTAGTCACAGAGCAAACTTGACAAAGAAACTCTTAGAGTTAAAGTTTTATACCAGGAAAATGAACTTGCAATAGTTATTGAAAGATGTGAACGTTAGAAAGAATTTGAGTAAACCTTCTGTTTATAATCCATCTTTACATCATACCTTAAACACTTTTGAATTATTTTGCAAAAGGGATATCAAGCAGGCTCTAAACTGCAAAATAGATTGTCTGTTTTTCTTTTAAATTTAACTGTAGATGAAGTTAAAGCAGTAAGAGAACTACAAAGTCAAAAAGCATTAATGCTTATGAAGGTTGACAAAGGGGGTGGGATGGTTATCATAGATTTAAACAAGTACAACACATCCATGGAAGATGTTTTAAGTAACATTGAGGAATAACTGGAACTTTCTCTGCAAGATATTCATAGGAGTTAGAATTATATCCACTGTTGTCTTTACAACTTTCTTATGAACAGAGAGATGGATGTGGATTTATATAATTTTTTACTAATTGAAATTCCAAGAACAGATGAACTCTTTGGTATACCTAAAATACATAAAAATGCTATTAATCCCCATTATTCAGGCCGATTGTATCTGCTCTGAGAGGTTGTATGGAAGGGATTTCTTTATTTCTTGATTACAGCAGTTGGTACAACAACTACCGTCACATATACAGGACTCCTGGGACTTTTTAGAGAGCATTAAGTTATTTAATACAGAGTACAAGTAACAGACAGATACGAATTTTATGCTTGCATTTGATGTTGTGTCCCTCTTTACATCTATACCCCAGGTAGAAGGGGCAGAATATGTTAGGCTATTTCTTAATAAATACACCAACATTAGTAACAGTCTACTTAACTTTTAGTGTGCATTGTTAGATATACTTTGGGAAAATATTTTTTTTTCTTTTTAGTAACAAATATTCCAGCAAAAGAAGGCTGTTGCTATTGGGCCTACTGTTGCCTCCGCTTATGCAAGCCTGGTATTAAGTTGGTAGGAAATGGAGATTTTATCTAACATTGTAGGATACAAGAATATTGTTTTCTATAAGAGGTTTGTCGATTATTTTATTTTCATTCTGGTGGAAGACACTCATAGTCATATTTTTATGACGATTTAAACCTCAGCTCCTCCTTTTTTTCAGTTTACATTGGGGAGAAGGGACACATTTGTTTTTTAGATGTCCAACTTAAATGCAATTTAGAGTTAAATACATTCGATAGTAAAATTCATCGAAAAACACCTTTTCTAATGGTTACCTCCATTTTTAAAGTAATCACCCCAGCTTTATTAAGAAAAACATACCTAGGGGGTCAATTCATCAGAGCTTCTCTTATGATTACTAATGAACAGGATTTCCAAGAAGAAGTCAAATTTCAACTAGCAAAAATGACCAAAATCCACACTGACCTAAGCACAAAGCACTAAGATGATAAAAAATCCACACTTTCATTTTCATTTGCAATTTACTTTTTAGTATTTTTTGGTTTTATTACTGACTTAAACTTTGAAAATGTTAGTGTGTACATTAACTTATTTTAAGCTTTTCATCACATACTATTACTATTTATTGTGATAGGTTGCTGATTGGTTGACTCACTTTAATTGAATTAACTGTTTAATTAATTTTTTATTGATTGTGTTATTTAAGTTGGAATGGCACTCTAGAACTGTTGTTCTGATGAACTCCTAGTGAAGGACGAGCGCTTAACTATTATTTTGTACTGCAATAAATCTGGATTTTTTTATCATCTTAGGGATGACTGCTTTGTGCTTGGGTCAATGTGGATTTTGGTAATTTTTTACTAGTTGATGTTTGGATCCTACGTTGGGCACACCTGTTTTTGGGTTAAGAAGTAAAATTTATTATTTCTTCATTCAAGGCTAGGGGTTATTTGAGTGATTACCTTGAAAAAACTGCCCAAGAACTATGTTCCAAAAGGGAAGAACATTTTGGACCCATTCTTATAAAAGAGTTTAAAAAAATGACAGGAGAGGAAAGTAGGTATGTTGTTTTAGATAATACTACAGGGCCTCACTGTTGTATTGACATGTCAGTAGACAGTTACAGTGTAGGATCATAGGAAGTTACTAGGCCCTAAGGCCCTTATAAGCCTAGCCAAGAGTTTAGCCCATGCATAGACAAATCAGCACCTGATGCCCCTATCCAGCAGGGACACAGGTGGAATCCCAGGGATGTATTTTCTATTTCCCATCCAGTTATCCAGATTGCATTTAAAAAGGGGTAAAGAGGAACTCTGCTTGATGTGGAGAGGGAGCAGCTTATTCCATAGATGGAGGAGTCCCTGGGACAAAAATCTGCCACGTCAGCAAGTCCTATTGATGTCACAGTGATGTCACAGACCAGGTTGAGGCCATGTGGGTGGGTTACTCGAGTGGAGCTTGACTTGCGGATATGCAGCAGTCCCATCAAGGCAGGGTCCGAGATCACCTTGTATGCCAGACAGAGGTTACCTCTGAGGAATCTGTATGAAGCAGAGTAGAGGCATAGGGCTTTTAGCCTATCTGTGTATGGTAGATTTTTGAGGCCCTGGATTCTTCTGGTGAGGAACCTCTGTGGTCTCTCCAGCTGCTGCATGTGCTTTGTGAGGTACATGCCGAATGGGTCATTATACTCAATAATGGGCCTTATAAGGGAAGAATACAGGGATGTTATGACCTCCTTGTCCCTGAGAGAGATACCCTTACTCTTGAAGTGGGACAGGTAGAAAGCTTTCTGTACAATGGAAGCAAGATGGTGGTCAAAAGTCAAGCTGCTATCAATCTCGGTGCCCAAATCCCTCATGACTGACTGCGTGCTTAGAACGTTATTAATGTGATAATTTCTGGGGACATCTCTCTCCCCAAAGGGCATGATGATATATTTTTTTGTATTTAGCTTGAGGCCATGTTTCTGGCACAAGTCATTTGTTTGGGTGAGACCCTCTTTGAGGATGTCCACGTAACTAGGGGAATTGATGACAGCTCCCAACTTGCAGTCATCTGCAAACTTGTTCAGCCATAGCCCACTAGTTTTGGCCTGTAGCTCAGAAAAGTATATCCCAAATAACAGAGGTCCCAAGACCGAACTCTGGGGTACACCACTTGATATGGGTCTACTGCTTGAGGTGGCTTCCCCAATTTTCACTAGATGGGTTCTATCAGTGAGCCAGTTGGCTACCCATCTGGTAGCATACAGATTGATAGCAGCAAATACAACAAAAAATAAAGACCAGGAACCCAATGAGTACAATGTATTCCTCTCTGACGTCTCGGCATACACTGCCATCTTGGAGTACACAATTACTTCACATCACACACTTGTTTTATATACACTACTAAATAGGCAATTAAACAATAAAGTCATCAATTGATACCATAAAACACTTAAAAAGCATTTAAAGTAATACATGCCAATTAAAATCAACATTCATACCCTTTGGAAACAAAGTATCAAACTTTAATATATACACTACTTCTTTATAAAGAAGTTTATTCTTGCTGACACCCCCCCAAAAAAAAGACACACTATATTTTTTCTAAAATTGTAGCTTGTAAACCATGAACAGAACTACGATGTGCTTCCAAAAAATGTTGTGCTACTGAACTCTGTTCCTTTTTATTTAATATATCACAAACATGTTCTAATAGCCTTATTTTAAAAGCTCTTTTGGACTCACCCACATAAAATTTATTGCAAGGACATCTGAGGGCATAAATAATGCCCTCAGTGTAACACCTATAATTTCCACAAACTTCAAATCTTTGACCATTTAAGAGTCCAAAATAAGGCACAATAAATTTGCATGCTTTGCATTTGCCACATCCTACTGTCCCTTTTATTCTTAATGACTCATATAAGACCTCTTTGGGTTTGCACAACCTAGATTTCACCAAAAAGCTCTTAATATTCCTACCCACCCTATATGAAGCAACAACAATAAAACATGTAAAAGTCCAAAAATTCACAAATCCAAAAAACAAGGCACAAGGTTCTTCTCCGAAATAAGGCAACAACACCAGCTTTAAGAAAGGCTGTAAGTGTTTCATTCCTTTATTCACCCATAAAAACGGAACTTCATCAGATACAAAGAATACCGCATTTCCTTCCATTTAAATACCACATTAAAATCATGTGATCAAACTTCAAATTAAATGTCTTTGTTTAAAGCAATAGCACCTTTACATTGATATTAGTACAGTAAATCCAACTATAGAAAATGCCCTACATTTGAAACTGCACCCTAATATATAACATTTTTGTCATAAAGTATAATTAATACATTTTAACTCTGTACACAATCCCCGCTAAAATTCCTAATATACCTTTTTATATAAACTTCTTATGGGTAAAGAACAAACTAAAAATTATAAACTATAACTTGTACCCACCAACGGCATCCTAACCATTTGGTATATTTTTATTTTCATTATTATTTTTATTTAAATTTAATTTTATTTTTATATCTCTTCCACCCTTAAATTCAGCAGACTACTAATCGAAATTCTGTCATTTAAGCCAGGCATGGTACTTGCATTTAATAAAAGCTGCCAAAACGTTTCCCTGTATTCTACAAAGTTGGACCAATTTCCACCTCTTTCGTGCCTTTTAACTTTTTCCAACATACAAAATCTAAATCTTTTTAAAATCTTTACATATAATACTATGCCTGAATAGTGCATTGGTCCCATCCTGCCTCCTAATAGCATAGTTATGTTGATACACCCTTTTTCTTAATTCATTTTCTGTTTTTCCTATGTAATAAGCATTACATGTCTGGCATAGAGCCACATAAACAATCCCCTTAGTCTGGCAGTTATATAGACCTTTAATGGGGATAACTCTTTGGTAACCTGCAGTAACTATATTTGTGGTCTCATACATAAACCTACATTATCTACGGTTTCTGCACTTACTCATCTTCCCTAACACTACCCTATTGTCTTTCTCCTGATTTCTTTCAAATAATGATTTCATATTGCTACCTTTTCTATAAACAATCTTAGGGTTAGGGGCCCACCTTATCCATTAAACCAAAAGCTCCAAACACCCAACACCAGTTCTTTTCCAATATTCTTCGGATCTTAGGAGAATAACTATCATAGGTCATAACACAACAAAATGGGTCAACCTTAGACTCATTGTCCTTCCTCATCTGTACCTCAGAGTTTTTTAACAATAGAGGGTACCATTCATCCCTTCTACCAATCACATATTGCTCCTGCCCCTCAAGAAGAAATTCAGGGTATCCTCTATTAATTAATAAGTCCTTCAAAATTCCCATTTCCTCTAAAAACTTATTATCACTAGTTAATCTAGAGATCCTAATCATCTGCCCTTTAACAAGATTTTTCTTCTGCCAAAATGGGTGTTCACTCTGAAAGTGCAGGAAACTATTCGAGAATGTAGGCTTTCTGTATATCCCTGACTCAAAACACTCTTCCAAAACATTCTTATACAAATATACATCTAAGTAATTAACCATCTCATTCCCCACTGTGCATGTAAATTTAAAAAGAAAATTGTTGTGGTATTTATATATTCCACAAACTCAACAACCTCTTTCTCTGTGTCTTCTCATAACACCAGGATGTCGTCAAGGAATCTATAGTACTTGTAAATGTTCTTCTTAAACTTAGAATCCAAAACCAACTTGGTTTCCCAGTACTAGAGCACAATGTTTGCAAACACTGGTGCTACTATTGCACCCATTGCTACCCCTTGGGTTTGTTTATAATACTTGCCCTGAAACCATATAAAATTGGTCTTTAACACTAGCTCCTTCAATGTGGTCAGTACATACACTGTGTCACTAGAAAACATAGTACCCTCTCTGAGTGCATTTTGAAACATTTCTATCCCTTCCTCATGCGGGATACTCAAATACAGATCTTTGACATCAATACTTACGAATAACAAATGTTCCCTAAACTCACTCCTTGCTAAACATTTTAAGAGGTGCCAAGAATCCTTAAGCACATTATCTTTTCCATCAAAGAAATTTTTTTAGGTGGAAATCCACCATTTTTGTCAGAGGTTCAGTTTTACTTCCCCTCCCCGCTACTATTGGCCTGATTGGAGGGTCTTCCAGAGATTTGTAGATCTTTGGAATCCCAAAAAAAGAGGGGACCTTAGGGTACTTAACTTTCAAAAACTTTATTTCTTCCTCAGTAAAACTATATTCCTGGAATAATTCCTCCAAAACCATATCCTGTCTACTATTAAAGATATTTATCTCATTTAAAGAGGCTACACTAAAGTATGTACTATTATTTAAACAGGTCAACATTCTACTAGTGTAATTGTGTTGCCCCATAATCACAACCCCATCCCCCTTTATCCGGTTTCATGATCCTAACCTGATGATTTTCCTTCAATTCCCTCAGTACACGATATTCTTCCTTGGTTAAATCATTACATATCTGTTTGATTCAGTTACCCAACAAGTTTCTAATTTCCATTTCAGTTAATTTTTCAAAAATTGCAACTGGGGAAAGTAGAGGGAGGTTGTAAGTACTTCTTCTTATCAACAGGGTTCTGTTAGCATCATTCTTACCTCCATTTTCCAATAATAAATTCATATTAACAGTTCTGGCAAACAGTTTCACATCCAAGATAGTATCCACCCCATGATTCTTCCCCTTGGGAACAAATGTGAACCCTTTAGAAAGTAGTTCACCATGGTGTACATCCAAAATTTCGTTAGTATAATTATAAACCATTAACCCCTTATATTCACTAATTACAACCTTAGTCCTCCCAACTTCCAACAAATTTAAATTTAAATTTGAATCAGGTTGCAGGTGTTCAAAATTATCACATTCTGGTATATTCAGTACACACTCTGCTAACTCATTGTCAATCTGAGGCACATATTCATACATATTTTATGGAAATTTTCCTTCATACATGTTATTGGCAATATCTTCACTATTACCTACAGGAACAAGCTCTTTATTAGTTAAACATTCTTGGTTCAGTGCATCAAATGTGGTTTTGCAATTTTCAACACCCTCTAACAAACTATTAAAATAATGTCCTCAGTGTCACACCTATAATTCCTACAAACTTCAAATCTTTGACCATTTAAGAGTCCAAAATAAGGCACCATAAATTTGCATGCCTTGCATTTGCCCATCCTACTGTCCATTTCATTCTTAATGACTCATATAAGACCTCCTTGTGTCTGCACAACCTAGATCTCACCAAAAAGCTCTTAATATTCCTATCCACTCTATATGAAGCAACAAGTTTATTAGGCATCCATGAACTTCCAACATTTAAATTTGATAACAGTTGCCACAGTTTTTGTACTATCTCATACAACCTATTACTAAATCCACTATATGTGGTTACAAAATACATTTCACAACCAGATTCAATATTGTTATTTAATTTGGAAACTCCCTTCCATTTTCTATTGTTGTTTCCTATATATTTTTTAATGAATCTAGACCATACCTTAGCAATTATATCTTCACCATATCCATGCTTTTTAAACATTTCAAAAGTATAACCTATCTCCCTTAAAAAATCTTGTTCATCACTGCATAGTCTATAAAGACCTATGCATTCACCATAAGGTAAGGCATCAATCGTATGCCCAGGATGACAACTTGTTGCTTTCATATAATATCTATTCCCCTGAAATTTCCTACGTACTTTTGTGGTTAGCATACCATCTTCTTTAAGTAACAAATCTGCATCCAAAAAGGACACCTTCTTCCCTATTTGGATGCCATCAAATGTGAAATTAAATCAGTTTACTTGTATTTCATCCAAAAAGTTCTGCACTTCCTGCTCCCCTCCTTCACATAAAAAAATTAAATAATCAATATATCTAAAGTAACATTTAACATATTGACAAAATAATCTTTTCCTATAAACATATTCAACTTCAAATAAACCCATGGTTAAATTAGCATATGAGGGGGCGAAAGCCACCCCCATAGCTGTTCCACATTTCTGATGATAAACCTGGCTATTAAACTCAAAGTAATTATTCTTCAAAGAAAAATGTACTAAATCTACAATATATTCTGTAGTGGCTGACTCCACCATGAAGAATCTAATTGCCTCAAGGCCATGGCAGTGTTTAATGTTAGTATATAAACTTTTCACATCTAGAGTCACCCAATACATCTTATTAGTCCATTGTACTGTCCTTAACCTGCTTAAAAAATCAAAAATATCTTTAACATAAGCAGGTTATAAAACTACCTTGGGTAGCAACAGGAAATGTAGCAATTGTCCCCAATTGTAAGTGAAATAATTTCTACCTGAAACTATAGGGTGCCCCGGAGAGGCCTGTATATTTTTGTGAATTTTAGGTAAACATTATAATGTGGCAGTACTATGACTGCTCATAGTTAGCTTCTTCTGAACATTGTCAGCAGTTAAGTAACCTAACCTGACACCTTTGTTAAGTAAAGATTTGAATTCAACTAAGGCTCCCAAATAATGACTTGTGTCTACCTTTGAATACGTTGAATTGTCATCCAAATGTTCATGGCACATCTTCAAATACTGGGATATATGCATCACAACTAGTTTGTTTCCCTGGTCAGCAGATTTAAAAAACAGCTGTTCATTTTAGTCATATTCAATAATGCTGACCACTCTTCTCTAGTTAAATTGTAAACAGTATTCTGTTTTTTCATTTAAAAACATATTTAATTCAGTTTCAGTAAAAAAAATCTACGGTTTTATGAAATAACTGATGTCAGCATCAATAAAACCTGGAATATAACTGCTGTGTGTTTTGACACAGCTAGTATCAAATAAACTGCATGCATTATATTCATCATCAGAAGCACAAGAAAATAATTCTCTTCCATACTAGAATCACTGGCTTTCATACATTCATGTTGTTTAGTACTGTTTAAATTATTAAACATGCATTTCAATTGTAATTCCCTAACCAGTCCAAAAATGTCTTTTTTCACTTAATATAGCTTGGGAACAACAGTGGGAACAAACTTCAGACCACAGCTCAACACAGAAAGTTCACTGCTTGAAAATGCATACCCGGACAGATTGACAACATAGCCAGCATTCTCACCACTTAGTTCATTTGTAGTAATTATTTTGGGGGGATTAGAATGCCATTGGTTTGGAAACTGGTTCTCTCTCTGCCTTTTTCTGTTTGGTGGTTCTTCAATTCGGCCATTCGGCTCATTCTGAAAGGTCTGACGAAATTCTAAAGGTTTTTGTGCCCTTGGCAATTCTGGATATTCATCCCCTCCATGTTGTTCATCTTCCCCTGTTGATGAAGTGTAAGTAGTACCAACAGAAGAGAAGGAATGCTGTTCCTCACCTCGTTCACTTCCTTGAACCTCACATGACCTCTGTTTGCTTTCTAAATGGTTCTTCCCCTAAAGTCAGTACCATTGTCTTAGTTACGGGTATCTCTGACATTTTCTTTCTTCTCTGTAAGATTTCTTCCTCAAATTATTTTAATTTCAAGTTAATGTCTATAAGCAGCTTGTCTAGAGATTCAGAGCTAGAAGTACAGATTAATTTACTGCACATACTGCTGATTTCAGTTTGTAGCTCTGTTTGTTTCACCCTATCTCTCTCTCTACAAGGATAAAGATCCACTCTATTGTGCATTTATGTGCTGCTGCAACCCATCGCTTATAAAACAACTTGTCATTTTCATTTTTTTAATCAAATGGTGTAGCAGGGTCTTTATAAGCTCTAAGACCACTAGGAGTTATATCAAGTTCTAAGTACTTGGTCAAGCTCTGAATATTAAAAAAAAACAGCAGTTTCTTTTCTCATAAGTTGCTCAAGTTTATTAAATTCTGGATTCACAACATTGTCATACCTTCTGCCAATAGTTGAAAACAGATTAAATAACATGTGGTTTCTTTCAGCTTCCCATTTATACCAGACAGTGGACTGGTTTTCTGTTATTCTGCTATTGCTATTACCAGCAAGTCTAGATTGTTGTTGTTCACGGTTAGGTTCAGGAGAGTGTGTAACATAATTGTCGAGCAAAAGTTGAGAAGTATCCATGGTAGAATTTCTAAAAATCCTAGGCACATCCACATTGGGATCACTGGCCATGACAATGTTCAGAGTAAGGTAACTATGAACAGTCATAGTATTGCCACATTCTGCTGTTTACCTAAAATTCACAAAAATATACAAGCCCCTCCAGGATGCCCTATAATTTCAGGTAGAAATGATTTCACTTACAATTTGGGACAATTGCTACATTTCCTGTTGCTACCCAAGGTAGTTTTATTACCTGCTTTTGTTAAAGATATTTTTATTTTTTTAAGCACGTTAAGGACAGTACAATGGACTAATAAGATGTATTGGATGACTCTACATGTGAAAAGTTTATATACTAACATTAAACACTGCCATGGCCTTGAGGCAATTAGATTCTTCATGGTGGAGTCACCCACTACAGAATATATTGTAGATTTAGTACATTTTTCTTTGAAGAATAATTATTTTGAGTTTAATAGCCAGGTTTATCATCAGACATGTGGAACAGCTATCGGGGCAGCTTTTGCCCCCTCATATGCTAATTTAACCATGGCTTTATTTGAAGTTGAATATGTTTATAGGAAAAGATTTTTTTGTTAATATGTTAAATGTTACTTTAGATTTATTGATGATTTAATTTTTTTATGTGAAGGAGGGGAAAAGGAAGTGCAGAATTTTTTGGATGAATTACAAGTAAACAGATTTAATTTCACATTTGATGGCATCCAAATAGGGAAGAAGGTGTCCTTTTTGGATGCAGATTTGTTACTTAAGGAAGATGGTATACTAACCACAAAAGTACATAGGAAATTTCAGGGGGATAGCTATTCTTTGAAAGCAACAAGTTGTCATCCTGGGCATACGATTGATGCCTTACCTTATGGTGAATGCATAGGTCTTTATAGACTATGCAGTGATGAACAAGATTTTTTAAGGGAGATTATACTTTTGAAATGTTTAAAAAGCATGAATATGGTGAAGATATAATTGCTAAGGCATGGTCTAGATTCAATAAAGAATATATAGGAAACAACAATAGAAAATGGAATGGAGTTTCCAAATTAAATAATATTTAATCTGGTTGTGAAATGTATTTTGTAACCACATATGGTTGATTTAGTAATAGGCTTTATGAGGCAGTACAAAAACAGTGGCAACTGTTATCAAATTTAAAGGTTGGAAGTTCATGGATGCCTAATAAACTTGTTGCTTCATATAGAGTGGGTAGGAATATTAAGAGCTTTTTTGTGAAATCTAGGTTGTGCAGACCCAAGGAGGTCTTATATGAGTCATTAAGAATAAAAGGGACAGTAGGATGGACAAATGCAAGGCATGCAAATGTATTGTGCCTTATTTTGGACTCTTAAATGGTCGATGATTTGATGTTTGTGGGAATTATAGGTGTGACACTGAGTGTATTATTTATGCTCTCAGATGTCCTTGCAATAAGTTTTATGTGGGTGAGTCCAAAAGAGCTTTTAAAATAAGGCTATTAGAACATGTTTGTGATATATTAAATAAAAAAGAACAGAGTTCAGTGGAACAACATTTTTTGGAAGCACATGTTAGTGCTGTTCATGGTTTACAAGTTACAATTTTAGAAAAAGTAGAGTGTGTTTTTTTGGGGGGATGTCAGCAAGAATAAACTTCTTTATAAAGAAGCAGTGTATATATTAAAGTTTGATACTTTGTCTCCAAAGGGTATGAATGTTGATTTTAATTGCCATGTATTATATTAAATGCTTTTTTATGGTATCAGTTGATGACTTTATTGTTTAATTGCCTATTTAGTGGTGTATATAAAACGAGTGTGTGATGTGAAGTAATTGTGTACTCCAAGAAGGCAGTGTATGCCGAGACATCAGAGAGGAATAAATTGTATTCACTGGGTTCCTGGTCTTTGTTTTTCGTTGTATTTGCTGCTGTTCTTTTGCTGCTTTGCTGTTGTTTTTGCAGCATACAGATTGATGCCTAGTTGAGAGAGTTTACCTATTTTGCTCAAGTAGGGAATAGTGTCGAAGGCTTTGGCCAGGTCATGGCAGGCAATGTGCACTGTCTTCCCCTCATCCATGGCTTTGGTGACTGTTTCAAAAAATTAGACTAAATTTCACAGACATGACCTTCCCTTGATGAAGCCAAACTGTGTAGGATGGAGTGTTTGGAGGTTGCCAATGTCATTGTTTATGAGATCCATGATAATCCGTTCCATGGCCTTGCAGATCAGGCTAGTTAGGTTTATGGATCTATAATTTCCTGGATCAGTGGACGCTTCACCTTTGTGTAAAGGGATGACAGTGGCTGTCCTCCACTCAGCTGGGACAAAACTGGTATTCAGCTTTGGTTGAATAGGGTGCCTAATGGTGCTGCAAGTTCCTGCCTGAGTTCATGTAGGATGCAGCCTAGGATGTTATCAGGTCCCATGGAGGCTGTATTTTTTGCCTTTGAGAGAGCAGTGATGACCTGATCCCTAGATATAAAGGGAAGGGAGCAGGTACTGGGAATGTCCTGATTTACTGATGGGGGAATAGAGGGGTGAAATTTTCGCCGAATCTGTCAGCCAGCAAGTTTGCTATATCTACAGCATCTGTATATGTGGCATCCTTGACCAACAGTTCTGAACAGATCTGGGTGCTACCTTTGAGATTACGGACATATGTGAAGAAGACCTTATGATTGTCTCTAGTAGATGTGGCCAATTTCAACTTGAAGTTTGCTTTGGGAGAGATTGCTTCCAATTAGGCCCCTGATCTTTCTTGGTCCTGGTCATCAATTTTTTTCTTCTGTTATAGAGTTTATTTAGTGCAGATGTTCACCAGACAGGTTTATTCTTCCTTGTGGAGGATGATTTAGTCCTGCCAGGTATTCCTGATTCCATGCATCTATATAAATGTCCGTATAGTAATTTGGTATAGTTTTGGATACTTGTGCCAGTTCCTAGAGAGGGGGAGGGGGCTGTGAACCTGTTTATACCATCTCTCAGGAGGCTGTAATCAGCTATGGAGAAGTTTTTTTGATTGGCCCTAGCTAGAGGGGGGTTGAGGGAGATAGTGACTTCAAACATGACCGCTTTCTGGTCGGATCTTACAAGGGGGGATGATAGATACTGCAGGGATGCTGCAGTGGCTACTCATGTTGGTTAGTACCAAGTCCAAGATATTATCACCTCTTGTGGGGATATCGACTAGCTGATCCAAAGCATTTCAATTTACAAAATCGAGGAATCTCTGGGTATTTGTGTTCTGGAAAGAGTAGTTCTTCCAGTCTATGTTTGGTAGTTAAAGTCACCCAGAATCAGGGTAAAGGGTTGAATCTTGATAGATTCAAAGAGATCTAGATAGACAGTCTGCACATCTTTGGTCAGATTTGGGGGCCAGTAGCTAGCTATTATTGGTATAGGGGGTCTTGTCAATAGTTAACTGCACCTAGAGTGTCTCCTGTGCATCATACTGTTTGACCAGCATGGAGGTGTGTATGTCTTTAATATATATTGAAACTCCACATCTTTTAGCTTTACTACCCACAGTTTGGGGTCTGAATGTATGATAGGATGAGTAACCAGGTAAGGCTGGGGTGCTCTCTGCAGCTTTGAACCAGATCATATCTTCCCCGGCTGTCAGGTACTGCTTCCCCCTGGAATGACAACATAAACTAAGCCAATTGTTAAAGTCAGTCATTTTCTGTTTGCATTCAGGCATCATTCTAGGTGATGGTAGAATGCTGCCTAAGGCAGGGGACATACCTGCCTGGAACACGTATTCAGTGAGTTCAATCATGTCTCTATTCATATAGTCCAGGGAGGTATGCTTTAAGTCATTCACACCAACATGGACTATGACAGAGTCATAACAGTACCTGTTGTTGAGAGACTTGAGTGCATGTGTGATTTGGCGGATTCTGGCCTCTGACAGACAACTAACTATGACTTTCTCCTTATCCAGCCTGGTGAGAGGCACATCTGTGTCTCTCACAATGGAGTCACCCATGACTAGCATGTTGGGTTTATGGTTAAGCTTTAGTGGTTGTGAGACAGAGGTTTGTGAACTATGAGTGGTATGTGATGTGGAGGGCTGTGGAGATCGCGTGTGTATTTGCCTCATGGGTTTTTGCCTCGGAGGTCTCCTTTGTTTGGGTATGGAGTGTGTTGTGCAGGTATGGGTGGTTTTTGTGGTGTAGTGATTGTGTTGACAGCCTTCTCATTGCCAAATATGCTGGCTTGTGAAGGAGAGAGCTTGGACTCTAGGTTCTTAATGTAAGTGCATCTCTTGCAAATTGTGTTCCTAGGTGGTAGTAGTAGGTGGTTATCTGTGTACATAAGGCAGTTGCTACACTGTCTTGGAATGCCCATATCAGCCAGACTGGCAGGAGAAACTGTAGGACATTGTCCATCCATATTTTTCAGAATCTGAGAGAAAGGGCCAGGGAAAGCTAAGGGGTTAGCTAAAAGTCCAAGTGCTTAAACCAAAACTAAGAGGCTTAGAATAACACTTGCAATTTAAACAGGCTATAAACAAGCAATAACAAATGCAACAGAAAGGATGCAACTGAACACTTTAGAGAACAAGCTGCAGCAAGTAGCAGAAAAGCAAGATGAAGTAATGGAGCAGGAGCAGTATTAAGAAAATTATCAATAACAACTGGAAAAATCATAGCTGGGAACAGTGAGATTTTTAAAATTTGGGTGGATTTCTCCATCCTTTGTATACAGGAAACATTTTAGTATCAAACAACTGTTAGAAAATGACAACACTAAGATCATTCCTCCCACGAGTCTATATTATGTTATCAAATCCCGATAACATCGAACACCACAACACCAACACACAAAGCCCGAACCGCAAATACGTCGAACCCCCTAAACTGCAAATTTTCAAATCTTGAACCATTCTAGTTGGCCAACACCACCGCACGCTACATACTACATACCCAAACATAATAAATAAAACACATACATACACAAACCAAACCCTACTTCTAACACTACACTAAACCTTACATACATTACTATCTATGCACTTACCTTAACCTGCACCCTAACCCTATCACACACTTACTCTACAGACATAATATATATATATACCCAAACAAAACAAATAATCCACACACATACAGTTAACAAAACCCTTCTTCTAACCCTACACTAAATCTTACACACATTACCTATCTATGCACTTACCTTAACCCGCACCCTAACCCTATGGTCCGTAACTATCGCACACTTACCTTACAGAGCTATACTGCAGACGGGCCAACCATCACACTTTGACATTTCATGTTTCGCGGTTTTGTACGTTCGCCGTTACCGTAGTTCGCACTTTATGTGTCGGTCTTCTGGTGTTCGATATTACCGGGATTCGATAACGTAATATAGACCCCCCCTCCCACTACTCAGAAAAGTAGGGGTACTTATAAATGTGATAGTTGCACTGCTTGCATGTTTATTCATGCAGGACCTTACATTTCTTTAAATCATCTATCTTATACTATTAAAGCCCCAGGAAGATATAATTGCTGTTCCCATAGAGTAGTTTACATTGTGATTTGTTCAGGGTATTCTAGCTTCTATGTAGGAATGAACACTAGAGGATTAGAAAAAAGAATAAAGGAACACATTTATGCTATAAAAATGAAAGATCATAATAATGCCTTGTTTAGACATTTCCTTATGTGTTGCAGTTATAAAAAATATTTATTTGCCGTTTTAGACCAAGTACCAGAAGATAGAAGAGGGGCACTCTTAAAAACCAAGTAGAGAAGAAAGAGACAGAATGGCAAATCATGATGGATGGGATTTTCTCCCTGACTTGAATGAGACCATTAATAATAAATATTTTCTTAGTGATCGTTGGTTAGGTGGTTCACAAAGAGTTAACAACATTGGCTAACTGGTCCAACGAGTTTATATTCATGAAGTCCATAAATGTCTTGGCATACATGTTTCAGGATGTGTAAGTCTCCCATTTTATGAAGCAGTAGTATCTTCTTGCCTATTTGATTTCTCCAGTTTATCTATTTATTATACATAAATAGATACATTTGTTGACTGGGGTATAAGGCTGATCTTCATAGACCATTTTCAGGCTCAGCCTTGAATATGAAACCAATATTGAAAAGAAATCAAACAGTCAAGTATTTCAGCTATGCATGAACTATATCATATTTATATAATAGACACACACACACACACACACACACACACACACACACACACACACACACACACACACACACACACACACACAGAGCAAGTGTTAACTGTTTATATATACCTGCAAAGGAGGATACATCTTTGTGTTATTGGAAGCTGTCTAACTTTGTTAATTACCTTGCAGTGGTGTCTGCTTTTTGGGGCTAGGAGATAAAACAGCCAATATCATTTGATGTTATCTGAAGAGAATTTTGATTCTTCCTGGAGACATTCGTAATGACTGGTACACCATATTCCAGGTGAGGAAGGAGGGATCCTTTCCCTACATCTGTCCTGCCATGACATGTGAGGAACTGGGGAATCTTTCTTGCCCAAAAGAGTAGTGTGCTAATCTTAGCTTTAGTGTTGGAGACAACTGAATTTTAAGGTTTTGTTCTAGCCAGATGCCTAGGAATTTGAATTGGGTAGTAATCCCCAGTGGTTCTTGATTGTTGTATTTTATGACCCAGTGTTTTGGGACTGAGGTGATTTTTTTTGGTGGTCATAAAGAGCTTGGCTTATTTCTGTTAATGATAATATGGTGTTTACCTCACAATCACAAGGTACAGGGTTTCATTCCCATCTTTCAAAGGAAAATTATCTAGGCTTAAAATGGTCCACAAGAGCAGCAAGCCTACTACTTACCTATAGACCTAAGTTTGTTTACAGTGAGCCTGTGGGCGAGATAGGTTCATAGGTTCATAGGTTCATAGGTTTATACTAGGCTATCTGCCCTAAGGCATTTATAAGCCTAGCCCAAATTTTTGTGGCTTACGCCACCCCTTATATGAAAAAATACTGTGCCCATTAGTTTGTTGTGCCTCTGTCCAGCAGTGACACAGAGATGATTCCCGGGGTAAACCTACGATCTCCCATCCACAGGTCTAGATTTCTCTTGAACAGAGTCAGCGAGGTGCTCTGCCTCACATGGACCGGGATTTTATTCCACAGCATAGGGAGTCTCTGAGTGATAAATCTATCCCTCCAGCACGTCCTATTTATATCCGTGCTAAGGTTTAAGTCGCTTGCTCTAGTGGTTTTGGTGGATTTGGATTTTTGAGGTGGAGCATGTCCATTAATTCCGGGTTGGACATGGCCTTGTATGTCAGGCACATGTCACCTCTGAGCAGGCGGTATGCGACTGAATAGAGCTGGAGTTTCTTCAATCTGGCAGCATATGACAGATTTTGGAGTCCCTTTATCCTTTTGGTGAGGAACTTTTGGGGTCTCTCCAATTGCTGCAGATGTCGGGTGAGATACATCCTGAATGGGGCATTGTACTCGATCATTGGTCTGATAAGTGAAGAGTACAGGGGAACAATGACCTCACTAGATCTGGATGTGAATCCCTTCATGATCAGGTGGGCAATGTAGAAGGTCTTTCTAACCACTTTAGCAATGTGAGTGTCAAAAGAAAGGCCACTGTCAACCTGGGTCCCCAGGTCCCTGATAACCTCTTCTGTGCTTAGTGGATTACCACCTATATGGTAGCTTGGGGTTACCTTGTTTTTCCCGAAGGGTATGACTATACATTTTGGCGTTTAACTTCAGGCCATGGCTCTGGCACCAGCTATCTGTTTCCGTGAGTCCCTTCTGAAGGATATCCGTGTCCGATGCACTTTCCACTATGGCGCCCAGTTTGCAGTCGTCTGCAAACTTTGTCAGCCAAAGTCCTCCCATGTTGGCCTGTACTTCTGAGAAGTAGATGCCAAACAATAGGGGGCCAAGGACCGAGCCCTGTGGGACACCACTTGTGGCCGGCTTGGAGTCTGACACAGCGCCAGCAACTCTAACCCTGTGGGTTCTGTCCTTAAGCCAGTTTGCAACCCATCTTGTGACATATGGGTTTACATTTAAGCTGATAAGTTTTTCTACAATACCCGAGTGGGGTATTGTGTCGAAAGCCTTTGCAAGGTCAAGGTAGGCTGTATGGACTGCCTTTCCCTCATCAATGGCTTTGGTGACTGTTTCGAAGAAGTCGACCAAGTTCAAAAGGCATGATCTTCCCTTGACAAAGCCAAACTGGGTCGGGTCCAATGTCTGCAAGTCCCCTATACCTTTGTTTATGAGCTCCATTATGATCCTCTCCATAGCTTTGCAGACTAGACTTGTTAAGCTTATGGGGCGGTAATTACCAGGGTCCATAGAGGTGCCGCCTTTGTGGAGTGGGACCACAGTTGCCGTACGCCACTCCTTGGGCACGTATCCTGTGGTAAGGCTGAGATTAAACAGCTGCCTTATGTGCGGGTTTAATTCCTCATTTAGCTCGTGTAGCACACAGCCGGGGACACCATCCGGTCCCATTGATGCTATGTTTTAGCTTTAGAGAGGGCAGCTTTCAACTGTGCATTTGAAATGTCCGGGAGGCTACACTCGGCTGGGATAGTTATCTCTCCTTTGACGCGGAGACGCGCCTGAAGTTTGCACTGAACCTGTCTGCCAGTATGTTGGCAATGTCTGTGGGTTCAGTGATTTTTGTATCATTTTGGACTAATTCTGAGCATATCTGGGAGTTTCCACCCAGGTTCCTAACATAGCTGAAAAAGGCCTTATGATTGTCATTTGAATCCATGGCAATTTTTCTCTCAAAATTGGCCTTAGTTGATTTTATGAGTGCTCGTATTTTTTTACTAATAATGATCAGGGGTGACTTCCCTTTTATGGATTTTGTTCTATCATGTAATAGCTTTCTCCTCTTATTGTAAAGATTGTTAATGGCTGGGGTCCACCAGACTGGACGTTTGCCCTTTGTGGAAAGAGTCTTGGTTTTATTTGGGATTGCCTGATCCATGCAGTCCTGGAGGTGTTCATAGAAGGCATTTGTAAGGGCTTCCGCAGCTTGGGTTGTGGTTTCCACTGGCTCAGGGGCCTTGAAGGATACCACACCAGTCTTGAGTAGTGTGAAGTTTGCTTTAGAGAAGTTCTTCACTATGGTCTTTTTGTTTGGGGTGGGAGCGGGATGTGGATTCCCAGTGAGATTAGTTTATGATCAGATCTCACCAATGAGGGATATACTTCGGTGTGGAGCATTTTGTCCCCATGTTTGTGTCAATGAGATCTAGTATATTTTCTCCTCTCGTGGGAACAGTGACTAGCTGTTCCATGGCATTTGAATTTATGAACTCCAGGAACCGTTGGGCTAGAAAGTTAGGGCTTGAGTAATGTTCCCAGTCTATATTCGGGTAGTTGAAGTCACCCAATATGATGGTGTTTGGAGATACATTTATACCCTCCAGTGTCTTCAGGAAGGCTGTGTGGGGTTCCTGAGTTTGAGAGGGTGGCCTGTAACATGCTACAATTTGTAGAGCAGTTTTGCCTATGGTTAGTTGCACCTGGATGGTTTCCGTCGTGCGTTGCCACCAACCTGGAGGTGTAGGTATCCTTTATGAATATGGATACACCCCCTCCTTTTGTGGTGTGGTCCGGGTTTTGGGGCCGGAACGCATGATATGAGGTAAAACCTAATAGTGCCGGGGTGCTCTCAGGAGCCTTGAACCAGGTTTCAGTTACAGCACAGACATCGATGTTCTCCATACTGAGAAGGGCCTTGAGTGCGTGCATTTTGAGATTTAGACTTCTGGCATTGAGCAGCATTACCCTCAGTTTCTTCCCATTTTTGTTTTCTAGGGTGGTAGGTTTAGAATTTGAGCCTTGCCTAAAAAGGCACTATGGGGGTGGCAAGAGCCTTAGCCAATATCCGGAATCCCAGGGGTGACAGGTGCAAGCCGTCCCTTGCGAAGCAGCGTGGCTTGTCAAGCATGTCATCCCAGGCAGACAGACACTGGATCCCCTTTGAATGACACCAGACATTAAGCCAATTGTTAAAGCTGATCATCTTGTCTCTATATTGTGGCATCATTCTTGGTGAAGGAAGGATACTGCTCAGGGTTAGGGTCATACCTGCCTGGGCTACATAATCAGAGAGCTCCTCTATGTCTCTTTTCATGTAGTCCAGGGAGGCGCGTCTCAGGTCGTTCACACCAGCATGGACAATGACTGTGTCATATTTGTACTTGCCGTGGAGTGACCCGAGTGCTTGTGTTATGTGGCGGATTCTAGCGCCCGATAGGCAGCTTACTGTGACCCTCTCCTTGTTCAGCCTGGTGAGTGGGACGTCAGTGTGTCTGACTATGGAGTCACCTATGACAAGTATGTTTGGTGTTGTATTTGGCCTTAAGGGCTGTGACTGCTTTGCACACTGCTTTTGTGGTTTATGTGTTGCTTGTGGGGTGTCTTGAGGTAGCAGTTGTTTGGGTGTCTGCTTTGGAGGCCTCTGCTGTTTAGGTAAATTTTTACTCAGAGCCTCCGAGTATGTCTTTGTGTGTTTATGGGTTTGATTCAGTGGAGTGGTAGCATTATGTGAGGCTGGTTTTGTAGTGTGTGTAGTTGCCTTTTCCTCCTGTCTGGTCTTGCCAGTCCTGAGTTGAGAGAGCTCAGCCTCCAGTTTGGCTAAATAGCTGCATCTCTCGCAAGTATTTGTGTTATGTGGGAGGAGGAGAGGGCTGTCTGTGTACATGAGGCAGTTATAACATTGCCTCAAGATTCCCAGATTCACCAGCTGGACCGGAGAGAAGATTGACAACTGACCTTTGGACATGCTAGAATAATATTGGGAATTCCTTAATTGAAAACAAGGGCCAATGGGGAGTGAGGGTGTAGTGCTTTTAATTTTTAGTGCTGACTTATATAATTGCTTTAGTGAGCAAGTGCCAGGTAACTTGAGTGCAATGTGTTACAAGTAACTAAATGCAAAACGACAAACAGTAACTTTCTTTCAAGTGAAACAAGGAAATAAGTACAGTAAGCAATGCAGATATCACTAGTGATCCACAGAAGCTGAGAAGTTGCGTATTAGGTGGAATTAGCTTCCAGGGAAATAACAAGCAAACAAACAACAAGCATATAAACAAAGCTAGATTCAGCAGGCCTGGATCTAGTCTATGCTAGAGCAAACAAGGTGAACCAATTTCAGTAAGATACAGTTCAAATATTCAGGCACTATAAACCTTTAACCAGAAATTCCCAGCTCAGAAGGGCAGACTCCAGCCTCTTCTCCCACAAGAGTGCAGACCACGAACCTTCTTAATGTAAAATAACTGGCCTGAAGCCCAAGTGCCTAAACCAGAAGTCTTCTAGTTCTTTTTTGATAGTGTCTGTGGTTATACAAGCTCTACAGAGAAGTACATTATCCACCTAGAGAAGTATACTAATTTGTTTCCAACCTTTCACCCATGGACACGTGAACCTTCTCATTCTTGTCCATTGCATCTACAGCAGGTATCTGAGCAGATAGTCAAACTTAAGTCGTGTGTCTCAGTCAGAGATTTATCCCTCCATCTGTAACAGCCGAGCTGGCAAACGTGAGTACAAAACCTTAAATTTTATTCAAGCCTATGCAGCAAAGTAAAGTTCATTTTCTTCCAAAAAGTGCAAATCAAAACAATCAAAATATATAAAACATGAAATCAGGATGGTTATAATAAGGTCCTCTACAACCATATTTGAATAATGAAGCAGGAGCAGCAAGAATGCAAAATGCTACGGACAAGAGTTGATACAGTAGTATACAGAAAGGGAGCTGAAAAGGGAACTCATCCTCTTTTCCTCCCTGCAACATCATCACTCCAGGCGTTATATCTGCAATAATCACCTGTGAATGTCTGTCTGTCTGTCTATCCATGTGGCTAACCAAAATCTGGCTATACATCCTGCCAGAATCAAACTTAACAAGCTTTTGAATCTAAAGGTAAATGAAGCCATAATATGTTGGGTCTACGTTGTTATACAAATCAGGTAAGAGCAGGACTGTCTCCTGATCATGCCCAGTCACCAGTGGACAGATATTGATATTTCTGTTTTATATCCTCCTCCTCCAAAACAATCTAGATTTTCTAGCTCTGGTTTTGGCATTATACAGCATATATTTAAGCAACTCATCAGTCCCTATACTTTTCAAAAAAGCCCTATATTATATATCCACTTTATTAGCCCTTCCTCATCCAAATCAGTCCACCACTTATATGGTAACAAATCCTTGACATATTATTGAGATTTAGGGTATATTTAATGGGATTAATATAACAACTGCGGTATTCAATGTTTATTACATGTATATAGTCTTAACACCACATCCTCAGCTTTAAGTCACAAAATAGCTTCCTGAGTCAGATCTATAGACACACTTTTACCATTTTGTTGCCATAAAAACCTATAACTCATTTCATCTCAAATTAGTACAGGGTTTAAGGTTATGAACTGATAATAATTTTCATTATGTAGTTTTGGCTTTGATTCCTCACTGGATGCCATGTGACTTTGAGAGGTCATTTAATAAGACTGTGCTCATGGGTTTTATAGAAAATGGACCTCAGCAAAGTTGGACAACCGTATTAACTCAGGTGTACACATTTGTGCTTAAAAGTAGTGACTAGATGCTTAACCTCCATCATTCATTTTTGACTGTGATTACCTGCAGTTATCATCATTTATATTCATTGTCTGTTCCTCAGACTTGGTAAACATATCATTTTAAAGTTTAAGGTTCCCAAATTAGAAAAACATTCCTTCATGTGCCTTTTCTGTTGCTAGCTGAGCTGAAAATATAGCTTCTTCAAATTAGATCTGCATAGTACCTTAAACATACGGTCCTCACTCCTCCTGTATCTTATAAACACTGCATGGCATTACAGGAACTGGTATGGAAAAAAGTTAACATGCCACAACGGTAAACATTTCAAAAACCTCTCCTTACAGTATCACTCATATTCTTATACATCTGTATACTTGAAATAATTCATGTATGTAATAGGTTTGTAATAGGTATGCAACTCAAGACTTTCTGTGAACACTATGAATCACTCTTATGTGAACATCGTGCTTCATAGTTTCATAGGCATGTACTAAACTAATGAACACCAAGGCCTTTTTAAGCCTAGCATGGATGCAAAATCTCTGACAAGTTCTGGTACCATTGATAAGTGTAAGCAGGGGCTTGGGAGCTGAAACATTTACAAGCAGGAGCCTGGGAGATGAACCATTTACAGGTTGCCTGTGTTCATTAAAGACATAGGTGCCAAACCAGCAATGAATTTCCTCTTCTCCAAATTTCCAAATTATACTTGAATTGGGTTAGGGAGGAACTTTTCTTCACATGGATGGGAAGCTTGTTCCAGAGAAGGGATAGTCTCTAGGATTCATGCCTGTCTTTCCAGCAGGTCCTATTTATGTCACAATCAAGGTTTAAATCTTTAGAATGGGTAATTCTGGTGCTGTTTGTTTTGTGGATATGCAGGAAATTCATCAGAGTGAGGTTGACAATGCCTTGTATGCCAGGCATAGATCTTCCCTCAATAGCTTGTAGGAGACAGAATACATGGATAGGGCCTTGAGACAGTCTGCATAGGACATGTTACTTACACCAGATATTCTTCTAGTGAGGAAACTCTGTGGATGTTGCAGTTGTTGGATATGCCTGTTTAGGTGCATACCAAAGAGGGTATTGTACTCAATGATAGGTTTGATGAATGCCAAACACAGTGGAACAATGTCTTCCTTGGACCTAGATGCCATACCTTTGTTTATAATTTGCACAACATAGAATGATTTCATCACTAATATAGACATGTGATGCTCAAAGGCTAGATCACTGTCTATGTGTGTCCCCAAGTCCTTGACTACTGGGTCAGCTCTTAGGGGGTGGGTTGTCAATGTGACAGTTATGAGGGATGGATGACTTCCCGAGGGATACAATTATACATTTCTTGATGTTTAGTTTTAGTCCATGGCTCTGACAAAAGTTCATTGTCTGTGTCAGCCCTTCTTGGAGAACCTTTGTGTTGGTGGGCAATTCATTGACAGCTCCTAATTTGCAATCATGTGAAAATCTAGTCAGCCAGAGGCCTTTGACATTGGCCTTGACTTTATAGAAATAAATGCCAAAAAGGAGCAGTCCCAGGACTGAACACTGTGGGACTCCATTTGTGACTGGCCTGTAGAGGTAGACTCCCCAGTTCTAAGTTCTGGTTCCTGTCTGTGAGCCAGATGGCTATCCACCGGGTGACATAAGGGTTTGTATCTAACCTCTTAAGTTTGTCAACAATGCCCAAGTGGGGGATTGTGTCAAATGCCTTGGCCAGGTCAAGGTAGGCAGTGTGAACCATTTTGTCCTTATCCATTGCCTTGGTGACCTTCTCAAAGAAGTCCACCAAGATGAGTAGGCATGACCTGCCCTTGATGAAACCAAACTGGGTTGGGTTGAGTATTTGGAGGTTTCCCATGTCATTATTGATCATTTCCATGATAATTCTTTCCATGGCTTTGCATATGAGACTATGTGACTTATGGGTGTGTAGCTTCCATTGTCTGTAGAAGGCTCATCTTTGTGTAGAGGGATGACTGCTGCTGTTCTCCATTCATGAGACATGAAGCCTGTTTGGAGGCTACAGTTAAATAGCAATTCTAGAAGGCCTAATAGATCATGTTTCATGCTATTTAGAAGGCATCCTGTGATATTGTCTGTGCCCATTGATACCGTGTTCTTGGTCTTAGAGAGAGTGTTAAGGACCTGTTCCCTAGTGGCAGCAGGGGGAGCTACATTTAATTGTATTTCCTGAGGGAAGGGTTGATGGGTAGAGAGGGGCAAAGCTGGTGCTGAATTTGTCTGCCAGTAGATTTGTTATATCTTCTAACTGAGTATATGTGGCTCCCTTTACAATGAGCTCTGCATACAATTGTGTATTTTCTTTGGGGTTGTGGAGATAGCTAAAGAATGCCTTATGGCTGTCTTTGCTTAGGAGACCAAATTTACCTCAATTGATTTTGCTAGACTTTATTTGTCCTCTGAGTTGTTTGTTTAATTTGATGATAGTGCTTTTATCCTGCTGGGTTCTGCACCTCCTAATTTTTGCCATGATTTTCTTCCTTCTGTCATACAGCCTATTGATGCAGTGATTCCATTAGGGCGGCTTGTTTTTGAGTTAGTTCTGTACTTCTTCCTGGTGGGAATGGCTGCCTCTATGCAGCTATTGACATGCTTCTATAGGGTTTCTGTGAACAGTTCTGTATATGCAGCAGTGGTCTCAGGGTTTATAGGGGCTTGGAATTTTACCAGATTATCACTTAATAGTTGGAAGTTAGCCTTGGAGTAGTTTCTGAATATTCCAAGGCTAAATGGGGTTCCAGGTTTTAGTTTTACTTCAAAGGAGACCATTTTGTGGTCTGACCTTACCAAAAAAGACTTTACACTAAAGGATGTGCAGCACTCTCCTCATACTGGTGTTGTGACAATCTGGTCCAGGGAGTTTGTATTTACAAAATCCAGAAACCTCTGCACATGTATGCATGGTATCATATATGACTCACATTTAATAGTGGGTAATTAAAGTTACCAATGAATATGGTATTGGGTTGGGTGGTGAGTGTTTCCAATAGGTTTAAATACATGGTATGGTTTTCCTGGATCCTAGGGGAGACCTATAGCTTGAAAGCAAATGGTATTGAATTTTGCTTGTGGTGATTTGAACATAGAAAAGCTCAAGTGCATTGTCCTGTTTGACCAGCCTTGAAGTAGTTATTTTTTATGTAAATCGAGACACATCCACCTTTAGTCCCTGTCTATGAAGTTATTTCAGTATGCGTGCCTGTCATTTGGTGATGCACAATTGAGGACAAGTCACAAAGAATAAAAAAAAATGAAGTTCCTGATGCCCCTAGAAACATGCTGTGTAATCTAGCATCACATGGTTGAGAGACATCATCAACAGAACTACATGTAAAAATGAATAATACACAATGGAATACTGTGTTGACTCAGATCCTATGACAGCTATACACAAAGATAGCATTGCAATATTTTATGCAACTGGGATCCCATAAATATGACCCCATAAAGCACTCAATACTTTCATTTCCATGGCATTCAAATTGCCTCCACTCTGTAGTCATGTCTAAGGAACCAAAAACTTTAATGCATTGCTCTTAGTCATGAGAACAGAGAAGTGAGGAGACAAGTTGTGCTACAACCCTAGTATCTACCGACAAGATGTAGCTGGTAGTTTGATGCAAAGATGGATGGATTTGAGGTTGGAGGAAGATGTAAGATGGGGAAGCTAATAATGCAATGAAGAATGCTAGGAATCATTGGCAGAAGTACTGGTAATTCTGTATGACAGGCATTGTAAGCAAATGTCATACAATTACCAAATAAATGCCACCTTAATATTTAACATCTATACAATCTGGTATCTTCAATGCATCCAGGGAAAAGTGTTAACAGTTTTGGGACATTATAAGTTGAGGACCTTCAGCAATAGCAGAACATTTCAACCTGATCCTTATATATAGTATGCTGTAGTTATCATGACCAATACAGATAAATACTGGAAGGTAACACAAAATGTTCACATAGAATGGTAATGTTTTGCCGTTGTTTGTGGCATGTGTCAGCTCATCCTCCTGGGCATGGGAGAGGGGGCCGTACTTGTCTGTGTTCACTTTCTATGGGAATGTGAGTATGCAGTCTTAGTCATAAGTAATTCCTGTTTATGGATCATTTTAGTTTTGGACCCTGTACATGCCATTCTGCGAAAATCCCACGAGTGAGGCTAAGGGTGGCTGGTATTCATAGTCATTACATGAACACGTAAAGGCAATCCATGCTGTTCATGCATATGCACAGTAAAGGCACTATTCATAAAGGCCATATACTCTAATGTGGGATGAACTTGAATAAACTTATGCAAATGAGAAATTATGTAAAATGGCATATGCGAATAAGTCTTTCTCATGACTGTTTGGTATTCATAGTCATGCATGTCATCCACAGATTTGTTATAAAACACAGAACTGCTCCTTTTACATTTACTTTGCAAAACATGAAGATATTTTCTCTTGCTGCTAGCGTTGCTATTTCCCACTGTGAGCTGCAAGTCTTGGCTCAGCCAAAATAGCTTGCACCCAGCAGTGTTTGTTGGCAGAGAAGATAGAGATACGGAGAGAGAATAATTCATCATAATTTTGATAATCAGAAAATACTTGACAGATTTAGAGAGGACAGGGATATTGCAAGGGTCTTAGTGAGTATGTATGGCTCCCATATTGATACCGGGGGGGTGCATGGCCTTCCTATCCCTGTGGATACTAAATTATTTATAAGACCTCACTATACTTGCCATGGGGACCTTCCAGAGACAGACTGAGAACATGCTGGGTATCTCACTGGCTTTTGCCTTGAGGGCACTTCATAAAGTTCTTGGATGTGCTCTTGGCACAAGTGGCTCAGCACATCCATTTCCTGATGTAATTTCTGGAATGAGCCCAGCCTATTTATGCCTTTTATGGGGTGGCATGTTTCCTTGAAGTGCTCGATGTGATAGATTGAACCCATGTTGCAATTAGAGCCCCATTTGGTCCACGGGGGAGTGTACTGCAATAAGAAGGACCACTATTCCATCAACTGCTATGTAGTACGTGATGTATGGTGGGGTATCACAAACATGGCTGTCCAGAATCCTGGCAGTGCACACAGTTCCCATATCTGGCACACTAACTCACTCTAGCATCTTTTCCTGCATGATAGGACAGGCAGTGGTCATCTAGTTTATCATTTAAGCAGTTATTTATAGTAAAATGTATTGCTTAATACTAAACTACTTTTTCTTTGTTTTGTCTCCCTCACCTTTTCTCTCACTCTCTCTCCCACCCCCTGCCCCTCCCTATTTTTTTCAAGTGATGCTGGATATCCACTGGAGCCATGGCTTATGACACCAGTGATGGAACCAAGTGGAGCTGCAGAAGGTAATTTTAATACAGTCTTTGCCGTGTTGAAAATTAGATTTAGGTGCCTAAATGTCTACGGGTGGTCATCAGTATGATCCAGCTACTGCATGCAGGATGTTTACTGTGTGTTGCATTCTGCTTAAAATGGCCAACAAGGGCTGTTAGCCTAGTACTAATCTATGACCCTATGCATAGCATGATCATACTGCACTCTGATAGTGAAGTGACCTATGCTGTCAGTCAGGTACCTGATCCACTCCTACTATGAGTAATGATGACCAGCCGGCAGCAGTAGGAAGGGACCCCATGCTGCACAGCATACAGCCGTACAGATAAAGAGGCAATGATTAGTCCAGAACTATGGATCATGACATTCAGATTTGTGTTTCCTGTCTTGTAAAAAAATACATAGAATATAACTGTTGCATGCAGTGCATGGTCTACTGTCATTGCTCATCAGACATTCCCTACTTCTTTTGGCTTTTCCCAGTTAGGAGTTGCCACAGTGGATCACTTGTCTGCTTATGATTGGGAGTGGAGTTTTTATGGTGTTACATTGCCAGCCTGAAACCCAACCTTCCACAGAAGGCACACACACACTCATGCCAATTTAGAGTGCCTAATCCACCTACAGCATGTCTTTGGGATGTGGGAGGAAACTGGATCACCCGGAGGAAACCCACACGACCACAGGGAGGACATGCAGACTCCACACAGAAGGCACTCCAGCCCAGGATTGAACCGGAGAACCTCTTGCTATGAGGTCTCAATGCTAACCGCTGCTCCACCGCAGTCATCAGACATTCTCTATTACCTTTAAATAATAATGTTTTTATTAAACAACAGATATTAATATCACTGCTTAGAAAAATCACATTTGAGTACTCACTGACACCTCTTCATTGTCATAAGGCATCATACAAGGAGTAATCACATTTTTAACTGTTATGCACAAGAAATTTTACTTAGGTGGTGTACTTAAGTATGTAAGTACTGAATATTCTGAAGTTGTACATTTAATAAAAAGTGTTATTTCAGTACTTATCAGTTCATATCTTGTGATTGACTGAAAATATGTATATTTTTTTTGTATTATAAATGCTTATTCACTTTAAAGTATTATTTATTTGAAAGAAATTGCTGTTCTCTGTTAAGGTACTGCACATCACTTATATCTTGAGTAACAATCAATAAATGTCACAAAAATTAATTTCCACAATATCTTTTGAATTCTCACTATGACTACTTCCATATGCTGCTGCCAGGAAATCGCATTCATAAATGAGACACATTTCATCAGTATTTACATCAGCAATCTACATCTGAATGTCAGATAAATAAAATACACAATTCTCCTAGAAACCCCTATCTAACATCATTATGAACTCTTTTGTAATTTTTTTAAACATGTTTGGCATTTATTTCTTACTTAAATAATTTAGTGGTTTCCTAAAGTATTTTCTACCTATCACGACTTATCATAAAATCACAGGAAGTTACTAGGCTATTGGCCCTGAGGCCCTTAAAAGCCTAGCCAAGAGTTTAGCCCATGTTTAGACAAGTCAGCACCCAAAGTCTCTGTCCAGCAGGGATACAGGTAGAATATCAGGGGTGTATTTTCTGTTTCCCATCCAGTTATCCAGCTCATGCTTAAAAAGGGATAATGAGGTACTCTGCTTGACATGGAGAGGGTGTCTATTCCACAGATGGGGGAGTCTCTGGGACACAAATCTGTCCTACCAACTAGTCTTATTGATATCACAGACAAGGATGAGGTTGCGCATATAGGTTATTTGAGTGGAGCTTGACTTGCAAATATGCAGCAGTCCTATCAAGGCGGGATCTGAGATTGCATTGTGTGCCAGACAGAGGTCACCTCTAAGGAGTCTGTATGAAACTGAGTAGAGGGACAGGGCTTTTAGCCTATCTGTGCAGGGTCGATGTTTGAGACCCTGGATTCTCCTGGTGAGGGACCTCTGTTCTCTCTCCAGCTGCACCATGTGTTTTGTGAGGGATATGCTGAAGGGTGTGTTGTACTCAATAATTGGCATTATAAGGGAAGAATACAGGGATGTTATGACCTCTTTTTCCCTGGATGAGATACCCTTACTTATGATGTGGGCCATGTAGAAAGCTTTCCATACAACGGAAGCAACATGGTGACTAAAAGTCATGTTGCTATTAACCTCAGTGCCCAAATCCCTCACTACCTATTGTGTGCTTAGGACGTTATTAATGTGATAATATGTGGGGACATCACTCTCCCCAAAAGAGATGATGATGCATTTTTTTGGCATTCAGCTTGAAGCCATGTTTCTGGCATCAGGCATTTGTTTGGATGAGGCCCTTTTGGAGGACATCCACTTCACTTGCAGTCATCTGCAAACTTAGTCAGCCATAGCCCACTGGTTTTGGTCTGCACCTCAGAGAAGTATATCCCGAATAACAGAGGTCCCATGACTGATCCCTGTGGTACGCTGCTTGTTACGGTTCTACTGTTTGAGGTGGCTTCCCCTATTTTGATTAAATGAGTTCTATCAGTGAGCCAGTTTGCTACCCATCTGGTAACATATGATTTGATGCCTAGCTGAGAGAGTTTATCTATTATGCCTGAGTGGGGAATAGTGTTGAAGGCTTTAGCCAGGTCAAGGTAGGTGGTGTGCACCGTCTTCCCCTCAACCATGGCTTTGGTGACTGTCTCAAAGAAGTTGACCAGATTTAGCAGACATGACCTCCACTTGACAAAGCCAAACTGTGCGGGGTCGAATGTTTAGAGGTTGCCAATATCCTTGTTAATGAGGTCCATGATAATCCTTTCCATGACCTTGCAGATCAGGGTAGTTAGGCTGATGGGTCTATAATTTCCTAGATTGGTGGATGCTCCACCTTTGTGTAAAGGGATGACAGTGGCTGTCCTCCACTCGGCTGGGACAAAGCCGGTACTCAGGCTTTGGTTGAATAGGGTGCCTGATGGTGCTGCAAGTTCATGCCTGAGTTCATGTAGGATGCAGCCTGGGATGCTATCAGGTCCCATGGAGACTGTATTTTTTTGCCTTTGAGATGGCAATGATGACCTGTTCAGTAGAGATAAGGGGTGGGGGGCAGGTACTGGGAATGTCCTGATTTACTGATGGGGACAGAGGGGTGACATTTCCACTGACTCTGTCAACCTGTAGATAGGCTATATCTACAGCATTTGTGTATGTGGTGTCCTTGACCACCAGTTCTTAACAGATCTGGGTGCTTCATTTGAGACTATGGGCATATGTGAAGAAGGCTTTATGACTGTCTCTAGTAGATGTGGCCAATTTGGACTCGAAGTTGGCTTTTTTTCCTACTACTTGTAAAGTAGGAAAAAAGTTCAATCCAATTAAACAAAAAACAGCTATATGATTTTAGATTGCATCTTGGAAAACTCATGGTATTGTAAACTGCATAGCCTCGGTATTTCACAGTATCTGAAAACATGCAAGAAGTTTTTATATAGTACTTCGCAGATGCTTAAGGATTAACTTCCACTTCTTTACACATTTTCTGCAAGTAGGTATTTTTTCTAAATCTTCTCAAGTACTTATTCAGTGTGAATAACTTGCAATTACTGCCTTGGTATATAGATGTACTGGTGTCTTTTGTGAATAACCACTATGCCAGTCTAATCTTCAGGACTATGGATTATGTTTATGGTGGCTGGCCTCCGTATGTATAGTAGTTCATGGACATAAATAACTAATTCTGATAACGCTCTAGCTTTTTTTCTGTCATCATACCTAAACAATATTTTTATCAATAGTCCTTTTCTTCATCCAGCATTCCTCTTAGGACTTGCATTTATTGTCTTCTTGTTAGCATGACTACTCATTTTGATTAAAATAAAACCAGCATTTCTTTTAAATGCAGTACTAATTTTTATTATACTTTAAAACATTATTCTAGTACCTGCGAATGTTCCCTTAACCAGCCTTCGTTTCCTTCTAAGCATAGTTTACCTTGCTGTCACATTTATACACTGTTTTCTTCCCTTTTAACTAAAGGTTTTGTAGAAATAACAAAAAAAAAAAAAACAAATAAAACCACAAGCAAGAAGAAAAAGTCACAAACCACAAAATGCAGGCAGGAAGAGCCAAGGAATCCACACCAAAAGAGGATTTCCAGCAAAAAATGAAGTAGCAAGTAGATCAGGAACTCCAACAGTCACTTCTAGTATATTGCAACAGAAACAAGTGTAGATATAAGTGCTTTCGTCCTAAATAATAACAGGAACTTCATCAGATACAAACAAACTACAGCAATGCATTCTTTTAACCACTTTTTAACATGATGTCATTTCCTGATCTAGTCAAATGCATTCAATTAAGGCTTAAAGCAACACATGAATAAAAAAAGATAAACGACAAAAGAAAAAAAAACAAATGCAGCAGTAATACATAAAATTAACTGAATTACTGTAGCCACAGATGTAACCAGCCCAACATAAAACTAGACTAGAATAAGTTGTAGAAGACTGTTATGTAACAATTTAAATATATAATGTGTATAAAACCACTAAGTTACACATAAAAACTATCCTAAATGGATATAAAATGGATACAAAATAGCCCAAAAATACATAATGAGTTTATGAGTTCAACCCATTAGCAAAACAATAACTCCCAACCATCATGACACATATAAAATTGTACAAAATATGTAAAATAAAATTAAAATTGTTAAAATAAAAATTCATCTGTTCAGTGCTTTAAGTTTTAATAAACAACTAATGGACAGGCTGTCATTCAAACCTGGCAAATGTAGAGCATCTAGTCGTAACTGCCAGGTTAGATCGGCCTTCTCAAGAAGATAGGGCCATGCGGAACCCCTGTCATGTCTTTCTTGCATCTTTAAGACAATAAATTTAAATTTATGAATAAATAAAATGGAACTGGAGTGAAAGTAAGATGCAAATAAGTAAGTCCCAAATACGAATCCACAGAATTTATTTCTGAACAAATTTCAAACAGATAAGCGCTTTCGCTATAGTAGCTTCATCAGATCTTATGATAAATTATCTAAAACACAGCACTATATATAGAAACCATTAAACCAATCAACCTATCAAATAGATATACATTAATTAGTTTCTCTGCTTAAGGGTGTAGTATGTGGTGAAATAGAACATCAAAAGGCATTGCGAAATGCTCATAAAACAATAGCATATAAAAGACGTATCTATATGTACACATATGTATAAAAAACATACATATAAAAACATATAAAACATATGTATAAAATATAATAAATATATATATATATATATGAAGGGATATAAAAAATATATATATATGAAAAAAAAAAAATATATATATATATATATATATATATATATATATATATATATATATGTATATATATATATCTCTATAATTCATCTAACGTGCCTACGCTGCCTCAACCTGGGTTTAATTGAGGCCCTTTCATTAAGACCTGATCCTCTATCAGCTCTTAATAAAACTATCCAATCACTTTCTTTACCCTTAGTGTAGGTCCTAATATCGCCCCCCCCTCCTGTTTGGGGTTATAACCTCCAAAACTCTAAACAAAAATTCATGTCCAACAACATATGAAGCTACATGCTTGGCTAGAGCATTATGTAGTGTGCCCTTCTTGATATGATAGACATGTTCTCTCATCCTATCTCTAAGTGGGCGATTAGTCTTACCCACATAGAAGGATGAGCAGAGTTGGCAAACAGCTAAATATACTACATGAGAGGTCATGCAGTTGGCATCCACCTTCATATTAAAAACCTCATGTAGATCAGGGTGGAAAAATTGTACATTGCTATCTATGAAAGAGCAAAAATTACAATGACCACAGGGCTTAGTATAACCAGTCTTCACAGGATACTTATCAAATTTTGGATAACATAGTATCCTTTTTAAGTTATTCTTGTTCCTGAACAAAAAATGGGGTACATCCCCTACTATCTCCTTCAAATCATCATCAACCTGCAGAACGCACCAGTGCTTGCTAACAATCTCCTTAATTTTAAAATTATCAGACGAGAAAAAAGTCAAAAACTTCACATAGGACTCATTGCTTTTATTCTTAATAGTACTATTAGAGCTAACTGGTCCAAAATATGGTATGGCTATAGTGGAACGTAATTTTTGTGCGTCTTCCAAGTGGGAGTCAACCTCATCCACACTATATCCCCTATGTACTAGCCTACTTCTCAAACTATTTAGCTCATTACTGAAACCTTGATCCATGGGATTCAGCCTAGAGGCCCTAATCGCCTGTCCTTTCATAATGTTCCTAAATACAAAAGGTGGGTGCATACTTGACCTCATAAGTAATGTATTAGAGTAGCAGGCCTTACGATGAACCCCTGTATTTATCATATCATCAGATAATCTCTCTATGTATAAATCCAAAAATTCAATCCTATGTGTAGAATAGTGCATGGTAAATTTAAGGCAAGTAGTCAAATTGTTCATAATTGAATAGATAGATTGTAACTGTGTTAATGTCCCCTTACAGAGAACAAAAAGGTCATCGACAAAGTGTCGATAGAATACCACATGTTTCCTAAATAATGTTTCACAGAATAACACATGTTCCTCCCAATATGCTAGGAACATGTTGGCGTAGCTATTGGCACAGGGTGTGCCCATAGCTACGCCATCTCGTTGCCTGTAAATAACATCATTGAACATAAATAAATTATTCTCTAGTACTAATTCTAAAAAGTGAACAACCAAATCAATCATAACTATAGTATAACCACTATGTTCCTTCAAGTACTCCAACACATAAGTAAGTCCTAATTCATTAGGAATAACTGTAAAAAGAGACTGAACATCAAAGGTGACAAATAGATATTCATCCATAGTACCTTGTTGCTTGATGCATTCATAAAACTCAACCAAAAACTGTTTAGAATCTCTTAATACAAACGTATTACTGTTTAATACATGTCTAAGGTGTTTCTCTATAAAAACAGACAGATGTTCAGTAATCCACCCATGACCCGAAACAATCGGTCTCATGGGTGGATTACAAGGATCCTTATTTATCTTTGGTAGTCCATGTATAATAGGAATGACAGGTGTCTGCATGGTAAGATATTCATACAGCTCCTTCTCTATTAAGTTACTCTTATAAATATCCAATAAAGTATCTCCAACATGCCTAGTTATATCATGTACATTATCCATAGTGATGACCTCATAAAACTTATCATGCAACATAGATTCCATGGTGGCACTATAATGCGACATATCCATAACGACAACTCTACCTCCTTTATCAGCTGGTCTAACAATAATAGTGGAATCCTCTTGTAATTTCTTAAGGCTCTGCCTCTCCATATAGGTGAGGTTGTCCCATTTCAGATACCTTTCATTACCATAATAACTATGGAACTCATCCTCTGTTAATTTTAAGTATGCTTCAACAAGAGGGTGGTGTACAGGTACATATTCACTTAAATTCTTAAAGGCAAATCCTCTAGTTTCAGTTAAATCATTTGAATCATTACTAGACCCTTTATATAGGAGCTTAAGCATTACATTCCTGCAAAATAAGTCAGTAATAGTATCTGTTAGCCTGCTCTTACTCTTTGAAATAAAATTCAATCCTTTTTCTAATAACTTAATATCATCATATGTTAATGTGACACTGGATAAATTGTGGACTAATGTTTGCTGGTCCACATCTTCTTCAAGGTTTGATGGGAAGGGGGTTACCCCGAAGGCTTCCTCTTTTGCCTGCCCCGACTCATAGAGCGTGTCCTTCGTGGACCCTTCCCCATATGTACTGGTAAAGGAAAAGACAGTTTGGGGTTCACACTGGTATAGGGCCCCATAGGACCTCGCACTTTCTTCGGTCTGACTACAACTTCAGACTCTTCTTCTAAAGAGACAGGTTTGTCACTAATAATCTGTACCTCTGGATACAAATTAGTATCAGAGTGAACGCTAGGGTGTACCATATGTATGACATCAATGGAATCATCACAGTTATTAGTGGCAACTTTACTAGTAGACAATTTATCATTCACCAAATCAGCCTCAATACCCCCTGTGGCTCTGTCTGTACAAACTTGAGCTTGATGGAGGTCTGCAAGGGCAATATTCTCAGGTTCAGTCACTTTTTCAATAACAATAGATTTCAACATCCTATTGTGCCTATAATTATTAGCACATTCATTGTGAGTTACAACAGAGTCCTGTCCAGGACTATTAGAGTCATGTACTCTATTGTCAGTTGGTAAAGCTGTAGTATTGTGTCCATGTCTGGGCCACATGAAGACATGGCCCAACTTAAAATCATTAGTATCCCTAGTGGCCTTATGCCTTTTCTGCTGTAGTAATTTATGTTCAAAAGCTAGTACACAGTCAAGGAGGTTCTCAAAAAGTGGTTGTACCACTTTATCAGGAAATTCCCCAAATAATATCTGCTGTTTCGCATTAATGCTCTCAGTCAACATCGCTTCCTCTGGACGAAAAAAGTCAATGAGGAGCTGTAAATATTTACGTCTTACCTCAATGTTAAGTCGTTGCCACTGCGCTAATACATCTGGATAGTCCCGACCTTGACTTGGCATGGTAAAGACACGGAGCCCACGAGGAATGATATTCCGGTCAAGGCAGAACTGAAAATGCAGCCGTTGCGTTTGGAAGCGTTTCAATTTCATAAAATCCTTTTCTATGTCGTCAAACAATTTGTGTAGTCTCTCCGAGTCGATCGTCGCCTCCATAGCGTCATTGGATACTGCCACATTCTCAAAATACCAGGAAGCATTGGATGTTCCTTTGAGGTATTGCTGAAACCTCATCTTGAGCACCTCATTACCACGGTTTTCACTTCTTGGAATGTAATCTAACTCAGTATTAACCATTGCCAAAACGACAACTTACTCCTGTTAGCAGCAGAAATATGGAAATAAAGTAATAAAAGTAAAACGAATGACTGCTGCTTGACTGGTTAACGCTCCTGTTCCACAGAACAAAGCAAACAAATAAATGAATAAATAAAATGGAACTGGAGCGAAAGTAAGATGCAAATAAGTAAGTCCCAAATACGAATCCACAGAATTTATTTCTGAACAAATTTCAAACAGATAAGCGCTTTTGCTATAGTAGCTTCATCAGATCTTATGATAAATTATCTAAAGCACAGCACTATATATAGAAACCATTAAACCAATCAACCTATCAAATAGATATACATTAATTAGGTTCTCTGCTTAAGGGTGTAGTATGTGGTGAAATAGAACATCAAAAGGCATTGCGAAATGCTCATAAAACAATAGCATATAAAAGACATATCTATATGTACACATATGTATAAAAAACATACATATAAAAACATATAAAACATACGTATAAAATATAATAAATATATATATATATATATATATGAAGGGATATAAAAAAATATATATATGAAAAAAAAAAAAAAAAATATATATATATATATATATATATATATATATATATATATATATATATATATATATATATATATAATTCATCTAACGTGCCTACGCTGCCTCAACCTGGGTTTAATTGAGGCCCTTTCATTAAGACCTGATCCTCTATCAGCTCTTAATAAAACTATCCAATCACTTTCTTTATCCTCAGTGTAGGTCCTAATATCGCCCCCCCCCCTCCTGTTTGGGGTTATAACCTCCAAAACTCTAAGTTGGAGTACTTGAAGGAACATAGTGGTTATACTATAGTTATGATTGATTTGGTTGTTCACTTTTTAGAATTAGTACTAGAGAATAATTTATTTATGTTCAATGATGTTATTTACAGGCAACGAGATGGCATAGCTGTGGGCACACCCTGTGCCAATAGCTACGCCAACATGTTCCTAGCATATTGGGAGGAACATGTGTTATTCTGTGAAACATTATTTAGGAAACATGTGGTATTCTATCGACGCTTTGTTGATGACCTTTTTGTTCTCTGGTAGGGGACATTAACACAGTTACAATCTATCTATTCAATTATGAACAATTTGACTACTTGCCTTAAATTTACCATGCACTATTCCACACATAGGATTGAATTTTTGGATTTATACATAGAGAGATTATCTGATGATATGATAAATACAGGGGTTCATCGTAAGGCCTGCTACTCTAATACATTACTTATGAGGTCAAGTATGCACCCACCTTTTGTATTTAGGAACATTATGAAAGGACAGGTGATTAGGGCCTCTAGGCTGAATCCCATGGATCAAGGTTTCAGTAATGAGCTAAATAGTTTGAGAAGTAGGCTAGTACATAGGGGATATAGTGTGGATGAGGTTGACTCCCACTTGGAAGAAGCACAAAAATTACGTTCCACTATAGCCATACCATATTTTGGACCAGTTAGCTCTAATAGTACTATTAAGAATAAAAGCAATGAGTCCTATGTGAAGTTTTTGACTTTTTTCTCGTCTGATAATTTTAAAATTAAGGAGATTGTTAGCAAGCACTGGTGCGTTCTGCAGGTTGATGATGATGTGAAGGATATAGTAGGGGATGTACCCCGTTTTTTGTTCAAAAACAAGAATAACTTAAAAAGGATACTGTGTTATCCAAAATTTGATAAGTATCCTGTGAAGACTGGTTATACTAAGCCCTGTGGTCATTGTAATTTTTGCTCTTTCATAGATAGCAATGTACAATTTTTCCACCCTGATCTACATGAGGTTTTTAATATGAAGGTGGATGCCAACTGCATGACCTCTCATGTAGTATATTTAGCTGTTTGCCAACTCTGCTCATCCTTCTATGTGGGTAAGACTAATCACCCACTTAGAGATAGGATGAGAGAACATGTCTATCATATCAAGTAGGGCACACTACATAATGCTCTAGCCAAGCATGTAGCTTCATATGGTGTTGGACATGAATTTTTGTTTAGAGTTTTGGAGGTTATAACCCAAACAGGAGGGGGGGCGATATTAGGACCTACACTGAGGGTAAAGAAAGTGATTGGATAGTTTTATTAAGAGCTGATAGAGGATCAGGTCTTAATGAAAGGTACTCAATTAAACCCAGGTTGAGGCAGCGTAGGCACATTAGATGAATTATATATATATATATATATATATATATATATATATATATATATATATATTTTCATATATATATTTTTTATATCCCTTCATATATATATATTTTTATTATATTTTATACATATGTTTTATATGTTTTTATATGTATGTTTTTTATACATATGTGTACATATAGATATGTCTTTTATATGCTATTCTTTTATGAGCATTTCGCAATGCCTTTTGATGTTCTATTTCACCACATACTACACCCTTAAGCAGAGAAACTAATTATTGTATATCTATTTGATAGGTTGATTGGTTTAGTTGTTTCTATATATAGTGCTGTGTTTTAGATAATTTATCATAAGATCTGATGAAGCTACTCTAGCGAAAGCGCTTATCTGTTTGAAATTTGTTCAGAAATAAATTCTGAGGATTCGTATTTGGGACTTACTTATTTGCATCTTACTTTCGCTCCAGTTCCATTTTATTTATTCATTTATTTGTTTGCTTTGTTCTGTGGAACAGGAGCGTTAACCAGTTAAGCCGCAGTCATTCATTTTAAATTTAAATTTATGATTATGAAAATCTCTAATGTGCTTGGCAAGAGCGCTGACTTCACTCTGATCCCTAATGTATCTCAAATGTTCACTAATCCTGATCTTAAGTTAAGTTTAGTTTTACCAACCTAAAAACATGGACAATTTGAATAGTGCAGTAGACTACCCACCCTGCAAAATTACTGCATCTATCTGGGGTCCTAGCCATGACATTATTAATTCTGCACATATCAGTTTCCAAAATATGTGAACAAAATTTATAAGTTCCACACTTGAACATATGCCAATATCTGGGTTGTCTAGATGTGTGTTCAAAAATGTTCTTTAAATTATGTCTCTTTTTAAATATGCACAACGGTTTCTCACCCAGGATGTTAAAGAGGTCCCTCTCATGACTAAGCAACATCCAATTTTTATTGAGAATGTCCCTTATGTGTTGTGCATCACATAAAAAAGGTGTTAGAAAAGCTAAGGTTGTAGTTAATAACTACTAGGTCCATGGAATTACCATTATTCCCAAACAGAATGTCATTATTTTAATAGTTCAAATTCTGAATGAAATTGGGGACATTTGTTACTGTCACCATCTCTGAAGTGACTGACGTAGTATTGGAAGGCCTCAAATAAGGTGCACCCAGAATTGGGAAAAAATAGCCCTGTATTCTTTTAGTTCTCACATCAGACATAATATTGGTAAATAACTAAGGAGTACCCTCTCTTAAGGAACATTTCTTTCAAATTGTGGCACTCATTAATAAAGTCTGACCATGCAGTAATCATACGTGCTGCTCGTACAAATTGTCCTTTTACCTCAGCACGTTTCTGTGAAAAGGGTGGCAGCTATCATAATGAAGGAAACTGTTGGAATATGTTTCCTTCCTAAATATTTCAGCCACAAATCTTTCTTCTACTATATCCTTTCTTAATAACACATCTAGGTATGACATCTATGTGTTGTTAACATTATGGGTAAACTTCAAAAAAGGGGTGGTCAAATTGATGTAATCTAAAAATTCAGAAAATTGTTCTTTGGGACCTTCCCATAAAATAAAGATAGCATCCAAATATCTCATGTAAGTGTGACAAAATGGGAAAAAAGTAGATGTCCTCAAAAATCTCTTCTCCCATTCAAGAATAACAATGTTTGCATAGAGCCCCCCACCCCCCACAAGCAGAACCCATCGCAACACCTTGCAATTGTAAATAGTATTCATTATCAAACAGGATATAATTATTTCTAAGGACCATGTCTAATGCCTCTTCATAAACATTTATGTGCTTCTGTGCAACCCCTTTTGCATGGAGAAAAATCACAAAACCATTCAACCCCTAATCTGTGTTGGATAACGAAGTATAAATCAACCACATCTATTGTAATAAATAGAAAATCTGGGTTGAAACTGATATTATTTATTTTACTGAGAAAATCCTACGAATCAATACATAATTGAGTTTCTTCCTGTTAAAAATGCTTTAACTGAACATCCAGAAATTTTGCAAGAGGTTGGGTGACTGAACCCCTAGCATCCACAATTGGGCACATGTGGGGCACTTAAATGTTTTTATGGAGCTTTGGTAGTCCAAAGATGGTTGGTGTAATAGAAAATTCAACCAACAAGTAATGTAATTCATGAATAGTAATGGACCCCTCAATAATCAGGTCCTGAAGGAATCCATTAATTTTCCTGTATGAGCCATTAAGTTCATTCAAAGAACTTTTGCAATAAATTTCAGTGTTCAAAAAAGACTTCATTTTTGAAATATAATCATAATTTTTTTATAATAACAACCCCATCCCACCTTGTCCAGTTTCATTATTCTAATACCATGCATTTTTTTCAACCTTTCTAACTCATTTTCTTTGTCCCTAGTTGGATTCATGGTAAAATTCTTACTTCTGGATTTAAAGTGTAAATTTCTTATGTCTAATTCACAGATTCTTTCAAAAGAAGCCAAGAGAGGGTGAATGAGCTGGAAATTTTAAATGGTTCACATATGTTCAACACCTTGAAGCATTAAATTTAAATTTAATGTTCTAACATATAGTTTAAGATCTAATAAAGTGTTAACAACATTGGCACGGTGACTGGGGATAAACATAAAACCTTTAGCCAAAAGGTTGCATGTCATAACATTTAGTACTACATCAGAAAATTTATAAACTTTAAAGTCACCAGTGCTGTTGAAATGAATATACACAAGAGAAGTCTGGACATTAAATTCATTGTCCATAATACACTGTGGTACAACACTGTCAGGCATCATTTCCTCCCCCTCCATGAGTTCTTGTACCCCCCTTTGTTCATTCTGCCATTGCCTTTCTGATGAGAAAATTGTTGTTGTCTCATCTGAGGGTTGTAGTTGGTACTCCTTTGGTTCATAAGGCGTTCAGACCTTCTTAGCTGTGGGAAATTCTCTTCCCCTAAAAAATGTTCCTCCATAGATTCCTGCTCAAATTCAGTGTTAATGTCATGAGATGGTACATTGTCCTGATCATGGGACATATTCATATGCCATTCCTGTGAGGTGGGGGGTACGCCATGTGATTTGTATAATCCCTTTCATCATGAGCCAATTTTTTAACCTTTCTGTTCTTAATAGAAACCATTTGCTCCTCAATTGAGTGAAAAATATGATTATATTCAAATTTGTTATTGTTGAAGGTTGAGTCACTTCTTCTTCTTCTTCTTCTTTCAGTTTTTCTCAGTTAGGGGTCACCACAGTGGATCAGCCTGTCCGCTCCTGATTGACAGTGGAGTTTTACAGTGCCGAGTTGCCAGCCCAGTGCCCAACCTTCCACAGAAGGCACACATACGCACGCACTCACACCTAGGGCCAATTTAGAGTGTCCAATCCACCTACAGCATGTCTTTGCAATGTGGGAGGAAACCAAAGCACCCAGAGAAAACCCATGCAACCACAGGGAGGACATGCAGACTCCATACAGAAGGCACCCCAGCCGAGGATCAAACTGGAGAACCTCTTGCTGTGAGGCATTGAAGGCTGAGTCACTAACAATCTGTTTATCCAAGATGGACACCTCATGGCTTAGTTTGACAAATTCTTATTGGTTATGTTTAATAACCATGTCCATATATTCAAGTCCAAACTTATCAAATAAACTGATAAGTTCCATGTGAAAGTTTGAACCTAGGATGAGGCCAGTAGGGTAATGCCATATGTGTAAACCCTTTGGTACAACCTCTAGTCTTATGCATTCTTTAAGATATGCATTGTCCATTTGCAGTTTTTTTTATTTTAAGCAACAAATTGCCAAAAGCAGAAAGACGGTCGTTCAAAGAACTAGCATTAACGGCCGGAGTCTGTAAAAAAACAGTACTATCTTAAAGCCAGTCAAGTTAAAACAACATCATATCTTTGGTTGGGGTTATTGCTCTTTAAAACAGGTTCTATAAGCATGTTACTAACTTCTGTGCTGCTAACATCCAGTCTTGAGTCCAAGTTCCTAATAACATTGCAGTTAGGGCACACAGCTGGTTGAAAAGTGCCCTCTGTTTGTAAATGCTGTGTAGACGTACTTGCGTTGGGATGTAAGGACATCTGTGTCAGTGAAATCTACTCAAAACAATCCATTCACTGATTTAGCTGCTGTACAAGTAAAGTAAGCTCACCAATAGACTCAGTAATGGATGTAGAACCATTTCCGTTGCTCATTGTTGTGTTCAGTACACCATTGGCTTGCTCTGCCTCCATCCTTTGCGATCAGAACACACAGTAATCCAAAAAAATGAATAAAACCACAAGCAGGAAGAAAAAGTCACAGACCACAGGATGCAGGCAATAAGAATCAAGAAATTCACACCAAAAGAGGATTTCCAGCCAAAAAATGAAGTAGCAAGTACACCAGGAACTCCAACAATAACTTCTAGTTTATTGCAACAGAAACAAGTGTAGATATAAGCACTTTCATCCCAAATAATAACAGTAACTTCATCAGATACAAACAAACTACAGAAATACATTCTATTAACCACTTTTTAACATGATGTAATTTCCTGATCTAGTCAAATGCATTCAATTAAGGCTTAAAGCAACACAGGAATAAAAAAGAAAAACGACAAAAGAAAAAAGACACATGCAGCAGTAATACATAAAATTAACTGAATTACTGTAGCCACAGATGTAACCATCCCAACATAAAACTAAACTGGAATAAGTTGTAGCATACTGTTATGTAACAATTTAAATATATAAAGTGTATAAAACCACTAAGTTACACATAAAAACTATCCTAAATGGATATAAAATGGATGCAAAATAGCCCAAAAATACATAATGAGTTTATGAGTTTACTTTACACTTTATATATTTAAATTGTTACATAATAGTATTCAACAACTTATTCTAGTCTAGTTTTATTTTGGGATGGTTACATCTCTGGCTACAGTAATTCAGTTAATTTTATGTATTACTGCTGCATTTGTCTTTTTTCTTTCTTATTCCTGTGTTGCTTTAAGCCTTAATTGAAGGCATTTGACTAGATCAGGAAATGACATCACGTTAAAAAGTGGTTAAAATAATGCATTTCTGTAGTTTGTTTATATATGATGAAGTTCCTATTATTATTTGGGAGAAAAGTGCTTATATCTACACTTATTTCTGTTGCAATAAACTAGAAGTGATTGTTGGAGTTCCTGGTATACTTGCTCCATCATTTTTTGGCTAGAAATCCTCTTTTGGTATGAATTCTTTGGCTCTTATTGCCAGCATCCCATGGTTTGTCACTTTTTCTTCCTGCTTGTGGTTTTGTTTTTTTGGATTACTGTTTGTTCTGGTCACAAAGGATGGAGGCAGAGCAAGCCAATGGTGTACTGAACGCAATGATGAGCATTGGAAACGGTTCTACATCCATTACTGAGTCTATTGGTGAGCTTACTTTACTTATACAGCAGATAAATCAGCAAATAGATTGTTTTGAGCAGAATTTGCTGACACAGATGTCCTTATATCCCACCCCAAGTACTTCTACACAGCATTTACAAACAGAGTGCACTTTTCAACCAGCTGTGCACCCTAACTGCAATGTTATTAGGAACTTGGACTCAAGACTGGATGTTAGCAGCATGGAGGTTAGTAACATGCTTACATAACCTGTTTTAAACAGCAATAACCCCAACCAAAGATATGATGTTGTTTTAACTGACTGGCTTAAAGATAGTACTGTTTTTTCACAGACTCCAGCCTTTAATACTAGTTCTTTCAATGACTGGCTTTCTGCTTTTGATCGTTTGTTGCTTAAAATAAAAAAAAAACTGCAAATGGACAATGCACACTATTAAGAATGCATAAGACTAGAGGTTGTACCAAAGGGTTTATGCATCTGGCGTTACCCTACTGGCCTCATCCCAGGTTCAAACTTTCCGTTTATTTGATAAGTTTGGACTTGAATATATGGACATGGTTATTAAACATAACCAAGAAGAAACTGACACACTAAGCTATGAGGTGTCCATCTTGGATAAACAGATTGTTAGTGACTCACCCTTCAACAATAACAAATTTGAATATAATCGTATTTTTCACTCAACTGAGGAACAAATGGTTTCTATTAAGAACAGAAAGGTTAAAACATTGGCTAGAGATGAAAGGGACTATGCAAATCATGTGGCATACCCCCCCCACAGGAATGACATATGAATAGGCCCCGTGATCAGAACAATGTACCATCTCATGACATTAACACTGAATTTGAGCAGGAATCTATGGAAGAACATTTTTTAGGGGAAGAGAATTTCCCACAGCTAAGAAGGTTGGAACGCCTTATGAACCAAAGGGGTACCAACTACAATACTCACATGAGACAACAACAATTTTCTCATCAGAGAGGCAATGGCCAAATGAACAGAGGGGGGTACAAGAACTCATGGAGGGGGAGGAAATGATGCCTGACAGTGGTGTACCACTGTGTATTATGGACAATGAATTCAATGCCCAGACTTCTCCTGTGCATATTGATTTCAACAGCACTGGTGATTTTAATGTTTATAATTTTGTCAACAGGAAACTAGGCTCCCTCTATACGATAAAACCCTTTCTCTCCCCACTAGCCAAAACCACTATTGCCTATTCCCACCTTATCTCCACACTTCTCTATGCTTCTTCCATATATACTAACTTGTCAAAAAAAAAAAAAATAACCTTAACAAGCTAGCCAACGCTTACAATAGCATTGCCAGATTTGCTACTGCTTCCTCCTTTATGACCCATCACTGCCATAACCTGAAACAATTAGGCTGGTTAGATCTTCTGAATCAGATTTACTTTAAACAACTCATCATTGCGCACAAAACCCTTTTCCAACCTACCAATACACCAATACTTGCTAGTCTCATTACCCAATATAAGAATCTTTCAACTTTATGCTCATCTAATAAACTACTTGTATCAACATGTAAATCTAATAACATGGCAGGAGATGCTCTATTCTCAAATGCAGTTGGAAAGTATTGGAACCAACTCCCCCATGAACTTACATCACTGTCTTCATTTACACTTTTTAAACACAATCTGAAACTCTATCTTAAAACTCATTGGTTATGTCCCTGTACAAATCCAGACTAATCTCATACTATATCCCAAATACCCTCTCTTAAGACCTAATTCCTGCTCTGTCTGTGTCTTTTTAGATCAAGGCCTATCCTTGGCAAAAACATATCTTATCCTAATAGAGATAATTTAAAATACCTAGTTAAATTCTTCTGCATATAATTCTAAAGCATCCTACCTAAGGCAGGCAACAAGTATTGTTTAAACTGTGAGCATTGCTGAACTGTTGAAATTTGAAGTATGTATTTGTGTAACAATTACTTCCTAGTTACTAATGAAGTCTTGTACATAAAGTCTAAAACATCTTATCTAATGCTTGTAACATGTTTTTTGTATAAACTATGAAGATTCCTGAACTGTTTAAAATTTGTAGTATTTAACTGTATAACAACTAGTATGTTAGTAGTCTAGTAATCTCTTGGAGCTTATTTCCCCGGGACTCTACTGAAAATGGACATAAATCCAGTCAACAAATTAAAATAAAAATAAAAATAAAATAAATAAATAAAATTAGACATAAGAAATGTATGCTATAAATCCAGAAGTAAGAATTTTACCATGAATCTAACTAGGGAAAAAGAAAATGAGTTTGAAAGGTTGAAACAAATGCATGGTATTAGAATAATGAAACTGGACTCGGGGGTGGGGTTGTTATTATAAAAAATGATGATTATATTTCAAAAATGAAAACTATTTTGAACACTGAAACTTCTAGCAAGAGTTCTTTGAATGAACTTAATGGTTCATACAGGAAAATTAACAAATTCCTTCAGGACCTGTTTACTGAGGGTTCAATTACTATTCATGAATTACATAACTTGGTTGTATTTCCTATTACACCAACCATCTTTGGACTACCGAAGATCCATAAAAACATTTAAGTGCCCCCCATTGCACCCAATTGTGGATGCTAGGGGTTCAGTCACCCACCCTCTTGTGAAATTTCTGGATGTTCACTTAAAGCATTTTCTATTTATTACAATAGATGTGGTTGATTTATACTCTGAAATCCCACACACATTAGTAGTTGAATGGTTTTGTGATTTTCTCCATTCAAAAGGGATTGCACTGGAGTGCATAAATGTTTATGAACAGGTATTAGACAGGGTCTATATTATAAGATCAACGGTTGAAAACATAGAACAACATATGGTCGACACTTTATGGTCAATGTCTTCAAACTTTGACCTTATAAAAAGACAAAATAAAAAAAGAAAAAAGTACCCTAATGGGTTTAAGCAGGGGAGCAAGACCCCTGCACCTCCAACATGGGGAGCTGCACCCCCCACGCTCCCTGCTACTTAAATATACCAACTCCAAGACCGCACTATATTGCAGTAAATAGAAATCTCCCCTTACGGAGATTTCCATTTACATGCTCGAGATTCTGAGCATTCGATATTCTCGTGCCGACGATATCAGATTCGACATTGTCGGCTTTCGAGAATATAATAGAGACCCATTAGACATGGTCCTTAGGAATAATTATATCCTGTTTAACAATGAATACTATTTACAATTGCAAGGTGTTGTGATGGGTTCTGCTTGTGGGTGGCTCTTTGCAAACATTGTTATGCTTGAATGGGAGAAGAAATTTTTGAGGACATCTACTTTTTTCCCATTTTGTCACACTTATATGAGATATTTGGACGATATCTTTATTTTATGGGAAGGCCTCAAAGAACAAGCTTCTGAATTTTTAGATTACATCAATTTGACCACTCCTTTTTTTGAAGTTTACCCATAATGTTAACAACACAGAGATGCCATATCTAGATATATTATTAAAAAGGTATATAGTAGAAGAAAGATTTGTGGCTGAAATATTTAGGAAGGAAACATATTCCAACAGTTCCCTTCATTATGATAGCTGTCATACACAGAAACGTGCTGCGGTAAAAGAACAATTTTTTCGAGCAGCACACGTATGATCACTGCATGGTCAGCCTTTATTAATGAGTGCAACAATTTGAAAGAAATGTTCCTTAAGAGATGGTACCCCTTACAGTTAATTACCAATATTGTCTGAAGTGAGAACTAAAAGAATACAGGGCCATTTTCCCAATTCTGGGTACATCTAATTTGAGGCCTTCCAATACTATGGGCAGGATTCACGAAGCCTCTGTGTAAGAGTTATAACTCATACACGAAGGCTGCAGTTAAACGGAGTGATGTCAGCATGCTTTGCATATTCATGAGAGCATGCTGAATCACACCTAAGGCTAACACGGTCCATGTAAGACAGTAGGGGGCGTGTCCGTAGGCCGAGCCCTGTAAGCGGACACGCCCCCAGAAGAGTAAAAGTGCCCAAAGTAAACACCCATGACAGAGTTCACGGAAATGAGAATAAACAGAACACAACACATGCCCCCACAGACTATGAACAGAAAACATATAAATAAACATGTTATATATTTTTTTAAATTGTAAAAATGTTTAACCGTGAGTACGCTCGTTTGCGCGGTTGTGCCCGTAGTGCAGCTACAGTTAGCAGTCAGTGGGAAAGCATATAAGAAATAAATATGCAAAATAAGCCAGGAAGCAATAGCATAGCTGTAGAGATGTTAGCTGAAGAGCAGGCATTCATGGTTCGACCCCCCCCCCACAACACCAATTTTTATTTTTAGCAAAATAAGCACGAAACAAGTCCCTGACAAATATGTACACATAAAACCACATTTTATGTAAAATGTAATGAAATAGCCCATTTATATTGAAGAAATGTGAGGTAACAAAAGAATAAAAAATGCCAGATGTGCCCATAGCTGAGCTACAGTTTAACAGGGTGAGTGCATCTGCCCGTAGATGAGCAGTGGTTTAACTGGTGCAAAATGAGTGCTCGTAGCTGAGCAGTGGTTTAACATGCTAAAATCCATGTGCCCCTAACTGAGCTGAGCGTAATATGCGTGCTGATAGCCAAATGAGGCTTAAACCAGCGTACCCCATTTGCCCGGAGCTGCGCACCGTGCAAACAAGCTAACCGACGGGCAACGTTGAGCAAGCCGTATCAAAACTGCCTTTACACAGACACACCCCTCAGCATGTCTAGACAGTCATGAAAAATAAAAAGCAGTGGGCAGGTTCGAACCCAGGATACTATACACCATAGTCAAGGTACCAAACCACTAAGCCATGACAGCAGTACCTAGAAATGCAATAATAGCTAATATATAGGAATGAATACAAACTGGAGATGACAATGCAGGTTTACTGAAGTTGATACAATTCCAAAATGGCCAATCACAGATATGTGCAGGAAAAACGGCCTATATAAGCCCCATAGGCGGGAATACACAGCATAAACGATTGTAGAACTGAACTGCAGGCAGAATGACAGGAGTAGTAGAGGGTAGTTGCTTTCAAGCACAGAGGTGGGGCGTTGAGGAGTCCAGGTACATGGTCTGGCTCCTAGTCCACAATCATGAGGCCCAACTTATGCAGGGCCAGGTCCTCTGGGGAGCATACAGGGCTGAGGCATGGGACCAGTTGGCTCATGATCTCACCAGTGCCACAGGGATTCCAAAGACTGGTGAGCAGGCCCGTCACCACCATGCAGACCTGAAGAGACGCAAGCAGGACCAACTGAACCTTTGGATCCAGGAGGCCCGGCAAACACCCAATGCCCCACTACTGAGTAAGTTACATTTAATTATGTATGTAAGAAATTAAACTAGCTGATATTATGGAGAGGTGTATTCCAATATTACTTCATTTATATTACAGCTGCAGGTGTCCGTTCTGCGAACTGCAGAACCTATGGCGATAGGCTGGTGCGGTTGCGCCACCAGGCAGGTCAGTAATCCACTACCAGTAACTGTAAAGAAATATAAAAGTATGACAGTCAGCAAAAGAGTGCAGTGTAGTCACTAAGGAATAAAATGTGCAAGTAACAGTGTGAAAGTGTCTGCAAGTATTGCTTGATTACAAAAGTGTATTTCAGCCTGTAAGTTAAACCGAAAAATGAAACTGTCTGACATAAATTCTGAAATAAAAATGCCCCACCTGTAAGAAAATAGTACACAACCTGCAGCAGGCTGAAAAGTATAGCTGCAGAAGATGATGAAATCACATGTGTGAAATATATCCCTGTTGAAATAGTGAAACATGACAGAAGTGAGACTGCTGGAAAGGATTGTAATAACTATAGGTAAAACATGTCAATAAAGCCTAGAAGTAAGTACCATCCTGAATAGTAAAATGAAAGCAAGTGAGAGAGTGTGAGAAAGTGTCATGAATCCAGCAATACAGTAGTAATATACCCTGAATAAAGTATACTGCAGTCAAGACAGAATGAAATGCATGTGAGAATCAAAACCAAACAGCGAAATCTGTTCAAAGTGTTGCTGCATCTGGAATGTGTATCCCAAAATCTGGATATGTTGCTCTCAGTCTGCAATATGCAGATAGAATGATTGTCTGATATACCAAACATCCACACTTGTCTACAGCTATATAAAGCAAATGTAGCAGGATGATGTAGCTGAACAAAGCTAGATATGAATGTGTATGAAGAACAATAAAATGTATATTGATGTTGCAGTAACAGTCCTATCACCAAGTTGAAATAGTTATCATATAGGAAACTGTAGTTAGAACAGTAGTGTGTATATATCTGTAGCTATTAGAAATGTACAGCATATGTATTGGTATTTGAAGGTGTTAATATTATTTTCTTCACCCCACCCTATAACCACATATAACCCATTCCACGTGAAAATGGTATCTGCAATCACAATTAACACCCCTGGACGTTTGTCCTGTTGGGTCAATATCCATTGATGCATCTGCCCTGTTCATACATCCAAACCTGATTGCCTGTTGCTCTCAATTAACCCTGCATGTTGTTTGACTGTGTATTGCTGTATAAATTATGCATGTGTTATGCACGCTGTTCAATGGTGTGAATATCTGGGTGTTTGGTTAATGGGAATACTAATGCATGCTGTTACAACTAATTGTGAATGGTATTATATGTCACTAACCCAAACTGTCATGACATAATGCAAAACATAGGACGACAGGGAAGGCGGGTTCCAGCGGACCCACCTCTCCCACCTCAGCTGGCGAGTGCACCTGGCACTAGTGCCGAGTCCGGACCCACCTCCGGTGGCTCTGTGCCACCTGTGGGTGGAAGCGCTACAGGGGATGGGGCTCACCCCCCTCTGCAAGTGTGGCCGGAGGAGAACCACCACTCACCCTCCGTAGCGTCCGGACTGTGGTGCGTAGGGAGATTCGGGACTCTGTTCTCGAGCCCCTACGCCAGCTTGAGGCATGGGTGGTGCAACTAACGGGCATGCCTGTTGCCCGGCTTACACAGCCCCCAGCACAGCCCTGTCCTGGGCAGTGAAGGAACAGTGGCAACTGCCTATGGGTGGGGATATCAGTTCCACTGTTGCCATCTGTGGGCTCATGGGCTCTGGATATCCAAACCTCAGTCCCCGTCAATTGTGTAATCCCCCCATATGTGTCATACACTGCCCCTGTATGCATCTTGTTTGTCTTGTCTGTTTACCTACCCAACCTACCTCCCCAGCTGTACCGACTTCCTTCACCTGACATACCACTCTCACCTGAAAAAAAAAAAAAAGGGCACTCTGTACCCACAAAAGAATTACGCCCCATAATTAGCTGCCCATTCCGCACACATGTCTGCTGGACATGGAACCTATCAATTACAATTGGCTGTACAACAAGTATTATTGTTGTCCTGACACCTCTCTCAGGGGTGGAAGGTTTCAAATGTCACACCAAATTACATACATATGCACAGCTGTTGCTGATGAAGAAATGGGCAGCTATGGGCCTTACCTACATCCCTCCTGCAAATCCCAAGCTTGTTTCCCTACTGTCTTACCCTCTTTGTGACCCCTTTTTCACCACTTTCCTGTCTCCCCATTTTCTTTTCTTTCAAAGAAAATAGCTGGTGTGCCAGAGTAAGCACTGTTAAGCGGTTGTAAGCGGGTGTGCGCTTGTGTGCGTGGAGCTAATCGCCAGTGCGCATGCGTGAGCTCCGCACAAACCAGCGCTAACCTAGTTACAACTGCTTAAAAGTGCCTTAGTCACTTTGATTGACAGGTCCTGTACTCAGTTCAAAAGCAAAATAAAATCCCACTGTCAGTCCCAAACCCAGGACCTTGGAAACACTAGTCTGTATGACCTACCACTAAGCCATGACTCTTATACAAGAACATTGTGCTAAAATAAATATAACATGTAATAGTAGGGATGAATGTAAAGGGAATATAGGATGTGTAGTACCCAAAGCATGTCATGTAGAATTACTGTCAAAACTACTGGATTCCCAGCCATGCTAGTTGGTAGCTTGTAGATAATAATGTCATTTAAAGTATATATATAAATGTATGTATATGTACACATATATATATATATATATATATATATATATATATATATATATATATATATATATATATATATATATATCTATATATAGTTGTAGGAGTCATTGTGCATACACACTTACTACAGGAAACATGAGAGAGGAATGGAGAAATGTGAATCTACAACATAGCCTGAATCATGAGAGAGATACTAACCTTTACACTCACAGAACACTGTCCACAGCATATCAGCATGGTCCCCGCCCTTACAGTCTGAAAGGGCAATGCCTATCCCACATACCCTTTTATAGCACTGACCTGAAATCACAGTGAGAACTGCAATCCGTACACAACTGGCTGTATGCAATTAGCAAATGCTGGCTTACAATTGGTGCAGAGGCCATCACATGGACCTATGCAGATACCTACAAAAGCATCCAGTACTAACACTCCACACATGCAATACATTCATTGCACTGTCTGGAAGCAGACAGAGGGAGAGAAAAGTGAGAGAGAGAGAGAGAGAGAGAGAACAAAAAAAAAAATTATACACTGTGACTGTCACCCGAAGCTGTCAGCAGTGACAGTAGCAGCAGCAAGCAGAAGCAGTGGTAATGCAACGAGCTGCAACAAACACAGGTAATGCAAAGTAGCAGTGTGCATACAGTGAACCCTCCAAATGTGTCATAGGTCTGTATCTATAGGTATGTCCATGTGATATGTTTTGTGTACGTAGTTCCACCAAAAGGGGATGACCATACATTACATGTCAATCAGTCTTAGGCCATGATCCTGGCAGCAGTTGTTTGTGCGTTGCCCCCAGCAATGGCTGTAGTGACTGCTTTGAAAGGTCAGCCAGGTTCAAAAGGCAGGATCAGCCCATCACAAAGGCACACTGGCTGGGAACAAGTGTCTGCAGGTACCCGATATCACTGCATATGCATCCCATATTGCATAATTCCATAGCTTAGCAGTCCAGGCCGGTTATGCATATGATGTGGTAGTTCCCAGGGTCAGTCGAGGTGCCTCCTTAGTGGTGTGGGACCACTGTCGCTGTATGCCACTGTCCAGGTACATATCCTGTAGTACGGCCAAGATAAATTATCAGTGTTATATGTGGTTGTATGTCTTCTCGGAGTGCAGGTAGCACACATCCAGGGATACCATGAGGTCACAGTTATGCTGTGTGTTCTGCTCTGCTGAGGGCAGCCCTCACCTGGACATGTGAGATGATAGGGAGGTTACATACAGCTGTGATAAATATTTCAACTGGTGGGGGAGAAGGAGGGGGGATACGTGCACCGAACATGTCTGCAAGACTTTTGCCAATATCCGTGTGTTTGGTGAATGTTAAGTAGGTGTGTATTAACACAGAGCATATCTGAGGCATGTGGTCCATATGTGTAACATAACTGAAGAAGGCCTTGTGGTCATCCATAGTGTTTGTGGCCATTTCCCTCCCAGAGTAGGCCGTGGCCGTTGTTATGACGGACCTTAGCATAGTACCAGTGCTGACCACATATGCCTTCCCTTAATGTGAATGTGCTTTGTCCTGCAGTAGCCTCCTGCTATTGTTATACAATCTGCCTCTGTCTGGGGTCCACCGGACAGGATGCCTAACCTTTGTGCATAGGGTCTGGGTTAGAAATGTGTGTGCAAGTTCCATGCAATCTGTGGCATGTCCGTGGTAAGCATTTGCAAAGGGGTCAGCAGTGTGGCTTGTGGCTTCCACTGGCCCAGTGTGCTGCATGGATACCATCTCAGTCCCAGCAAGTGAATAACTGTCTAATCACATACATATCAAAGTAGTCTACTGTGCTGGTGGTGGTGGTGGGATATGTATATCCAGGCCGAGTAACTTCTGTCCACATCACAGTAGTGGACGGCGTCCCACATACAGTACCTTGGGATGAACCCCCAGAGTGAGGTTGTGCATTGCACCTGTCAGTGTGTGCTGACCGATGGGGCATGCTACTATGTTGTGTGGAATGTGGCAGGTATTGTTGCACAGGTGTTGGCTGAGAACTGATATCTAGCCATGTACCTGTGTATCCACCACGACACACACACATGCAACATATGGGAGTAGTAGTATATCACTACACATGAGTATCATGTATAGTAACATAAAAAATGCACCAAAGACCCAGCGATAGTGACAATATTTGGGCTAAAGGGCTATAAGGCTGTAAGTAGCAGAAACCAACTCGAGCAGTAAATCCAAGTCCAAGTCTAACAGTTTATTGAGAACGAACCAGACGTACAAACAATAAGCTTCAAGTTTCGTCAAAAACTTCATCAGAGTAATTAACACTCATCAAAATGACAATTAAATACTCTAATAAAAATTCAAAAGCACCAATAAGAATCCTTGTTTCGTGAATAAATTGAATAAATTAATTAGTTATGAACACATTAAATCTCAAAGACAGGCTCTACCACAGTAACAGAATTAAAACCTATTAAAACAGTATCATTTTTTAAAAATGTATATGTATGTAAAAGTTAATAACTGGAAATCCATATAAATACATTAAATACAAAGAAATTTAATTAAAATACAACTCCAAATAAATAAAAATATATATGTTATATATATTTTTCATTTTCTGTGTTCTATGATCTTATAATGCCCTCTAGTGGAGAAAAATAATATTGTTCCATAGTATAGAAACAATGAATTTAAAATTGGATAAATGCAATGACAACATCTACTTCAAATTGCACATGCTGAATTTAAAGTTTAGCTGATCTCATTTTCAAAACAGGTGCTAAACTAATCATGTCATTTATACCTGGGAATTTATTGGATTCTAAAACTATTTGCCAATATAATTCCCTGTACGCAACCAGGGTTTCCCAACAACCACCCCTAGGATCTACTGGCACCACTTCCAATACAAAAAAATTAAAATATGCTCCCTCACAGACTAAAGTATGCTTGTACAAGGAGTTGGTGTCACGCTTAGTCCTAATATCATAAAGGTGCTCGTATATTCTCTGTTTCATTTTTCTTTCACTTTTGCCAATGTAAAATGCTTCACATCTTCCACATAAAGCAATATAAATAATACCCTTGGTGTTGCAATTGGCAAAGGAACCTAAAATTAACGTCCTTTCACGAGCTGCCAGAAAATAAGTACTACCAATCTTCAAGTTCTTACCATAAGAACAAGCCCCACATTTAAAAAGTCCATATTTTTTCTTTCTATTCTCATCTAATCGCTTAGTTTTGCTAACCTTTTCTAATATTCCTTTTATAATACAACCCCTTTTGTAGATATATTTTATTTCTTTATCAAAGATATATCCCAAGTCGGACACCTTTGCAAAGTTATTCCATTCCCTATCAAAAATCTTCCTCACCTTACCAGCCTGTCCATCATAGGTTGTAATAAGGCCTGAGGAGTGTCCATTGTTAGGGGTATTTTTAATAGTCGTGGTGTTAACAACATTAAATTCCTTTCCTAATATGGGTGCAAATCTACCCTTTCTTCCTTCAGCAACCTCGTGAAATATCTCATCAATCATGTCAATAGGGTAACCCCTGTCCAAAAACATGGACTTCAAATAGTCACATTCCTTGGTGAACAAAATATCATCAGATGTCATTCTACATATTCTAACTGCTTGTCCTTTTAAAACACTTCTTTTCTGGTAGAATGGGTGAGAACTTGAAAAATGTAAATATGTATTAGAGAAAGTTTTCTTCCTGTACACACTAGACACAAAATACTGGTCACTTTTCTCCAAATTTACATCCAAATAGTTCACTTTGGTGGTGTTAAAGTACTTGGTAAACTGAAGAAAATTTGTAGTACTGTTTAAATATTCAACAAAAACTTCAAACTCTTCTAAGGTACCCTTCCACAGAAAACATAAGTCGTCCAAAAACCTAACATATAATGTCCACTTATTTTCAAACCAAGGTATCAGGGCGTACGTACTTGTTCTCCCAATAAGCCATAATAATGTTGGCGTAAGTAGGTGCACAATGTGCACCCATCGCCACCCCTTTGGTTTGCCTGTAGTATTCTCCCTCGAAAACTAAGAAATTATTTTTCAGTACTATTTCCATTAAAGTCAGAATAGTTCTAAATTCGTTGTGAGATATTCTTTTGAGGGGTAATAACATTTCCTCAAACCAAGCTAAACCTGTATCATGGGGTATACTCGTAAATAAATCAACAACGTCAAGGGTACCGAATCCAGCTGTCTCGCCGTGCAAATGGGATTTTATTTTAGTTAAAAAGTGCCAAGAATCCTTTAAGATATTTTCATTTTCATTAACTATATACTTAATTTTGAAGTCAATATACTTGGCAAGGGGTGCCATAACCGATCCTTCAGAAGAGACAATGAGTCTAAGGGGTGGATTCAAATGGTCCTTGTGCACCTTAGGGATTCCAAATATAGTTGGAATCCTGGGCTTCTCAACATGTAAAAATTTGAAAGTTTTCAGGTCAATCAATCCTTCAAGCAGTAAATCATTAAGTGAAGCCTGAATTTTCCTATGTGCAACATTAATCTCGTTGATAGAGGTGACACTGTATTTATTGATATCATTTAAGGAATTTAACATCTTCCCTTCGTACATATTGCGGTCCATAAAAACAACCCCTCCACCCTTGTCAGGTTTCATAACCCGTACTTCTCTATCATTACTCAAACTTTCTAATATATCCTCTTCACCTCTAGTAAGGTTAGAACGTATATAGTCTTTCTTCAAAACATTTCTCAATTCCCTTTCTAGTGATAATTCAAAATTCTTAAGTTGGGGGTGCAAGGGAGGATTGAAATTGCTCTTACGGACCAACTCATTGGTTCCTATTGTTGTTTGCTTCCCTTTGAAGAATAATTCCAAATTTTTCTTCCTAATAAACAACTTTATATCAACAAGTAACCTAAAAATGTTTGTTTTGCGTTGTGGAATAAAACCAAAACCTTTTGAAAATAAATCAAAATGAAACTTAGTAAGTGTTATATGCCTGAAAATATAGTAAATATATAAAGCTGTAGTAAATTATCTTATGTTTACCATTGACGAACAGAGAGGCCATTATAGGAACTTATTAAAAGATGTTGAGAAGCACTGTGTTGAAGTGCAGAACAGGAAATTTTCTAAAATTGACAGAGATTTGCATGAATATAAAACTTACACACACTACCCCAAACCTAGGTCTTGGGGTAGGCAGATGTCTAATAATTTTTATAGAGTTAATGATGGTCTTCCTGCTCAGGATTTAGATTCACATAATGAAAATGAAGTGGACAATGAAGAATTCCCCCCATTACGTAGGTCTGAGAGACTAATGTTCAAAAACCCTGTTAATTACAATTCAAAAAACTACAGGGGGAAGGGGGACCACTTTTCTTGGAGGGACAGATAAGTGGACCAGTAGATCACTTTATATGTGATGGAAACAAATTCACTTACAACAACTTTAACATTTTTAATTATTCGCATATAACACTTACTAAGTTTCATTTTGATTTATTTTCAAAAGGTTTTGGTTTTATTCCACAACGCAAAACAAACATTTTAGGTTACTTGTTGATATAAAGTTGTTTATTAGGAAGAAAAATTTGGAATTATTCTTCAAAGGGAAGCAAACAACAATAGGAACCAATGAGTTGGTCCGTAAGAGCAATTTCAATCCTCCCTTGCACCCCCAACTTAAGAATTTTGAATTATCACTAGAAAGGGAATTGAGAAATGTTTTGAAGAAAGACTATATACGTTCTAACCTTACTAGAGGTGAAGAGGATATATTAGAAAGTTTGAGTAATGATAGAGAAGTACGGGTTATGAAACCTGACAAGGGTGGAGGGGTTGTTTTTATGGACCGCAATATGTACGAAGGGAAGATGTTAAATTCCTTAAATGATATCAATAAATACAGTGTCACCTCTATCAACGAGATTAATGTTGCACATAGGAAAATTCAGGCTTCACTTAATGATTTACTGCTTGAAGGATTGATTGACCTGAAAACTTTCAAATTTTTACATGTTGAGAAGCCCAGGATTCCAACTATATTTGGAATCCCTAAGGTGCACAAGGACCATTTGAATCCACCCCTTAGACTCATTGTCTCTTCTGAAGGATCGGTTACGGCACCCCTTGCCAAATATATTGACTTCAAAATTAAGTATATAGTTAATGAAAATGAAAATATCTTAAAGGATTCTTGGCACTTTTTAACTAAAATAAAATCCCATTTGCACGGCGAGACAGCTGGATTCGGTACCCTTGACGTTGTTGATTTATTTACGAGTATACCCCATGATACAGGTTTAGCTTGGTTTGAGGAAATGTTATTACCCCTCAAAAGAATATCTCACAACAAATTTAGAACTATTCTGACTTTAATGGAAATAGTACTGAAAAATCATTTCTTAGTTTTCGAGGGAGAATACTACAGGCAAACCAAAGGGGTGGCGATGGGTGCACATTGTGCACCTACTTACGCCAACATTATTATGGCTTATTGGGAGAACAAGTACGTCCTGATACCTTGGTTTGAAAATAAGTGGACATTATATGTTAGGTTTTTGGACGACTTATGTTTTCTGTGGAAGGGTACCTTAGAAGAGTTTGAAGTTTTTGTTGAATATTTAAACAGTACTACAAATTTTCTTCAGTTTACCAAGTACTTTAACACCACCAAAGTGAACTATTTGGATGTAAATTTGGAGAAAAGTGACCAGTATTTTGTGTCTAGTGTGTACAGGAAGAAAACTTTCTCTAATACATATTTACATTTTTCAAGTTCTCACCCATTCTACCAGAAAAGAAGTGTTTTAAAAGGACAAGCAGTTAGAATATGTAGAATGACATCTGATGATATTTTGTTCACCAAGGAATGTGACTATTTGAAGTCCATGTTTTTGGACAGGGGTTACCCTATTGACATGATTGATGAGATATTTCACGAGGTTGCTGAAGGAAGAAAGGGTAGATTTGCACCCATATTAGGAAAGGAATTTAATGTTGTTAACACCACGACTATTAAAAATACCCCTAACAATGGACACTCCTCAGGCCTTATTACAACCTATGATGGACAGGCTGGTAAGGTGAGGACGATTTTTGATAGGGAATGGAATAACTTTGCAAAGGTGTCCGACTTGGGATATATCTTTGATAAAGAAATAAAATATATCTACAAAAGGGGTTGTAATATAAAAGGAATATTAGAAAAGGTTAGCAAAACTAAGCGATTAGATGAGAATAGAAAGAAAAAATATGGACTTTTTAAATGTGGGGCTTGTTCTTATTGTAAGAACTTGAAGATTGGTAGTACTTATTTTCTGGCAGCTTGTGAAAGGACGTTAATTTTAGGTTCCTTTGCCAATTACAACACCAAGGGTATTATTTATATTGCTTTATGTGGAAGATGTGAAGCATTTTACATTGGCAAAAGTGAAAGAAAAATGAAACAGAGAATATACGAGCACCTTTATGATATTAGGACTAAGCGTGACACCAACTCCTTGTACAAGCATACTTTAGTCTGTGAGGGAGTATATTTTAATTTTTTTGTTTTGGAAGTGGTGCCAGTAGATCCTAGGGGTGGTTGTTGGGAAACCCTGGTTGCGTACAGGGAATTATATTGGCAAATAGTTTTAGAATCCAATAAATTCCCAGGTATAAATGACATGATTAGTTTAGCACCTGTTTTGAAAATGAGATCAGCTAAACTTTAAATTCAGCATGTGCAATTTGAAGTAGAAGTTGTCATTGCATTTATCCAATTTTAAATTCATTGTTTCTATACTATGGAACAATATTATTTTTCTCCACTAGAGGGCATTATAAGATCATAGAACACAGAAAATGAAAAATATATATAACATATTAATTTTTATTTATTTGGAGTTGTATTTTAATTAAATTTCTTTGTATTTAATGTATTTATATGGATTTCCAGTTATTAACTTTTACATACATATACATTTTTAAAAAAATATACTGTTTTAATAGGTTTTAATTCTGTTACTGTGGTAGAGCCTGTCTTTGAGATTTAATGTGTTCATAATTAATTAATTTATTCAATTTATTCACGAAACAAGGATTCTTATTGGTGCTTTTGAATTTTTATTAGAGTATTTAATTGTCATTTTGATGAGTGTTGATTACTCTGATGAAGTTTTTGACGAAACGTGAAGCTTATTGTTTGTACGTCTGGTTCGTTCTCAATAAACTGTTAGACTTGGACTTGGATTTACTGCTCGAGTTGGTTTCTGCTACTTACAGCCTTATAGCCCTTTAGCCCAAATATTGTCACTATCGCTGGGTCTTTGGTGCATTTTTTATGTTTTTTATGTTATTAGTTTCTTTTTGCACCTTCCATTCTTTTGTTATCATGTATAGTATGTGTGCCATATATTGCTGACATGGTCTACTGATATCCTGTTTGTGTTCTCTTCCAGGGAGATGGCGCATCAGCGTAATCCCGCATACTCTGTAGCGGAAGACGAGGAGATCCACCAGAGCCTGGTGCGGGAGTATGACATCCTGTTTTCCCGCACCAGTCAGAATCAGCAGGAGAGGGCTGCACTGTGGCAAGACCTTGTCTGGGGGTAAATTATATTGGCACGCATAACAGGACATATGAGCAGGTATGACATCACTGCAGTGATTTAATCCGAAGTGTCCGTCAGCGTGCATCAGATATCCACAGGCAACAGGTTGCCACAGGAGGTGGGGTGGCCACACATCCCCCCTCACCAGACTGGAGGGGCTACTCCTAAGTGTTGTGGCTCCAGCCCCGGAACAGCGACAGCAGTACACCTGCATTATGGTGGAGGTTGGTTCCACACAGCAGCACGACATGGAGCGTGCAGGTAATATGCCATATGTACACTTGACTGTTCTGTACACTGTATCATATGCAATATCAATGGCACAGTTGTGCCCACTGACATTAATCTCATCATTTTTGCAGGCCCCTCTGGGGTTACAGCAAGGCAGGCCATCCATGCTGGTGAGTGTGTTTAACATAACCTATAATACTCCTGATAATGCTAGTAACAGTAGTGTAACTCAGAAGTGCTCTGTGTGTATACTGCGGGGTGTGCATGTGTGCATGTTTGCAGGTGTGCCTGTGCCCATGTGTGCATGTGTGCATGTGTGCAGGTGTGCCTGTGTCCACGTGTGCATGTGTGCATGTGTGCATGTGTGCATGTGTGCCTGTGTCTACGTGTGCATGTGTGCATGTGTCCATGTGTGCATGTATACATGTGACCACATGTGCATGTGTGCATGTGTGCATGTGTCAATGTGTGCATGTGACCACGTGTGCATGTGTGCATGTGTGCATGTGTCCATGTGTGCATGTGTGCATGTGTCCACGTGTGCATATGCCCATGTGTGCATGTCTGCATGTGTGCATGTGTGCATGTGTGCCTGTGTGCATGTGTGCATGTGTGCCTGTGTGCATGTGTCCACATGTGCATGTCTGCATGTGTGCCTGTGTCCATGTGTGCATGTGTGCCTGTGTCCATGTGTGCATGTGTGCATGTGTCCATGTGTGCATGTGTGCATGTGTGTAGAAGTGCATCACTGGTAACAATGTCTGCAGACTGTAAACTGTATTTCCTGTCTTCCTCCCACAGGTTCTGGTGCTGCTCTGGTGACCTGCAGCAGGGAACCTGAATCTTGTGCCACGGGTACTGGTAATGATGATATTTGTGTAATGGTACAGGAAGGTGTGTCAGGGTCCGCCAATGGTCAGCCAATTGACAGTACACAGCTGTCAACCCCATCATTGCACACAGTCATCCTGCCAGTACATCCTTTGTCACCATTGTCCCTAGGTGATGGACAGGATACAGTGGGCATAGACCAGGGTAATGTGGTACCTGTGGCACATGCGTCCCCACACAGCAGCCATGGGCAGGGTCCTCCGATGGTACCACACAGACAGTTGCCCATGGGTTCTCATGGGAGCATCCGTGGGCGTACTGCCTCTGGCCGATGTGCCCAAAGAGGTCTGTCAACCTCAGCTATGTTTCGGACTGTCATGCAGGCACAGTCGCGTATAGAAAGGTACACCAGACAGGGTCTGAGGGAGCTGAGATCATGTCGCACAGCCATGACAGACAGTATGCGTGACATTGCGGATGCTATCCGTAACTTCACCGATGTCATAGACAGACGTTGTGGGGACATATTACAGCAGTTCCACAACCAGATATCCATGAGCCAGGGCAATGGTGGGTGTTTGCAGCGTCGACGTGGCCGTATGCCGGCAACAGCAGCAGCTGGCAGTCGGCGAGGACGACAACAGGCTCGTGCACGCCCCCATAGTGCCAGCAGCCCCAGCAATGCTGGGTCTGTGCTGTCATCGGAACGCCCCAGGAGACCACGTGCACGTAGCTCTGGACAGTCCCAACAGGGACCTGTGTCCAGTCAACACACTCCCGCTTCTGATGTAAGTACCCAGTCTGGCTTAGTACTGGTTACGGTCCGTAGCAACCCTGCCAGGCACAGGTACCGTGTCCGTGCACACAGACACTGATCTGTATGACCTGCCAGGTGCAGTCTGTGGCTGTCCACAAACCCCTGTATATGGCAGCCATGAGGTGGAACTGTGTGTGTGCATACACACATGTGAAATGTTAACACCTAGGGTGACCACATACATACTTACCTTTCAATTTTTAATTATGAGAATACCATTAGATGCCCTGGAGTTTGTGATTGTAACTCGGTCATGGTAGTATATGCAGCTTCATGTACAGCCTGTCAAGCATATTACATAGGAAAAACGAACAGGAAATTAAAAACAAGAATTATTGAGCATTTGAGTGACATCAGGAATCAAAGACAGACTAGTGCTTTATATAATCATAGTATCAATTGTGTCAATTTCAAAAAATTTTTATTTTTTGTGATTGACAGAATACCTCACAATAACACACACAAAGGTGGTGACATTAAAACCTTATTAGAAGCAAAAGAATGTTTAATTTATTAATATTTATGATTATTTATTAAAATTAATACATTTACAACAATTTTATGAACATTCATATTATACTTTACTATTTTTTTAATCAATTATGTTATTCATTTTACAATGTTAATAAAACATTACAGTTCTGTAACAAGTAATCGTATATTACACATTTATTTATATGGCTTGACATAAACATATTCCCTTCATGGAACTGCGGGGGTTTTATAGCTATGATGAAATCAACTGCTTTCTTAACTCTCATTTCTTATTTTGATTCTCATTTTGAGTTTTTTTATTTTTTATTTTTTAAATTTATTTCTATTATTATTCTCATTATTCGTGGTGTTTATTATTCATATATATATTACTAATTGAGTTTAGGATAATGGATACATCACCTCAAGTTCAGGCTAGGTATTAACTTCTTTCGCTGTTTCACTAATTGTGGAGATAAATGTTTTGATTGGAAAATTATACAATTAAATAATTAAGACTTTAGTACTTAAGGGATGATGATCTGCTTAATTTTGTACTCTGATGATGCCCTAGGATGAAAGGGTGAAAGCGCTTAGTGCCTGTGTCAAGGATTGATTTTATTATTGTTCTGGTCCAGTTTTCACAATAAAGTACATTTTGTGTGGATACCAGGATTCAAGGTTTGCTGACTTTTTTGGTTACTATTGATAAAACCCCTGAAGATGTTTCTGATAGTTTTGACCAATTCTTTACTGAGACATTTCAGGCCCTAGCTAGCCATCTACCTCCTAGCTTCCCTGGTCCTGAAAGTAGCACCCCTAGAAACCTACTTGCGTTCAGCTGCCAACCAGTTGCCACTTCACTTCTCCGTACCTTGACTGAAACAGTGACACCCACTACACTTTCTGCTGATCAACTCCCTGCCGAGTACCTATCAAAATCAGATGATGCTATTGCTTACCCCATCTCAAAGGTAATCAAACGAACCATGGTAGAATCTAAATTTCCCACCATCTGGAAAATATCATATGTAATCCCACTTCACAAAGGAGGCAGCTCTACTGAATTCTCCAATTATAGGTCAATAGCTATACTCTCTCCACTTGCAAAGATTATGGAAACTTTATTCATAGACAATTCATGCACCACCTAATCCAAAATCGCCTTATGGCAGACACTCAGCATGGCTTCCGTCCTCATCACAGCACTACTTCAGGCCTCCTAGCCTTTACTAACACCATAAACCATACTTGCAACACTAATTATATATCCTCAGCCCTCTTTTTGGATCTTTTCAAGGCATACGATATGGTTGATCACCAACATGTAATACATACCCTGCAAACATTCTGTCTAGATACTGGAGCCTTCCAATGGTTTCAATCCTACCTGCATGGTCGACAGCAGGCTGGCCTCTGGCAGAACAAACTCTCTACCCTTCTACCTAATACCCTCAGAGTACCACAAGGCTCTATACTAGGGCCCTTGTTGTTCTCCATCTTCATTAACGACCTTTATACTGTCATCCCAAATGTCAGCTGTATCCAATATGCTGAAGACTCTACTCTGATCTGCTTAGCCACATCTCCAGTAGAGTTATGGTCAGCTACCCAGATCACCTTTAATACAACAGAAAACTGGCTTTCTGAACATCGTCTGATCCTAAATCCCAAATAAACTAAACTGCTGTTATTTCACCAACACGTAGGTCTACCGCTTTCACCTTTACCATAACATCAACTGATGGCACAATAATCTCCCCTGACCCATCTACTAAACTATTAGGTGTCATCATAGACAATAATCTCAAATGTGACCTACATGTTAACCAAATTATCAAAGCCATCAATAAAAAACTAGGGTCACTTTACAGAATAAAAGCCTTCTTAGCCCCTCCAGCTAAAGGTGCCATAGCTCGCTCACACCTTCTTTCAACCCTTCTGTATGCATCCCCTCTACTCTCGAATATGAACAAGACTGTCCTTAACAAACACTCAATTTGCTACAACCACATTGCCAGGTTTGCCACTGGGCTGCCTTTTAGGACACATCATTGCATCAATCTAAATCAGCTTGGTTGGCTTGCAATACCCAGCCTAATACAGTATATCCAACTGATTATGGCCTATAAAATCCTCTATAATCCGGACAATACTCCTGCACTTCAAATATTATCACCCCCTATAACAATCCTAGACCACTTCGATCCTCTAACATACTACTAATTCAGACTAGCAAATCTAATAACACAGCCGGTGATTCTCTCTTTGCAAACTCTGTAAGTAGATCCTGGAACCCACTTCCAGCTGATATTACCCTACTTTCCACCTTAGGTCAATTTAACACTAGACTCAAACAACATTTGTCACTTAACTGGCTATGTCAATGTATCAAGCCTGACTAACTCGAATGTGTAAAATCTGTGAACCAGTTTACTGTGTAATTTAATTTAATCCTGACTTGTGCTCAGGACTAACATTAACCTGTGGAACATGTTTAACTTGCTTACTTATGTAATCTCTGTAAATAATCTGTTTGTAATATGTAATGCTGGTATTATGTAATGCTGTATCTGCTTACCCTTGTAGCCTTTCTCCCCGGGCCCCCCCTGGAAATGGACATGCATCCAGTCGGACTATCCCGGTCAACAAATGTAGGATAAATAAGTAAATAAATAAAATATATTACAGTGACTACAATACAAGTCAGACATAGACACGCACTGACAGCATGCTGAACACACTGGGGCATACGTGGGGACTCAGAATAGCATCCTGCCTGAGCATCACACACCTCCGCAGCTGGCACACAGGCATATGTTCCGTCGGAACAGAGCACATGCCACAGATGGCACACACATCCCCTGTGCCACACACTCACAGCCTGTAGGGCTACACAACACACCTGCTACACATGTGTCAGGTACCTGTCTTGGGTGCTGCACTGGGGTCTCGCTCAACAGGCTGTATCTGGTGAAGGTCACAGTGATATGCCTCAGGGGCACTATGGTCCACCACAGAACACATGCATACAGGTCAGTCAGAGGCATGGACACATATGACTCACTCATTGACCATGCCAGTATGGCTGACCTGAGACATACCTCCCTGGACTACATGATAGGGAACATAGAATGGATCTCTCAGCATGTGGCACAAGCCAGTATGAGCCTGATCTTGTTTGCCAACATACCCTCACCAGGTATGCTACCACTATATGTGGGAAGGGTGTTGTATGTCTACATTATGCTCAGTCTCCACTGTCATTCATAGGGTATCCACTGGCTGTCAACGTGTGCTTACATGCTAGGGAAGCCACAATGATGAGCCAGGGTCATCTTGCACGTGACACCCATGGCCCGATGTATAATGGCAAAGCTCCTTGGTACACACATACTGCCTTATGCTGCAGGACATGGTTTACATAGCCACCTCCATGGGTATCACACAGGTTAGGACACTAACAGTGCTGCTACACAACAACAGCAATGTACACCGGAAGATGCATGCACCAGACACTGTCCTCAGCACGGTGAACTGCAATGTCTGTGCAGTACCAGATTCCTGATTCATGGCTCACAGGTGTTACCCATCACTGACAGGTTATGCCCCATACCATGCCTGCCATCCCCTACACATGTAACACACATGGACAGCGGGGTGGTATCCCAAGGTACCACAGATACACACACCTCCAGGTTGTTGGCACAGCACAAAGCATCAGGGCCTAATCATGTGCAGCTAACAGTGTGTCAGACTGCCACCTGGTTCATAGCCTGGCACACACAACCCTCCCATACACAGGAAGACCACCTATCCTCCATAACAACACTGGCAATATGACAGTCTCAAGAACTGTGTTTATATGGCTGGACTGCATCCAGCCAAACATTGTGCGTGAGCATTACTGTAGCTGCAACACACTAGTTGAAGGGTTCACAGCATGTGGTCACTGAATTTCAGTGGAATGACATGTTACCACTACCACAACAGGTGGGAACATGCAGCACCTGTACATCGACTACATGTACACTATATGGCCCAGACCAGATGTGTATCCCCTGCTGTAGGTATTTTACCATATACACCCACACTGTATAGAGACATACCACGTGCCGACCCTGCACAGTAAGACACAGTCATATTGGTATACATTGCAAATACCATTTATCCACTTGAGGCATGTGTCAGACATGGTAACTACTGCAGGTCACAGGTATTTATGTGTATGTGTCACACACATACATAATGTGTGCAATGCCATTGCTGGTTTAGGCAATGACATGCATTGTTATGTACAAAGACCCACACAAGGTCATACTGTGTGACACAACCACACGTGGCAGTTGTGGGTTACCAAAACATACCTATCTGTACTCTGACAATGGTAATAGACACAGTAGCAGAGCGCACTATTGGCATTACTAGCCAATTAGCCCTGTTTGGCTGTGCTGATAGTGTGGTGGCATCCCCTCTGTTTACTGGGGGAATATGCAGCATCTGGTGTATTGTAGTATTTGCCAAAAGGATCTGTTCTCTCACACTTGCATTTACACACACCCTACTACCCCCACACATGCACACACTTGCCATTTGCAGGATTCATTTTCCTACCTAACTAGGTCATGACACGTGAGACAGACGCATTAGCAAAGCGCACTATTCGGATTACTAGATAGTCCCTCTTCTCTGGCTGTACTTACAGGGTGCTGACAACATCAGTATTTTGAAAGGGTAATGTGCATCAGGTAGTGTGATCTCCTGATTGCCAAAACTAACATGTTTTTCATACGGAAATGCACACACACAAACTCCCCACATCCAAACATGCCATTTACAGGCTTCAAATTCCATTATAGCTACATTACGACACTCGGGAGAGACGCATTAGCAGAGTGTACTATTCACATTACTGTGATGCTTTCCTTCTCCTGCTGTACTTATAGGGTGCTGACATCATCTGTGTTTAGAAAGGGGAATGTGCATCCTGTAGTGTGTTCTCCCAGTTGCCAAAAGGGACATTTCCCTCACACCAAATTGCACACACACTAACCCCCCTTATCCAACCACACACACTTGCCATTTGCAGGATTCAAACCACTACATAACTATGCTATGATACTTGAGACAGACACATTAGCAGAGCGCGCTATTCACATTACTGGAAGGCTTCCCTTTTCCTGCTGCACTTATAGGGTGCTGACATCATCTGTGTTTACAAAGGGGAATGTGCATCCTGTAGTGTGTTCTCCCAGTTGCCAAAAGGGACATTTCCCTCACACAAAACTGCACACCCACTAACCCCCCTCACCCAAACACACACACTTGCAGGATTCAAACCACTATCTAACTATATTATGACACTCGAGACGGACGCATTAGCAGAGCGCGTTATTCACATTTTTCGAAGGCTTCTCTTCACCTGCTGTACTTATAGGGTGCTGACATCATCTGTGTTTAGAAAGGGGAGTGTGCATCCTGTCGTGTGTTCTACCAGTTGCCAAAAGGGACATTTCCCTCACACAAAATTGCACACACACTAGTCCCCCTCATCCAAACACACACACTTGCTATTTGTAGGATTCAAACCACTACCTAACTATGTTATGACACTCGAGATGGACGCATTAGCAGAGCGTGCTATTCACATTACTGGGAGGCTTCCCTTCTCCTGCTGTACTTATAGGGTGCTGACATCATCTGTGTTTAGAAAGGGGAGTGTGCATCCTGTAGTGTGTTCTCCCAGTTGCCAAAAGGTACATTTCCCTCACACAGAATTGCACACCCACTAACTCCCCTAATCCAAACACAAACACACTTGTCATTTGCAGGATTCAAACCACTACTTAACAATGTTATGACTCTCGAGACGGACACATTAGCGGAACGTGCTATTCGCATTACTAGAAGGCTTTCTTTCTCCTGCTGTACTTATAGGGTGCTGACATCATCAGTGTTTAGAAAGGGGAATGTGCATCCTGTAGTGTATTCTCCTAGTTGGCAAAAGGAATACTTCTTTCAAACAGTCTTGAACACACACTAACCCTCTCCACACACACTGAGCATGTACAGGATTCAAACCCCTACCTAACTATGTTATGACACTCGAGACGGACACATTAGCAGAGCACGCTATTCACATTTTGGGGAGGTTTGCCTTCTCCTGCTGTACTTATAGGGTGCTCACATCATCAGTGTTTAGAAAGTGGAATGTGCATCCTGTAGTATGTTTTCCCAGTTGCCAAAAGGGACATTTTCCTCTCACACACACAATTCCCACTCACCCACACACACTGAGCATTTGCAGGATTCAAACCCCTACCTAACTATATTATGACACTTGAGAGAGACGCATTAGCAGAGCGCACTATCGGAACTACTGGGCACTTATTCTGCACCTGTAGTATTTATAGGGTGCTGACATCTTTATTTCTACAGAGGTATGTACATGTAGTAGTACCTGTCAGGTGGGGGATAACATATATATGCATTTGCAGCCACCTACGTCAGGGTCAGATATGCACATCGCACTGGCAGGTTATGTTCTATACCATGCTTTGGGACCACAGGACCTGTAACACACAACACAACCAGTCCAGAACACCACACCCACATCCAGGACACACACTTAGCTTCCCTGGGAACAGTGCCAGGATATACAGGTGTTCACATACACCATTCTAGTTGTTAACATCAGGTACAGGCATATTGTGTGTGAGAACTACTCAGGCGTCTACCACTTTACCCTACAGCCACTACAATTTGTGGGTCCATGTGCTATGGCAGAACCACACACCACAGCCACATGGGGGAATACATATTGCACCTGTCCATCTGCAACGTGGGTACTCACTGTTCCACACCAGAGGTAGACCACCATTGTTGATATCTGACCATACCCACCTTTCCCTGGACATCCATATCCCATCTCCACCCCCAGGCAAGGTTGTCACTGCACACAAACTGTATTTAGCACAAGCAGACTCTTCATTTGTGTAGACTGGGGTGGACGACTTCAGAGGACCCATGCTGGAGGACTATACTGGACACTCAGCATAATCCTTGACAATTGCATTCTATGGGCATGTGTACGGTCTGCATTGGTCATGCTATCCCACATATACCCACGACTGCTCCACAACAAGACACCTGCCAGCTGTACACCAGCCATATATGCGCCGTACAACAGACAGAGTGACCTAATACATTGCAGAGCTGTAGTTCACAGAGGGAGGACATCTGTGAACAGTTCCGGCACGGCACTTCATTCACACATACTCATTACAACACAGTGTTGACAGTGGAATCGTCCAGAGAATGCAGACAGGGCTCCCCTCAGTCTGTTATTGACGGACACCTACTGTCAGAGATCCTCAGCAACCCTCTCACAGCACACACCGACAACATGGCTGTGGCTTAGCACATTCAATCCCTGGGACTTCCACGGTGCCCCTGCTTGACAGAGGCACAGCTCACTAGCCTCACATGTTGCCTTCTGTGACGTACTTTACAGTGGCACAGTAGCCTACTATCCTGGGGATGCAGATGCCAAGCACACTCTGGCTGAGCTGTCATTCCCTAGGGCAACAAGCCTAGTATTAACCTCTACACCCATATGTTCAATTGTCGGATGCACAATATTTGTTGTGCTGTTCTACTGTTTGCAGGTCTTTATTGCCATAGCATTCCCTGTTCCTATGACCAAGTTGTGTATCTGTGGAAGCTGTTTGCATATGATGGCGATCCACTATATCACTTATGTCTCTGTAGTCATTTACTGTGTGCACAGGGCTGATTGCTGTGTTGTGGTTGGTTCCTGGACTGACACGTACAAATACCAGATATGTGTGGCCAACTGCTAAACGGAGATATGGCCTAAGTGTGTGAGCATGCCCAGTTCAGCCTTTCCATGGCCTGTTGTCTGACATATGCCGCATTTATCAAAGTGTGTGAGCATGCCCAGTGTGAGCTTTCCATATGTTGTACTCTAAGTCCACAACATATTTGGGTGTGTGTGAACTTCAACAATATCTCACATTTATGGTTGTGTGTTAGGTGTCATGTTGTGTACTAACTGGCCAACTGCTTCATGTCTGCCACAACAGGGATTATACTGTGCCTGCAGGGAATGCATGGGATACTTTGCAGACAGTTCTCAACATACTTTCATAATGACCTAACAATGTAGTACCGTATAGTGTACTGGTTCAGTACTTTCACTGTGGTGGACAGTATCCTGGGCTTTAGTCCTATGACAGCTTGACATCTTCATAGTGAGCACAACAGACTGTGTAGGAGCCAGTTGTGCACATATGACCATGTTGCAATATGTTCAGATATGGACTACCTACACCAGGCTCGTACAACATTGCTAGTGTATTCCACAACATGGGTGGACATTGGCAAACACTAGCGATGTTCCCTAGGCCATTTCTGATGCTAGTCACAGGGTGTGTTTGTCCATCGACACACACTGTAACTGGAGTTTGCCATGACATATGAAATGGTTAGTATACTGTGCCTCCGTCTACCTCTGACATAACAGTGATACCCAGGGTTAGCCTACCATCTCCCATACACTCATCAGGATTCCTCCTGAGGGGTGTCGATATGTGGCTCTCTGGCTGACCTGTACCAGGAGTTTACTAAAGAGTGGGGGTGCCTTCTGTGTTATGGATCATTCTGTACAGCTTGTCCTATGTATGTCAGTGCTGGGGTTCAGGTCTCTCGTGTGCATAGCTCACTGCCATTCAGATTGTACAAGGTGTAACATCTACATTCATTCCAGGTTGGACATGGCTTCATACATCAGGCACAGCTTTCCTGTAGCTGGGAAGGATGGCAGTGTGTGGGGCTGCAGTTTGTTTACTCAGGCAACACATGGCATCTGTTCATGCTCTTTGCTACCCCTGGTGGGGTACTGTTGTGGACATTACAGTTGATGGAGGTGTCTGCTGCGGTATATCCCACAGGGGCTATTGTAGTCAGTTGTGATGCTGATGGAGGATGGCTGCAGAGCCACAGTGAGTTCCCCTTATCTACATCTGCCAACCTTCATGTTTGGGTGGGTATATGGTACATGTTTCTGTGAACACTACAGCCACATGTTTGTCCAGTGCAGGATATTTATCACCTTTTGTACCCAGGTCTCACATTACACGTTAGGTACCTCATGGGTTAACACCTGTGTGGTAATTTGTGGGCACTTACTGTATATCCACGGTGGTTGTCTATACACAGTTCTGCAATTAGCTTGCTGACATGGCTATGGCTACAGTTGTCTGTTTGTAGGTGGCCCTTTTGTGGGTTGCTTGTGTCAGCTGGGGGTTGGATATGGTGGGCTGTTTGTACTCCTCTGCATACATGTTCAGTCACAGTCCTTCCATGTTGGCCTATACCTATGGGACATATATACAGAACAGGGGTGGGGGGGCCAAGACCAGGCCTTGTGGGATGCCACTCATATCCGCTTTGTAGTCTGACATGGATGCGGCATGTCTGACCATGTCAGTTCTGTCCTTGGTCTGGTTTGCAACCCCTCTACTGACATAAGGGTATATATTTAAGCTGCTGAACATATCCATACTGAACTCGTACGGTATTATCTAGAAGCATGTGCATGGTCCAGCTATGCTGTGTAGATCACATTGCCCTCATCAATGACCTTAATGACTGCTTCAAATGTGTCAGACATGTTTAGGGGCAGGTTCTGCAGTTACAACAGCCACACTGTGTAGGGTCCAGTATCAGTAGGTCCACAATAGCCTTCTGTCTGCGGTACATACTGATCCTTTCCATAGCTGTGCAGAACAAGCTTGTCAGGATCCTGGGGTGGTAGTTTGGAGTATCCATTCAGGCAACACCTTTGTTGTGATGGACCACTGTTGTTGTACACTGCTCTTTGGGTACATATTCTGTGGTAAGTCTGACATTGGGCAGTAGTGTGATTTGGCATTCCATTATTCTTGGAGTCCATGTTGGCCTCAGCACAGGACACCATCACATACCTTTGCTGCTGTGTGTTCTGCTTTGCAGATGATGGCTGTTACCTCAGCATCTGCAATGTTAGGGGACCATCAGTCTGCTGTGATAGGTATTTTGCACTCGGGGGGGGTGTTGCACTACACCTGACAGGTTGTATGTTAGCAATATGTGTGTGTGTTTGGTATGTTGTTTGTAATATCTATGTGATTCGGAGGATATCTGTGGATGCCCAATATGGTTCCTACCATCAGTTGGGTAAGCCTTGTGATTATCCTTAGTGTCCTGTACGTTTTGTATCTTCATAGGTTCATGGGTTCATACTAGGCTATACACCCTAGGCCATTAGTAAGCCTAGCCAGAGTGTGTGTGTCTTTCGCCACCCCTTGCTATCTTCAATTATGGCCATTTATGAAGTTCTTCACTGTGCCTCTGTCTGGTCGTGACACAGTGAGGACCCCCAGTATACATGTACGGTAATCCATCCACTTGGCAATATTCCTGTTGAGGGGTGTCAGTGAGGGGCTCTGCCTACCATGGATTGGGATCCTGTTTCTGGGTGTGGGGAGCCTCTGGGTTATGTATCTGTCCCTCCAGCACATCTTATTTCATTATGTGTTGAGGCTGACATCTGTGACTCTCACAGCTCCAATGGCTTTGATTTCCTGTGGTGTAGCATGTCCATTACTCCTGTGTTGGACATGGCCTTGTACAACAGACATACAATGCCTCTGTGTAGGCAGTGTGTGACTGCAGTCAGCAGGGGTATCTACAGCCAGGCAGCATATGACATATATTTCACACCCTTTATTCTGTTGGTGAGGTAACTATGAGGTCTTCCGAACCACTGCAGGTGTCACGTACGGTACATCCCATATGAGTCATTGTATTAGATTATGGGTCTGATAAGGGAACAGTACAGCAGCACAGTGACCTCTGTTGATGTTGATGTGAATCCTTTCATGATACGGTGTCCAGTATCGACAATCTTCATAGCCACATTGGTATTGTGGGTGTCACATGACAGATTAATGTCGACCTGTGTCCCTAGGTCCCTGATTACTCCTTGAATACATAATGGTTTGACACCTATGTGGTAATTTGTGTGTACCTTGTCTGGTATTTGGTGGGACATTCATACTGTCCAGTGTCTTCGGATGTCTGGGTGGAGTTCTTGTGTGTGAGAGTGTGGTCTGTCGCATGCTACAGACTGTACGGCAGTTTTGACTACAGTTATGTGCACATGGGTGGTCTCCGCTGCTTTGTGCATTGTCAGTTACCTGACAATATGGATGTCTGTGCTGCATATGGATACTCCCCCTCCTTTGATGTTTTGGTGCAGGTGTTGGGGCCATAACACATGATATGTGGTATAACCTAGTAGTGCTGGTGTGCTATCACTAGGCTTGCAGCAGGCTTCTGTCACTGCACAGACATCAATGTTCTCCATAATGGGAAGTGCCTCAGGGGCATGCATATTGCAGTTTACACATCTGGCATTGGTCAGCATTACCCTTATGTTTCCTACCACTTATGTTTTTTAGGGTGGTGGGTAGTCTTTTTGGCCTTGCCTACATACGGCTCTATGGAGGCAGCAAAGGCCTTATCCAGTATCCAGACGCACATGGGTAACATCTGCAAGCCATCCCTGGAACAGCAGCATGGCTTGTCATGCTTGACATCTCAAGCAGACAGACATTAGACCCTCTTGGACTGACAGCTGTAACTGTGCCAGCTGTTAAACATGAGCATTCTGTGTTTGTACTGTGGCATCATTCTTGGTGAGGGTTGGATGCTGCACACAGCCAGTGTCATACCGCCCTGGGGTACATACTCAGAGGGACCATCCATGTCTCTTTTGATGTTGACCAGGGAGGTACATCTCAGGTAATTCACACCAGCATGGACATTGAGTGCATCATATTTCTGCTTGCTTTGGGGTGACCTATGTACTTGTGTTATGTGGCATTTTGTGGCAGCCTACAGGCAGCTTACTCTACCCTTTCCCTTGTTCAGTCTGGTGAGTGGAACAGCAGTGTGTCTGCCTATACAGACACCCATTACGACTGTATCAGGCATGCTGTTTCCCCTTCTGGCCTGTGACTGTTTGGCACACCAGCTTTGCGTACTATTCGTTGCATGTGCTATGTTTGAAGGTTGTGGTTGCTTGTGATCTGCTTTGGAGGCTTCTGTTGGTGTGGTGTGCTTGTAATTAAGGCCTCCGGGAATATTTGTCTGTGTTTATGTGTTTGGTTTACAGTTGTGGTAGGTCTATGTGGGACTGGGTTTGTGGTGTATGTGGTTACCTTCTCCTCCTGACTAGTTTTGACAGTACTGGGTTGGTGGAGCTCAACATCTGGTTTGGATACATGGATGCATCTATCACATATATTTGTATTTATTGGGGGGTGTTGCAGTTGTCTGTGTACTTGGGACTGGTGTCACATTGCCTCTGGATTCACAGATTCTACTTGTTGTGGCTGGACTTAGTGGATGGTATGTGTGGACATATGTTATTGCCATACTACTGGTCAGTGATTACTTCCCTTTTTATGTTTGCTCTATCATGTGGTAGCTTCCTCATTCTCTTGCATGGTTTGGTAATGGCTGGAGTCCAGCATGCCAGATGCCTGCGTGTATGGCATTGTGTGTTGTTGTTATTTGTGACTGCATACTCCAAGCATTCCTGGCTGTGTTCATGGAATGCCTGTATAACATGTTCTGTGGTGTGTCCCATATTCTGCACTTGCACAGGGCCTTTTGTGGATTCAACATCGGTTTTGAGGGCTGCAACCTATGCTTTACACATGTTTTTCACTGTGGTATTCTGGCCAGGGACTGGGGTCAGGATGTGTATATCCAGTGTGATTACTCTATGGTCTGGTCTTACCAGTGAGGGGTACACTTCTCATCTTGCCATCCAGTACACATGTTGCTGATTATCACATCCAGTATGCTTACCCCTCTTGTGGGAGTGGTACATTGTTCCTGGGCATTTTGGTTTATGGAATCTGGGTAATTTTCTCCTACTGTGTTGGTGCTAGTATAATGCTCCTGGTGTATGTCTGGGTATTTTCAGTCAAGCAATATAATGTGGTTTGGGGGGCTTGATATATTCATGTATTCCGACATAGGCCAGGTGCAGTTCCTGGTATTAGGACAGTAGTCTGCAGCAGGCTATATACTGGGAGGCGGTTTTAGCCATTGGTATTTGACCATGGCTAATCCATGCTGCTTCTTGTTGTGGTACCAACATGGGGTGTGGTTATCCTTGCCATTTCTTGCTAGTCACCCTCCTTTTGTAGCTTGTTCCATGTTTTGCGGCTGTACAGCACAGTATGAGGTGTGACCTGGTAGTGTTAGGGTGCTGATGTGAGCCTTGACCCAGTTCTCTATTCCAGGACTGGTATCTACATTCTCCATACTGTGTGCATTTACACTGCACACATCTTGCTGTTTATACATCTGTCATTGGGTAGCATTACATCTAGGTTCCTATCCCTTGTAGAACCTATGAAGGTGGGTTTGTGTTTTGAGACTTACCTATTCAGGGCATGCTGTGGGTACTGACAGCCTTTGCCAGTATCCATGGGGTATGGCATGATAGGTGCACGCCACCCCTAGCAGGTGGTGCATGTCAAGCTCCGCATGTCTTCCCAGCCTGAAACACATTGACTCCCCTTTGACTAACTGCATTACTTCAGCCAGTTATTGCACTTGATCATCCCATCGTCATTTTGTGGCTTCATGCTTGTTGAGGGTGGATGTTAGTCAGGGTGCTCAGGTGTGCATATAGTACATGGTGTTACATTACTTAACACATGGCATTCATGCCTCAGGTGGTGCTGCAGGGCTGCCTCTGTCGGATGCACATATTACACTTCCCTGTACATGTTTGTGAGCAGGTCATGTCATTTTAGGCATCCATGTTATTATTTGAGTGAGTCAGAGGGGGTATCATTCCCAGGGTTCCTACTGAGCCAGTGTATGTGCTATGCGTTGCCTCTTTGCCAAGGCCAGGGCATACTGGGCATGCCTCCTTCTGCCTACTGGGGCAGGCTCAGGTTGTTCCTCCTCCGAGTCACACTCTGCCTGTGATGGCCTTGGCAATGGTGGGGGGCTGTTTGGCCCGGCCCTATGCTGGTCCTGCTGCAGCTGTTTTCGAAAGATCATATTATGTAGCATAGCACATACCATGACAATTTGGGTACATGTAGTTGGTGTGCACTGCAAGGCTCCACCAGATGTGTCCAGACACTGGAACCGTGACTTGAGCAGCCAAAACACACCCTCTATTATATTACGTGTTTGTGTGTGTGCCTCATTATGGCATTCCTGTTCAGGTGTGTGTGCGTTTCTGATGGGTGTCATCAGCCACGGCTCCAGTGCATAACCTGCATCCCCCACTAGGTGTCCATGTGGGATGTCCCCATTGGCAAATGTCTGGTACAGCTGCGTCAAATGCCAGATGTAGGAATCGTGGTAACTCCTAGAGCAGCCAGCACACACATTCATTATTATGCCCTGGGCATCACACACGACCTGGCAGTTGATGGAGGGGAAGCCCTTGCGGTTAATGTAGGCCCTACCCCGCTCACCGGCTGGTGCTTTGATGCGTATGTGCGTGCAGTCTATTGCACCCACTACCTCAGGGTATACCGCTATTTGCTGGAAGAGACGCATATTGCTGGCCAATACCTCACGGGCATTGGGGAAATATACATGATCACCGACATGTGCTGACATGGCATCCAGGAACTGGTGCAGTACCCTAGAGGCTGATGCCTGTGATATCCCCATCATATCGCCAGTTGATCTCTGGAAGGTACCTGTTGCTAGTATTCTTAGGCCAACACATACCTTGGTTCCCACTGGGATGGGTTCCCCTCTGTAGGTTCTGTGTGTGAGGCGTGGCCTGCACAGCTCAACAATTTGCTGCAGGAGCTCTCTGTCCACTCTATAACACTCTACTATCTCCAGCTCATGTAACCCATGGTAGGTGACCCTGGGTCTGTACACTCTTCTCCGTCTCCTCACTGTGGGTTGTCTGGCACCATCTGCATTGTCACCACCCTCAGTAAGTCGCCTATGTCTCATTATGACAGCTATGGCAGCCCCTAACATTTCTGCTCTGAGTTCAGCTTTTTCAGTTTTCACTTCTATTAGCTTACTCCTGTCTTGCAGTGTCTCTTAAGGGAAACATCCTGCACTACTGTTTGCAGAGTTTTAAGTGCTGGGCTGGGCTACTATTCTGCCTGTGTAATTGCCTGCTTCTAATTGTTTTCACCTGCTAGCTTCAGCAGTTATCCCTGCTAGCTTCCTATTAATTCTGTTGCTTCCTTTTTCCTCTCTGTTTCCTCAGGGGGGAGCAACGTGCATACTATCAGAAACATGCTCACAGTGGCTTACACGCGTGCACACGTGTTTACACGATTCAGAATCTACTTATTTGGGTTAAAACGCACGTACACCCGCGCAAACACTGTTATACGTCTGCCAACAGCCTCCAACATACTCAGCCTGCCCTACACGCGCTCACACCCGCGCAAACAGTGTTAAACATCTCCCAACATGCTCCCACATGCTCAGTCTGCCTTACACGCGCGCACACTGCCCTACTCGTGCTTCATGGCACGCACACGTGCGCATGCACGCCCAGCAAGAAACTTTGGTGTAGGTAACAGTGTACATCTTTCATTTCTTGTCTTTCCATGACTTATCTAGTGGCACACCTCTTTCCATGATCTGTGCCTGTCATCTGTCATGTTACACTGGTCTCCAATGAACTGCATTTCTTTCTACCATTCCCCCCTGTGATGTCACCAATCTCCTACTTTATTCCTCCCCTTTATGTATCTCTTACACTACTCAGACTGTGCTCATTTGCTATGTGACTGTGAGATTTAGTATCCTAACCCTCATTTACATGAGATTGCCTACTAATGCTTAGTTACATGTCTTAGACTCAGCTTCCCCCCTTAGCAACCACTACACGGTGGCCATGTTGTTTTTGGTCTGCTGGTCCCTGCATTGTCATTCCATGTATTGCATGAAACCCACATTTGTGGGTTTATAACCTTCATTTTCATGTTTTGTACAGCGCAGCCCATTTGGCGGGGCTGCGCTAGGTAAAATAATTATATTTTTATTATTTTGGCATCGGGTTATATTGCCAATGGCCACATATTTGGCCATTGGCATACTGCCTGAGTCATATGCACACTTTTTTTGGAGCTGACATGGCTCCGTTGTGGAATTTGCAGAAACGTACTCAGTTGTCAACTGAGTACATTTCTGCAGCTAAAACGTCTCTTACATGGACTGGTTTCTGCTTCGTGGATCACTAATATACCTCATTTGCATACCTTTTGGATGCAAGTGAGGTATTTAGCATGTCCACGCCCAGTCCGTGTAAGAGACGTTTTAGCTGGTCTCTTACACGGAGTTTAGGGCTGTTCCTGGATCGCGAGGCTTGCATGGAGTGTTGCACGTCTCTTACACTCCGTGCAAGCCTTCGTGAATCCTGCCCTTTGTCAGTCACTTCAGAGATGGTGACAGTAACAAATGTCCCCAATTTCACTCAGAATTTGAACTATCAAATTAATGACATTCCAGTTGGGAATAATGGTAATTCCACGGAACTAATAGTTATTAACTACAATGCTAGCTTTTCTACACCTTTTTCATGTGATGCACAACACATAAGGGACATTCTCAATAAAAATTGGATGTTACATGTTCATGAGAGGGACCTCTTTAACATTCTGGGTGAGAAGCCTTTGTGCATATTTAAAAAGGGACATAATTTAAAGAACATTTTTGAACACACATCTAGACAACCCAGATATAGACATATGTTCAAGTGTGGAATTGTAAATTTTGTTCACACATTTTGGAAACTGATATGTGCAGAATTAATAATGTCATGTTAAGGATCCTAGGTAGATGCAGTTGTGTTACAGAGTGGGTAGTCTACTGCGCTATTTGTTCAAATTGTCCATGTTTTTAAGTTGGTAAAACAGAATGTAAACTTAAGATCAGGATTAGCGAACATTTGAGAGACATTAGTGATCAGAGTGAAGTCAATGATCTTACCAAGCACATTAGAGATTTTTATAATCATAAATTTAAATTTATTGTCTTAGAGGGGTCCTATCTTCTTGAGAAGGCCGAACTAACCTGGCAGTTATGACTAGATGCTCTATATTGGCCAAGTTTGAATGACAGCCTGGCCATTAGTTGTTTATTAAAACTTAAAGCACTGAACGGATGAATTTTTATTTTAACAATTTTAATTTTATTTCACATATTTTGTACAATTTTATATATGTCATGATGGTTGGGAGTTATTGTTTTGCTATTGGGTTGAATCCATAAGCTCATTATGTATTTTTGGGCTATTTTGTATCCATTTTATATCCATTTAGGATAGTTTTTATGTGTAACTTACATAGTGGTTTTATACACTTCATATATTTAAATTGTTTCAAGACAGTCTTCTACAACTTATTCTAGTCTAGTTTTATGTTGGGATGTTTACATCTGTGTCTACAGCAATTCAGTTAATTTTATGTATCACTGCTGCATTTGTCTTTTTTCTTTTGTTTGTTTTCTTTTTTATTCCTGTGTTGCTTTAAGCCTTAATTGAATGCATTTGACTAGATCAGGAAATGACATCATGTTAAAAAGTGGTTAAAAGAATGCATTTCTGTAGTTTGTTTTGTATCTGATGAAGTTCCTGTTATTATTTTTGATGAATGCTTATATCTACACTTGCTTCTGTTACAAAAAACTAGAAGTGACTGGTGGAGTTCCTAGTGTACTTGCTACTTCATTTTTTGGCTGGAAATCCTCTTTTGGTGTGGATTCCTTGGTTCTTATTGCCTACATCCTGTGGTTTGTGACTTTTTCTTCCTGCTTTTGTAGAAATAAGCTGCAGACATCACTCCTACCTGATGAAATAGCATGGTATTTAAAAAAATGTTTAGTACTCACCACAACTTTCCATCTGAGTTGTTGATATTCATTTGTCTTCCACCTGTGGGACCTGAATCCGTCATAGATCTGACTCAGCTGCATACTCCAGCATCAGATCCAAGCTGCAAGCTCCTCTCCTATCCATAATGCCCCTGTATCCCTCCTCCCCTCAGATCAAGTTTGTTGTAAAACAGCAGCACCCCAACCTTGACCATATGCCTAGAAACCTGGCATTATCACAAAGCTTATCAAAAAAAAAAACTAGCCAGAATAGGGGCACTATGCCTCTTCCATCCAGTCTACTACACACCCCACACAAGGCAGGGGGAAGGAGGGAGGGATGGTTGAAGACAAATGAAAAGCAACAACTCAGATGGAACATTATGGTGAGTACATAACGTTTTTATCTGAAGTTGTTTTCATTTGGTCTTCAACCTGTGGGACAGAATCCCCCAGCTACCAATGAACTCTGGGAGGTCCTTATGGAAGGATGTTCCAGAGCTCGGCTGAGCCAAAAGATGCCCTGCCCCTGGAAAGAAGGTCCAATTTATAATGGGAGATAAATGTGTGCAATGACACCCAGGTAGCTGCAGAGCGGATATCATCTAAGGAAACCATGGACCAAAAAGCCACAGAAGTAGCAACAGACCTGGTGGAATGCACCCGGACATGCTCTGGTGAAGATAACCCTTTGGCTTGATATGCCAATGAAATAAACTCAGAAATTCATCGAGCAATATTAACCTTAGAGAGAATCTTTCCAAGAAGGGTTTAGAAAAGGAAACAAAAAGTTCATGAGACTTACAAAAGGATTTTGTTCCATGCAAATAGAAATGCAGCTGCCTGGGAACATCAAGCAAGTGCAACTTGTACTCTCCTTTATTATGGAAATTTGGAAAGAAAACTGGGAGACTAATGACCTGGTTAATATTGGACTCTGATGCCACTTTTGGAAGGAATAATGGATTTGTCTGCAGGGATAACCTGTTTTACCCTGTTTATATGAAATACCATATAAGAGGGCTTAATAGAAAAGGCTTGGATCTCTAAAACTCTCTTAGCTAAGGTAATTGCAACCAAAAAATCTGTCTTCCAAGACAGCAACTGCAACTCAACTGTAGCCACTGGTTCAATGGGGGTACCAGAGCTTGCAGCACCAAGGTGAGATCCCAAGGAGGCATTGGGTCCTTAACTGGAGGCCTCAGGAGAAAGTTACCCTTCAAAAAGGCCTTACAAGTTGTGGACGAGGCTAAAGAAGCTGAACTGTGTACCTTTACCATAGGAAAACTAGCTCCATGATTAAAAATATCCACAAAAACTCCAAACTGGCCAGGACTGGAGCAGTAAAAGGTTCCAGATCATGCTGCAAAGCCCAGATTGAGAAACACTTCCACTTACTCGAGTAAACCTTCCTGGTAGAAGATTTGTGAGCCACTACAAATATTTTCTTAATAGAAGAAGACAGCCCGGGAGTCCTAACTATCAAGGGAACTAGAGCAGTCAAGCTGTGAGCTTCAGGCTGGCTAAGTCTGGGTGAGGGATCCCTGAGGGATGAGTAATCAGATCCAGAAGCAGATCTAGCGTCCAAGGAGGATACACTGCATAAGACCACAGAGGGAGGAACCAAACTTGGTGAGGCTAGAAAGGGGCAATGATGATCACTGAGCTCCCCAGCCATCAAGCTTTCTGAATGAACTTGGATATCAGAAGCAGTGAAGGATAGGCATATAGTAGACTGGAGGGCCAAGCATGAACTAGAGCATCTCTGGGGGACTCCCCTGGATAGGGGTTCAGAGTGAAATACTCACTGCACTTCACGTTGGTGTAGTTCCAGTGAGTCATACTAGCAAACCTATCTGGAGGTGTGCCTGTCCTTAAGGAAGATAGAGACTCCTCCAGACTTAGTCTTCTCAACCTCATTTTGGGGTCACAATGTGTGGAATGAGGTATAGTCTGGTAATGCTCTCTGCAGCCCTGAACCAAGTTTGCATGACCTCACAGACATCAGCATCTTCCAGTGCGAGGAGAGCCTCCACTGAGTGCATTTTTAGGTTAAGTCTCCTGGCATTTAGCAGCATGACCTTCAATTTGCTTTTTGACAGATCTTTTACGTTGGAAGATTTGTCTTTGAGACATTGCCTAAAAAAGGCACAATGGGGGAGGCAAGAGCCTTGGCCAGAATCCGGAATACCAGGGGTGACAGGTGGAGACCATCTCTGGCAAAGCATCAAGATCTGTCAACCATGTCATCCCAGGCAGACAGATACCGAATCCCCTTGGAATAACACCAGAAACTAAGCCAATCGTTGAAGTCAATTATTTTTGTTGGTATTGTGGTATCATTCTTGGTAAAGGTAATATGCTGCTTAGGGATATGTTCATACCTGCCTGGGACACATGCTCTGAAAGCTCTATCATATCTCTATATAGTACAGGGAGGCACTCCTGCATGCTATAGCCCCTAGTTTGGTGCATGTGCTCACATCATTAATGCACATGCCTGTACATGACCACTTACACTCAGAGAAGCCTTAGCAGGATGCATTATGTGCCAAAGATGGCAATACATTTCTGATGATGCATTAAAAGGAAAATAATCTTTAAGGACCATCAAGGATCATTGTAATAAATAACATTTAATTATACATGGGACCACATAAGCATATTTTACACCTTTTTATCGTTGCCCACTTTTAGAATAACACACACACACAACACACTGGTGAAATGAGAAAAATGGTTGCAGGAATAGTCATCTTTTATAATGCCTACTAATTTAGTAATAGTTAGTTTTATTTCAAATTTAATTTGTGAGGGGATTCCATTTGGTTGGAACAGGCTTTCTGAAGATTTTTTTCTCTGAATTACAGGGTTGGGCATGGGCCCTGATTTGGTCATAACATCTTATTTAAGCTGCAGATTGGTTCTCTTGTTGGTTCTGATTGCCTCATACTATAAGGTACAAATTTATTGTCCCTACTATGTGGCACTCATTTCTCAGATCTACAACATTGTATTCTGGGTATTTAGCAAACATAATGTTTGTAGATGGCTGAAAACTAGTCTTACTTGTGTTCCTGTGGCATTGAACTACTCCAGGAAAGTTTGCACTTAGAAACAGTTGGTCATGAACTACAACTTCAATCTAAAAAATATAATATTGCTCACTCCTGTAAAAGAATCAATTCACCAAAACATCACATAAATTATACACACCTGGGGACTAACACTGATATTACTAATCTAGGCTCCTTGAGTAAATTAGTCCCTCTCCATTGACCATCATGTTGTCATTGTAGTAAAAAATATCCTTCTAACTGGCTCATTTAGAAAACTGAAGCATGACAGCCTGGTCAAGGGAAGTTTTACTCCCATTTTACTCATCTCTTAGCTGCCACATCATGGAATATAATGTTGTTTTTGGTCTATACATATCAAAACAAATTAATAAATTTGAGGGACCACAGAAATTCCTAACAAAGTCAGGAACTTCATGTCCCTTAGTTGTCTAAACCATTTAGCCACATTTTCCCTGTATTCTGTCTCCTACAGACATCTCCATTGTGAGTTACGTTTACATTTTTATGAAATGAAAGACTCATCCCTCCTTTATCTACTATATCTTCACATAAATGGCTCTTCAAATACCTATACAAAAAAATGCAATCTTTATCAACAAATTACGAGAACATACTGGCATGACTGTTTCTTATCCTGGAGCATATTCTACCTCTGAAATAAACTTCCTCATCGTAACAAGCAAAGGAGTACCTCTTGTTACATTAAAGACTAGCCTGGGCAATTGTATGGGCATTTACAAATTCTCCCTGGGCCTACTATGAGTGTTCTTCCTTAAGGTAGAAGTTAAGTCTTGAGTAAGTCAATACATGTCTTAAGGCTGCTTACTTTTTAATTATGAACTTAACAGGTGCTACTGACTTTGTCTGATGTTCTGTTTTTTTGGCCCTGGTTCTTTCATTTTTTTTGAGAGCTATGGTATTGGGTCATTCAATGTTCTTAAGTCTGCATTTTTTAATGGGCTGGGTATGGTAATAGTAAATTTTAGAGGAGTCTATCTACCACAAACACATACACACATATATACAATGTATATGCTATATGATATTCACTGGCATGCATCTGCTTTGTATTTCCCCAATACAGTTTATGATTGCACATAATTAATGACTGTATAAATCAACACACCTGTCACCTAATAGATGAGACTATGCAATTCAGAAGGCAGAGCAAGTGAGTGACATGCTTCACTGCATTACAAGAAATGCTGTATGGGTAGACAGACTGGTAACTCAGACCAAAAGAATGGATGCCCGATATCTGGTTAAGATTACAGATGCTGTCTGTCAGAATAGCTTTCATACCAACCTACTCCATCCAGTTAATTTTGATTTTATCGTTCTCCACATGCATGCTGCATAGCTAATGTGTTTCATCAAACAGAATGTTTTACTACAAATACATAACATTGCAAACAGACATTTGTCAAAAACTACTGTTTAATATGAGCAGAAGGTCCCAACACCTCTTCTGTGCATACCTCTGCTATTTATTGTAATCAGCTCCTTGTTTACATTGGGTTTACTTTGAATAACCACATTCTTTTTTTAATGAAAGGACAGATAAGTATTTTTTTTTTTTTTTTGTAGTCATAAGGAAACAGTTTGTGAGAACTCTCCACTTTTGTGGTATGGTCTGAAAGCAACTGCTTATTTATATAAACTGTGTTTTTCTTTAGCCATGTGTGTATATTGATGTATCTTAGACACAAGATTTGTAATGCTGCTTTGTCTTTCATGCTATCATTACTTTTTGTTTACTTTACACAACTTCATATGTCCCTGGTGTAGGGGCTCTGTTTTGATTTTTAACAGTTCCAGTATGTAGTACAATTCAATATTTATTTATTTATTTATTGACATTTGTTGACTGGGAAAGTCCTGTAGGCTAGTGTTGTCACCTTACAGCAAGAGGTTCGCCTGTTTGCTTCTCAGCTGGAGCACCTTCTGTGTGGAGTTTGCATGTCCTCCTCGCGATTGAGTGATGTTAAAGACATGCAGGTAGGTGCATGCATGAATGGGTGTTCCTTCTTTGATGCTTGGGCGTCAGGCTGGCAACTTGGCACCATACAAATCCACTGCCAATCATTAGCAGACTGGAGTTCTGCTGTGGTGACCCCTAACCAGGAAAAGCTGAAAGAAAGTTGACTGGGAAAGTCCACTGGGTCAGAAACACATTTTCAGTGGTGGTTGGGGAGAAAAGCTCCACAATGAGTAAAATAACATCAGATTACAGTAGATAGGTAGTTATACAATTTTAGAAATAAATACTTTAAACTCTTTGAAAATAAATACAATTATCAAATCATAGCAAACTTTTTACAAATACTGTAGCACCTTCTATTTAACATAGAGGTGAAGGTAAAGACATTTTGTAGAAAAAAATTAATTATATTTAATTCAATTTAAGAACATTGCATTAAAAACTGAGATGTACATTGGTACCCACTCACTATATTTTGTTTTTTTTTTTGTTCACCAGGGAATGAGTTAAGGAGAAATAGTAGGTGCATTTGTTGTTAGTGATTGGTTATAGCTTTAGATTGGGGGAGTAATAATAAGAAGATTATGGGGGTCTAATATTAAGGGAACAAGGACATGTGGGGTTGGTAAGATAGTAGCTTTTTAGTGAGGATTTAAAAGCATTAAGGGGAATCTAACAAAGTAATAGATCTTGATAGATCATTCCGTAATTTAGCTATGGAATAGGATTATAGGCTTTGTCCTGCTCTATTTTTTTTTTTTTTTTTTTTTTTTTTGGTCTTGATATGATCAGAAGTGTTTGATATGATCAGAATTTATTTGTGGACTGTAGATTTCTACAGGGGATATAGGGTCGAAGGGTTGACAGGAGAGCAGGCTACTCCTCTGGGTTATATACTAACTTGTGAGCCAGAATTAGTTGGGTGTAACTGAGGTTTTCGGAAAATTCATACCAGTTAAGCATTTTCATAGCTTGGCAATGATGGGGTACAGTGTTACAAGCTGGAGGCAAATTTTGCAGTTTTGTAGTAGCAGCATTGTAGTTTATTAAAGAGGGAGGAGTGAAGGTTTGTGAAGATGGGAGCACCATAAAAGAGGGAGGGAAGTAGTAAAGACTTGGCCAGCTTGATTTTTATGGGTCTATCCATGTACTTTTGATGCCTGTAGAGTTTACCAGTTTAAAGTGAGTTCTTTTTATAATGTTAAGAATGTGTTGCTCATCGGAGAGTTTATCATCTATTGTTATACCAAGTAGATTTGCAGAATGAACAACCTGAATTTCTGTTTTATCTTCGGAGTAAATTTTAAAATCTTGCGGGGTTGGTTTGGTGTAGAAAATAAGTAGTTTAGTTTTTTTTTGGTGTTTAGAAGTAATTGAGAGTTATTAAGCCAGGTTATGGATTCAAATGCTTTTTGGATTATTTTTAGGAGGTCTTGAAAGTTGTTGGAGGTGGATATGATTGTGGAGTTGTCCACATATTGGAGGAGTGTGGTTTGAGGGGACACTACATATACATTGTTTATGAAAATATTGAAGAGTAAGGGTCTGAGGATGGACCCTTGGGGTACTCCTATTTTATTTAGCAGATAGGTAGATTGTTTGCTCTGACATTTCACTGATTGTTGTCTGCTGTGTAAATAGTTAGCAAACTAGGACAGCATATGTAGGGAGCAACCTATTTTTGACAGTTGTTGAAGTTTGGTATGTGATGCTGTGTCAAATGCCTTGGATAAGTCCAACTGGACTGCTGAAGTTATTAGAACTGCATCTAAAGCCTTGCACATGGCGTCTGTTAAGGATAGGAGGGCAGTGGTGGCGCCATGGAATGGGTGAAAACTATGTTGTTTTGGGACAAGGAGGTTGATTCTGAGGTGGTTAAGTAGTTGACTATGTATATACTTTTCTAATGTTTTGGAGAGAGGAGAAAGGATAGAGATCAATCTATAGTTAGTAAGATCATTTGTATTACCGTCATTATGGAGTGGAGTTATAATGGAATTTTTTTCAGATTTGTGAGATGGTTCCTTCAGAGATGGATCAGTTTATTAGAATAGTGATGGGGTATGCTATTGTGTCAGCAGTAGTTTTCAAGTATTCAGCGGGGAGGGTGTCAGCAGATAGTCAACAGGGTTTCAGTTTTTTTTAAAAGTATGGATTTCTGGTATTGCTTTAGTGGTAGTTTTATGGGATGCAAGATGATTGGAAGAAGTTTGTATGGTTACTTGCCTGATGTTTGTATTATTGATGGTGCATGGATTTGAATTTGTAAGGGGTTCCAAAATGAGTTTAAGGTGGGAGTTGAAAGTGTGGGCTATATTTTGTGAGGCCATGTCAGGAGATGGAGATGGATTTTGAGTGGTTCCAGACTGAGGAGAGAGGATACAGATTTCTAAAAATTCTTGGGGTTGTTTTTATGAGTGGGTAGTTGCTTTGAGAAATAGTTTTTTTTTTGTCATTGATGACTAGTTTTTTGGCTTGGTTCTTGAGTTGTTTAAAGTTAGATTCATTTGTCAGGGTCTTGTCACTGCGCCAGACTTTCCAGGCTCTATCCCTAGCTAGAAGTAGTAATTTTGTAGGTTTAGTTAAGCATGGATCACAGCTAATTTTGATTCTTTTTGATCATGTAGGGGCAACAGAGTTAAGGGTATCTAGAAAGATTTTGTTGAAATACTTAACAGCTTCATCTAGTTGTAAAGAATGTAGAGGGCTCCAGTTATGGGCTTTTAGAATGGTATTAAATGTTGATAGATTGAACTTAATGAGGTTTCTGGTTGTTTTGTAGATATGGGGGTTGGTACCTGGGTTTAGGTTCTATATGTGAAACAAGGTAAATGATCACTCTGGGAATCAGGGAGGAAGCCTGAGGTAGCTAATTTGTGTGGATGTGATACGAGAATCCAGTCAAAGTTTTTTTCAGGTTATTTTATACTCTGGTGGGGCATGTGATAAGTTGTGTGCATTTGTAGAGATTAATGCTGTTTGTTGGTGAGTTTAATTCTAGGTTTTGCCAATTTATGTTTGTATCGCCTAGTATTATAGTTTCAGAGGATATATTGTGTGTTGTCCAGGAAAGGAAATCTTCAAGGGTGGGGATATTTTGCCCTGGTGGAATATATATGGAAGTGATGCAAATCTATTTATTGTCATTTATTTGTAGTACTGCTATGACTGTTTCCAGATTGTTAAACGATTGTATAGTTTTTAGGAAAGGTGTAATAGTTAATGCGTTGCGATAGACTAGTACTACACCACCAGCTTTCTTTAGAAGCCTGTCTTTTCTTAGTATATTGTAACCTGTTGGGACTCTTTCTATATCTGATATATGTGGTTTGAGCCAGGTCCCGGTGATGGCTATGATGTCTTCGGAGTATTGCTCTAGCCAGATATGAAATTCTGTGAGCTTGTTGCAAATGCTACATATATTTATTCTTCCCAAAAATAGGTTTCTAGTGGAACATGGTGTATTTGGGGTTGTGGTGGGTCTTATGTTAGAAGATAACAGGAGGGAAGGGCCAGGGTTGGGGTGAATATCACCACTTTGAGATAGCGGTGAGTGACATATTATGAGAGTTGGGTAGTACCTTTTGAGATAGAATTTTGGAAGGTTGAGAGAAAACGTTTTTGTTTTGTTGTTAGCAATGGAGAGAACTTTGAGTTTAATGGTGTGTGCATGGTCACAATTGAATAGTGATGATAAGATGTTAGAATAACTATCTTTGTTTTGGTGTGTTGTGGGAAGAGTGGGAGTTTTTAGTTTGAAGGGATGGTTTAAGTCCCGTTTTATGTTACGAGGGGAGGTGAGTTTGGTCAAGGTGAGGAGGAGTCTGCTAAGAAGAATGAAAATCAGAGGAAGTTTTACAGATGTTTGCATTTTGCTTTAGAAATTACTATTAGGATTGTAGGGAAAGGTGAAGTATAAAAGTGATTTGATTGGTTGTTGCACTAGTAGGGAAATAAGAGGGGGGTGTAACTTAGAATGTGCTGGTTGACTTATTGGTTGATGATCTTATGAACTTTGATTAGCTAATTAGTAAGTGGGAGTGACCAGGATAGGTAGAAAGCTAATGAAGGATGTGGACAGTAGGAATGCGGGTAGGGTAGGGGAGCGGAATGAGCCAAAGTGCAGCAATGGCAAACAGGGTGGATTGGCCCTGATTTTACAGATGTGCAAGTTTACAGAAACAATCAGGAAAGGCAGCAGGTACTTTGGACTTACTTGTTTTGCATACATTTGTTACTGAAATAAAATAAACCACTTTTACCAAGGAGTATGTGGGATTTAGAAAGACCAGGATTTAAAAGAGAAAGAGTTTAGTAATAAAAGATAAATGGGCAGGGCTTTCAAATACTCCAACAGCATACTAAGGGAGACTGCTGTTAGGAAGCACAGGATGGGGGCAGCTGATGTCCACAGTGGAGTACTTTAGTTAAAAAAATAGAATTACACAAGGGATAGCAATTAATGTTGTCCAGATGATAAAACATACTTTCTATATCTTTTGAAAACAAAACACTGATCCTGAGGTTGCCGAGTTCAGTTAAAGAGTACTGCAGGATAGCAGTTCCAGATTGGGGGGATCCGGGGGAAAGTAATTTAAAATAGGAAGCCGAGAAGAAACATAAGTAATATTAAAACAATATACTGCATTTGTTAATGAGTAAAAAATGCAGTAGATACAAAGATGACAGAGGAGTAATAAAAACAATATCCAGGTAATCTATACACAGATAATTAAAGCCTCAGTTTGTGATTATGTAACATCTGAGAAAAGTTCTGGCAGCTAACATTTTCAACAGACTAATGCAGTTGCAAATATATCAGTGGGTGTAAATAGAAGATAACTTGTAGAGGACTATGCACATATCATCCAGCACAATACTGTACTAGTTTTAAGTAGAGAAGTGCAACATGCACTGAAACAGATCTAGGAATACTGATACAAATTATACTATGGATATGTCAAGTGGTATATCACACATTCTAAACCAATAGCTGAGAAAAACTACACACTAATGTCTGGGCAAGTTCTTTTAAAAATGCAATAATAACGTGAGCAGCAAAGAAATAATATTCCAACAATAACAATGCTCTGCACCAGTAACAAAGCTTTAACAAGTCTATACTCTAGTAAGTACAGTGTCTGGGCCACTCTAATGCTAAGGCTAGGTAAATAGCTTCAAGAGCACACAGAGGTACTGTGGATACTGTCTCTCTTAAAATATAACATGTCTAGCTTCATTACTCCTTACAAAGGTATAAATCAACATCAATAAATCTTCCAAATGAAAAGAAACAAATAATATGAAAAATAATCTTAGCTATGGGCACTCCACCTGACGAGACAAGCAGCTACACCAAGGGAATTTAAAAATGGCTCCTTTAGCTTAAGAAAGCTTGGTTAAGCTGTAATTGGTCTCCGGGGGAGGGGCAAATGACAGACCAGGAAAATGGTAGGTAGCCAATAGTATGATAAGGGCTAGCCCTGATTTCATAGATTTGCAAGTCTATAGAAACAATTGGGAAAGGCAGTAAGTACTTTGGACTTACTTGTTCTGCATACCAATACCAATATCAATATAAACCATGCACTAATCTCACAATTCCTATTTAATATCTCACTAAACCCATGATTTAGCCTAATGCTATCTTGAACTGACTTTTATAAGAATATTATAAAATATCCCTAATATTTTCTGTATTTTAGATTGTGAGATACATTAGTCTACACTTTTTCCTAGCAGTATAGATGAGTTTATATATTATTCATTTGTACTGCAGCCAGCTGTCATGTACAAAGATTAATGCATCATTCTTGCCTGTTTTATGTAACCACAAATATTTTATGCAGCCACTTGAACTGCCACTACCCTAGGTCATAAATGAAAAGTGTTCAGTGATCTATTTACTTACCTGGTTAGCAAATAAACTAACACACAAATAAAAGAATGTGCACCCCAGCCTGCAGTATTGTTATGAGGCAGACACTTTCATACCGCACATTTTGGTTTTATCTTTGACGATTACTTGCACTGATATTCTTTTCATCTTCTTCAGTTTTGAGTTGTCAGATTATTGATATGTAGTGAGGCAGTGAAGGAATAATGCAGATGCCTTTCTGTGCTCATTATCCTCAGTGCAGTAGAGTCTAAAGAATAATAAATGTCACAAAGACTGAAATCCACCTTTCAGTGTTATTCCTTGCTTGGCAAGCTTTCAAAGTTAGCAGATAAATTAGATTTAGCTGTTCTTTCTCATTGCATTTGATTAAGATACTCTTCATTATGATGCATAAAGCTGCTGTCTCTAAATTCCAGTTGATAGCTTTAAATAGCATTTCTTTAATTGCAATTAAATCTATGTGTGATAATTAGTACAATACCATATAACAGCTGTATCTTGTAACATCAGGGAAAGGATTTTTTAAGAAATATAACAAGAACAAAATGTTTCCTGAAGAATTACCTCTCCAGCCTCTTTTTTGTCAGTTATTCACTGATTTGTTTCCTAATTTAAATCATTTGCATGTATTTTCTTTTCATTCTGAAATGAGGAAACTGATCTTAAAAAAAGTCATTATTGCATGAGCAATCTGGATTATGCTAAGTGAACGTATGGTATATGGATTGCAGAATGAGAGATCATTTGAATGAACAAAGTCATGTCCTACTTTACATAAGAACACATATTAAGGGTGATTGTATCACAATTTTCTTGGAACAAATTACTATGCCACAAATTGTAGATTTGACACAAAAAATTGTATATAAAGAAATTATAGCAAAATGTTATAGTTTATTCCAGAAACACAGAGGAAAAGGCAGCATAGATGGATCAACACTCCATAGCCTTTAGTTTATTTTATTTTTATTTATTTATTTTATTTTACATTTGTTGACCGGGCTAGTCTAACTGGATATATTTCCATTTTCAGTAGAGGCCCGGTGAGAAAAGCTCCACACAAAATACAACAAAATAACAATATTACATGTTAATAAAAAGCTAATTGTTAACAAAAAACTTAACAGACAAGCCACACTAAACTATTATAAACAAAAAATTCAAAGTCAGTTACAGAGCATATTAATTAATAGATAAAGGGTGTAACAATAAAGTAGCAAGGAAAGTAAATAAGAAATTTAGAGTACAGGGGACAAGAAGAAAAGAGGGAGTAACGCAAGAGTTAGAAGAGAGCAGAGGTGGTAGAATAGTCGACAAGTGAGAGACAACAGAGAGGACTGAGAGACGAGAGGGAAAAGAAAGAGAGTAGTAGATCGGAGCATAGAAGGAGTCCAAGGGCAGAGGATAATCTAGGTAGTAGCTTAAGAGATAGGTTAAAGGTCAGAGTAGATGAGATGATAGGATAGAGTGAAGAAAGTTAGTCTGGTGTTCTACAAGAACAAAGCCAGTGATCTTGGAAGTACAGTTTAATTTTATGTTTGAAGAGAGGCAAAGAAGTAATTAGTGTTATATCCCTAGGTAACAGATTCCAAATTCTACCTACAGAATTAGTGAAGAGAGTCGCCAGCTGAGTTGTTGGACTTTATAGATCTGGCCAAGAGTTTACAAGAGGATCGAAGGGAGGTAAGATTGCTGTAAGGGGTTAAAAGTTGAGAGAGTATAGGGTTGTTTTCAGGTTGGTGCAGTATTTTGTGGGCAATAGTGAGTTGTGAGATTACAAGGTAGTTTTGTAGTTCTAGCCAGCCTAAAGGTTTCAAATTATGACAGTGATGGGTTCTGAAGGGGTTGCCTGTGGCAAAGCGGGCAATGTTATTATAGCAAATAGCTAGTTTGTTTAGGTTAGCTTTCTTAAGGTTGGTAAAGATCGGAGATGCATAAAATAAAGTGGATAAGAGATGGGAGTGGGCGATAGTAGCTCCAGTAGTTGGGCTTAGAAAAGCTTTAATACGGTATAAGGATCCTATTTTTCTGTTAACTGATTTGATGGTGTTATTGATGTGTTGATCAAAAGTGAGATTATTATCGATGGTTATTCCTAGCAGTTTAGTTGTAGAGTCAGGGGAGATGACAGTGGCGTTGTTAGACAAGATGGTGAAGTTTAATGGGGAGGTCCGAGACATTGGGGAGAAGAGAAGAAGTTTGTTTTTTTAGCATTAAGAAGGAGATACCGTCTAGTAAACCATGTTTCAACTGTGGTGAAAGTATTTTGAATTAGAGAGATTAGATCTGAGGAGGAAGATGCTGAGCAAATAATGGTAGAGTCGTCAGCGTATTGGATACAGGTAGCTTGAGGGATTACTGTGTGAAGATCATTTATATAGAGGGAGAAAAGAAGAGGACCAAGAAAAGAGCCCCGAGGGACTCCGATGGAAATGGGCAATAATGATGAGATATGGTTATCCCAAAGAACAGCTTGCTGTCTTTTATTCAGATAAGAACTATACCATTTAATGGCAAGGTTATCAAATGAGAGGGATTCAAGGATGTGAATTAAAGAAGAGTGGTTGACCATGTCAAAGGCTTTGGAGAGATCAATGAATAGAGCAGAAGAGAGAAGGTTATTATTGCGGTTACTATTGATAGTATCTACAAAGGAAAGGAGAGCAGTGGTTGTGCTATGATGGGGTCTAAAGCCATGTTGACAATTAGCTATAATGTTGTGTAATAAGAGATACTGAACAAGTTGCTGATGAATACATTTCTCCATAATTTTTGCTAAGGGTGAGAGAAGAGCAATTGGTCTAAAGTTGGAGTAGTCAATAGAGTTACCACCTTTGTGTAGAGGGATAATATGAGAGACTTTCCAGATATCAGGGATAGTTCCCTCTTGGATTGTCCTATTGATGAGTATAGATATTGGGACTGCAATTTCTTTGGCTGCCTTTTGAAGATAAAGAGAAGGGAGTTTGTCAGCAGAGGGGGTACAAGGTTTCAGTTTGTAAATAAGTTTATAGATGAAAGAGGTAGGGATAGGTTGTAGAGTGAAGTTGTGAGAAGAGTCTATTAGATTATTTGGGGGATAGAAGTTGTTGGTGTTCAGTTGTCTAGCAAGAGATTGAATAGTTTCGGAAAAAAAAGAGTTAAAAGCATTTGCGGTTAGGTGAGGGGTGTTTGGGTCAGCATTAAGGGGGGAGGGAGTTTTGGTTGTTCCTGGTGAGAGGAGTCTATTGACTGATGACCAGAATTGTTTAGGTTTATTGAGATGGGTTTCTTGAAGCCTGCAGTAGTATTTTCTTTTGTCGGAGATTATAGCTTTTTTGGTAAGATTCCTAAGCTGGCTGAAGTAAAGAAAGTCAGAGCTGTTTCTATGGTTTCTCCATTTGGCCCAGACCTTATTTCTAGAGAGTATTAGTTTTTTAGTTTCAGGAGAGAGCCATGGGGCTGTATTAGCTTTCATTCTAATGGTACGTTCTGGAGCATGTCTGTCAAGAATGGCAAGGAAAGTTGAGTTAAAGAATAATACTGCGTCTTTAAGTGGAAGTGATTTTAAGGGGTCCCAGTTACAAGATTTGAGTTCATTTTGAAATTGGTCAATTTTAAAGTGTTTGGTAGAGCGTATTTTTCTTATATTAGGGGGGTTTAGACAATCTGTCTTTTCTCTAATAATGTAAGTTAAGCAGTGGTCACTGAGGTCATCTGGCATAGTTCCTACTTTATAAGTAATGTTAACTTTGTTTGTAAGTATCCAGTCAAGGATACTCTCTTTCTTACTGGACTTATTAAGTCTTGTAGTAGAGGTGATGGTTTGGGTAAAACCATAAAGGTTTATGTGAGAGGAGGGATTTTGAGTGTTAATAGTATTCCAATCTATATTAAAGTCACCAAGAATTATAGTTTCTTGGGGGTAGTTGGTAGAAACCCAACTGAGAAAGTCTTCTAAGATGGGTATGTTGTTACCTGGAGGTATGTACATGCAGATGATATAGAGGGATTTTTTAGCATTTAATTGGAGTTTAGTGATAATGGCTTCTACTTTACTATCCTGGGTTGGACAGGTAGGAAGGGTAGAGATGTTGAGGTTATTCTTAAATAGAATTGCTACTCCACCACCTTTTCGTTTTGAACGGTCAAGTCTAAGTATATTATAGCCTTGTAATATAATTTCAGTATCTTTAGTGACTGGCTTTAGCCATGTCTCTGTAAGGCAGAGAATATCAAAACAGTGTGTGTCAAGGACGGCATGTAGGTAGGGTACTTTGTTATTTACACTACGTATGTTAAGATGTCCTATAAGGAAGTTGGGTCTAGATACATGAGGGGAGGGATGTAAGGGGCCAGGGTTGGGGTGAATGTCACTGTCTTGTAAGGTGGGATTATCTGGTTTGTGTGTGAAGTTGCTCTTAAGAAGAATATGCAGTTTCATTTTTTTATCTGAGGGTATGTCATAGTTGAGGTGGGAGTAGCTATGAAATTTAGGTAGGAGGTAGCTAGGTGTGGAATTAACATTTAAGAATGAAGTGAGAGAAGTGTGGAGAGAAGATGTGTGTTTCTTTGTATAGTTTGGCTGTATATTAAGTGGGTTTTCAAAGAAGGTAAGAAGGTAAGCTGAAAATAGGGTGGTTAGGAGTAAGACTGAGAGTATAAGGATGGTAGGTGAGTGGGGAGCCATTTTTAAAAGTGAAACTAGATAAAAGAAGTTTTAGGGTAAAGGTACAAGAAATGGGTTTTAGAGGTGGTAATATATATATGTGACTGCAGGATAGAAGAGGAGACCTAAGGGTATTGAATGGTATAGAAAGGGGAGAGACAGGTAAAGTGAGTGGAGAGATATAGGAAGAATAATAATAGAGGAAAGGAGAGAAGTAAGTCACAGGATGTGTGGGCAAGTAAAGAAAAGGGAGGTGGGAGAGGAAAGGGGGTGTATAGAGGGGAGGGGTTATAAGTTTAGCGGGAAGGGAAAGGATAGGAAGGAGAGAATAGTGGGTGTGTCTAGAGAGCTATAAGGTTAGGACCCCTGGGGGTGGGTGGGAATTGTGGGTAGGGAGGGGAGCGGAGTGAGCCTGCAGGGTGAACGGAGCGGGATCCACAAAGTAAACCAAAGAAGAAGGAAAAATTATCAGAGAAAGCTAGCTGAGTCCAGGTAAGTAAGGTAGCTTAAGGAGGAGAGAGTAAGAGAGGACTTAAGAAAGAAGAAAGGGATAGGAATAGGAGGGGTGAAATAGGAAGAGTTAGGTAGAAATAAAAAACAAGTACAATAGATAATGATGGAGAAACAGTGACATCTAGTGGACAGAAGCAGAGTTAAGTAAAATGTACAGGGGCACTTTGGAAGTAAAAATAGCCTAATAAGTGAGCAAACACAGGCTAATTAAAAGTAGGGTAAGGGAGGGAACGGAAATAATATAGTAGGGGGGTTGCTGCTGGCAAGCTTGACTGGGAGCTAACATAGTTGACTGGGAACTAACATAGTTAGATATACAGTGCCCAAATAACACTGTTAATATCTCTACTATTTTGTACCAAGTCTGCAGGAAATTGTATTTAATTTATTTGTTTTTGTTGACTGGGGAAGTCTGACTGGATATGATCCCATTTTCAGAGGAGGCCCAGAGAGAAGTTTACATGAAATATTACAATTTTTGCAATGGAAAATGAAAAAATGAGTTACATACAAATTTCAAAATTAAAAATGCATACATGATTGATACACCTGAATTTCAAAGTGGAGAAGTATATACATCACTGATGGGGATACAGGATTCTCAAGAAATAATACACAGTAGTTCAGATAGGTACAAAGTAACCAAAAAAGTTGATATATATATATAAAATTTCATGCAGATATGAGACAGAATGTAAAAGTTGATTGTCGAGAGGTTGTAGACAGAGGGGTTATATCGAGAATGAATATGGAGAAAAGGTGAGGCCTAAGAAAAGAAAGGAGAAATGACTGAGGAAAGACTTATTCTGGGATCCAATAACAGCTTTTTCCATGTAGGAATAGTGCAGCAGCTCCTGCACGGAATATGGCCACCGAGCGATCCAGTAAACAAGGCTGGGGGCGTACACGAGCCTGCCAGCATTATTCTTGCATGAACACCACAGAATTATGCTAATTACTTCATTTGCTGGTGAAAAACATGCAAATGAGGTGAATTAGTGATTCAGTAAGCAGACAGACATCCGTACAAGAAAAGTGTCAGTTGCAGAAATGTATTCGGTTACTGACAGTGTACATTTATGCAAAAATGAAAACGGGGGCATGACAGCTCAAAGTAAAGTAGTAAAGTTTGTATTATAATCATTAGGCATGCCAATGTCCAAAAATATGTCCATTGGCATGGAAAAGTGTTGGAAAAAAATGAAAATCGAAATTTTTTTGTTGGCCGATTTTGGCTGTTTAAGCATAGCGGAGCAGTGGCAAGCACGTATAATCCTCCACTAGATAACAATCTGTTGTTGTTTGAGAGAATTACTGAAGTTCACCTGAGAGCACTGAATAATGAATTTTATCAGGGCAGACATTTTAATTTGGAAAACCAAAATCTTATTGCGTCTATAAAAGCAAATAACATAAGAACAATGAAACCTGATAAAGGAGGGGGGGCTGTCCTTATGTATGAGGATAACTATGAGACTATAATGAAAGACATGCTGTCAACTAGTAATTATAGACAGGTTTCAAAAAATGAGTTAAACCAGTCTTATAAGAAAGTCAAAGATTTTCTAAGTGACTTATTTATTGACGGCAGCATTAGCACTGAGTTATATCAGTATCTCACTATGCCAGCTCCAATGATCCCTTTTATTTTCGGGGTCCCAAAGCTCCATAAGAACATCCAGACCCCCCCTTTTAGACCCATAATAGACGGGTGTCAATCTATCACCTATGCATGCGCTAAGTGGGTGGATAACAAACTTAAAGAAGTCCTTAAAAATGAACCCCAAATCTGCAAGGACTCTTGGTTTGTCCTTGACAGGCTTAACCATATTCCATTTGAAAGAAATTTAAGGTTTTTGATAGCGGATGTTAAGGACCTCTATACATCAATCCCACAAGAGACAGGTACTAACTGGGTCAGAGATTTTTTATTAAGTAAACATCTCCCAGGTGATGATATAGACTTAATCGTGGGGCTACTTGATTTGGTGTTAAACAATAATTACTTCATGTTCAAAAAGGAATTATATTTACAGGTGACTGGAGTAGCAATGGGTTCCCCATGTGGGGGAACCTTTGCAAACTCTGTTATGGCTTTTTGGGAGCACACTTATTTATTTTCAAATCAACTGTATAAAGACATAGTCATTTGGTACACAAGGTACCAAGATGACATTTTGATGATTATTAAAGGAAGCAAGGAAGAAGCTATACAATTGATTGATTTGATGAACTCCTTTGTCCCATTTTTAAAATTTACTTACAACTCCGATGAGGTATCAATTAATTTTTTAGACATTTTGATAAAAAAAGATATTGAAAAGGAGAGGTTTACTACTTGTATTTACAGGAAACCCCACTACAGCAATTCTTTTTGCATTTTTCCAGCTTCCACCCCTTGTTTCAGAAAAGGGGTGTAGTTAAGGGCCAGGTTGTACGTGCCTCTCGAATGTGCTCTGAAGACATCTTTTTTAGAGAGGAATGTAGCCTTTTAGCAGGCATGTTTAGAAATAGAGGGTATCCCAGCAGATTAGTTAATCAGGTTATCCGCGAGGTTGAATCAAAGAGATATAATGGTCTGTTGGGACCAATTCTTAAGACAAATAATGAGATTTTGGTATCTGATACAACACGCGAAATGGACCTAGCAGACGACCCTATTAATACAGAGGGGAGACAAGTTAACATCAATTATAATACTAGTTTCTTGACCCAATATAATGAATTAGCAGCAGATACCCGTCGTATATTGAACAACAACTGGGAATTTTTAACACAAAGTTTGCATTTCAACACAAACCTGGGAATAAAACCAGTGGTGGTATATAAAAAAGCGCCTTCATTGAAAACACTATTCGAGCTCCCTCCTAGAATATATAGGGCTAACAAAGGCATGTTCAAGTGTGGTCATTGTGGTTATTGTAAGTACATTAAAACTGGAACCACTTTTTCTGTTCGAGGAGTGAGATATTATATTAATCATAGATGCGATTGTTTTAGTCAAGGCGTAGTGTACCTTGCTACTTGTACACTATGCCCTGCATTCTATTTTGGGAAAACTGAACGCCATTTAAAACAACGTATTTACGAACATATGTATGCAATCTCTAAGGGAGTTATATCTAATGCCCTAGCAAAACACATCATGGAAAATAATAACCACAGTTTTTTGTTTAATGTAGTCCAAAAGGTTGAAATTAATCCTAGAGGTGGGCCATGGCACCTTAAGTTGGAAGAAAGTGAACTGTTATGGCAACTTAAAACAAATACACATGTGTACCCAGGGATTAATGGGATGTGTTCTATTAAATGTCTGTTAAAGCAAAAAGCTCTTATCAGGTGAACCTCGTAGTAATGACAATAACAACAAATAACAACAAATAATACAAAAATAACAACTACTTAGTTTTTATGTGTTTAGTTCCTTGAATGGGAACGGTCACATTTGAGTAATATAGTCATTTGAATAGAAATCATGATAGATTGGTGAAATGAATTTGATTAATTAAAAGAATAAACATTAGGCTTTGTAGGTGATCAATGTGTATTTTATTTTATTTATATATTTATTTATTTATATTTATATATTTATATATGTACACATTAGATTATAGCTATAGCTTTTTTCAACTCGCTGAACTTGTCATTAGTGAATTGTTTATGTGAATTTTTTATGTGAATTTTATATGTAATAACTTTCATGTAACAATTTTTCTATAATACACAATTTTATTATTTTTTGTGTATATATTTGTTACATTTAACTACGAAGTAGTAAAATACAAGTAGTTGTCTTAGTAGGGCTGAATACATTTACTTGATTACTTGATTGTTTAATTAACTTAATTAAGTAATTATTTATGTATGTGAGTGTATTTATACTCACAGGAAGTTCCAAAGTAACTTGTCTGAAGAAGTGTATGTTATTTGGTACACGAAAACGTTTGCAAGTAAAGGATTCCGGATTTTACGTTGGTGCTGTGCTTTGTTGGATTCACTTATTGTTTTCTTAGTTTTTGTAACTTTTCGAAGTTTTTTGTGTTTCTATCGCAAATGGGATTATGCCGAAAATAAAAAAAAAAGGTGAAAAAAATTTTAAGTGAAATCTGCATTTTGCTATTATAGTGTATGGCATGCAGAATCAAAACAAGAACAGGTAACACTGGTTGCTAAGGAGGAAGGCTCTGGTGTAGTGGTGTAACAAGGGACTAAGGCAGTGGGGTATGCAAATGAACAAATTTTACTGAATCACTAAATGGGAGACCATTCTTTGGCTGCACCTAACCATGTAGAAGCTATAAAGGTGTGGTGTAAGCAGAAGAAGCAGCTGACATGAAAAGGGGGTGTGTCATGCTTGGTGTAAGCACATTGGAGCTCCACTGCCCCCATTTCAGCTTAGCTAAGCACAGCTAAGCAAGGGTGTGTGTCTAAGTCTGTAATGACTTATTCCATGAAATGAAGAGTGTATTTGCATCCAGGGAAGGGCTATTTCTGCTTCAAAGTGTTCGCTTTACCTAAACAGGTTTGCGCAGTGTGCACTGGGTCTAAAAAAAAACAAAACAAAAAAAAAACAAAATGGAAATAGCAGAACTGTTTACATTTGGCCAGTGGGTTTCTGTGGTGCACCTCAGGGCTTAAAAGGGGCAGAAATAGGAAGGTGGAAAAAAAAAAAAAAGGGAAATAGCAGAATAAAGGCAATCAAGTGAAAATAATATAGCAGGCAAGTACAAATAATATATCAGGCAGGTGGAATGTATGATAGCCAGCCAATCATACAGGCAGCATTTGCAGCACAACAGTATAAACTCTGCAAACACCCTTCAGTATAGTTTTTCCCACAAACTCTGCACCATTGGTGTACACACTCAGGGGAATTTTAACTGACAAAATGTTAGGGGCTACTGTCGCTTTGATACATCAGTATGTGCTAGAGACCGAGGACATTGAGGAGGATAATGCTGGAAACCACTCCAGACTGGGGTGGAGGAGGAGAAGAATGTTCAGACACAGGATAACCTACCAGGGACTACATGACCTGGAGATAGTAGAGCACTATAGGGTGGACAGGGACATACTTCAGCAACTCATCGAGTTGTGGTGGCCTCACTGCAGACCCAGAGCCAACAGAGGGGAACCCACCCAGTGGATACAAAGGTATGTGTAGCCTTAAGAATATAAGCTACAGGTACTTTCCAAAGACCAACTGGGGACATCATGGGGGTCTCACAGGCATCTGCATCAAGGGTATTCCACCAGTTCCTGGATGCCATGCTAACACATGCTGATGAGCACATTTACTTCCCCAGCACCCATGAGGAGAGGACCAGTAATATGCACTTCTTCCACCATGTACCAGACTACCCAGAGGTACTGGGTGCCATAGACTGCATGCACGTCCACATCAAAGCACCACCCAGTGAACAGGGTATGGTCTACCTAAACCACAAAGGCTTTCACTTCATCAACTGCCAGGTCATATGCAATGCCTATGGCATTATTATTAATGTGTGTGCTGACAGCCCTGGAAGCTATCACGACTCCCACTGCTAGCATTCCTCACAGCTGTATCAGGAATGTGCCAGGGGGGACATCCCCTATGGCAATCTGGAGGGGGATGATGGCTATGCACGGGAGGCATGGATGATGACACCCATCATAAATGTACAAACACACACCCACTCAGGAATGCCATAATGAGGCACATGCACAAACCAGGATCATTATAGAGCATGTGTTTGGGATGCTGAAGTCATGGTTCCGTTGCCTTGACATATCTGGTGGAGCCTTGCAGTACTCTTCAGCCACATGTGAACACATGTTCATAGTATGTGGCATGCTACACAATATGATCCTGTGGAAACAGCTGCAGCAGGAACATCACTGGGAAGGGCCACACAGCCTCCCACCATTGCCAAGGTCCCCACAGGCACAGAGGGACTCGGAGGAGGACCCCACTGAACCAGCCTCTGTAGGCAGATGGAGGCATGCCCAGTATGCCCTGGCCTTGGCAAAGAAGCAATGCATAGCACACCCACTGAAAATGTAGAGACCCAGGGACTGACACCTCTCTCTGACTCGCACACACAGTAAAATGGATGACACACATATAATACTACCTGTAACTTACCATGTATAGGCAGTGTACTGTGTGCATCTGTCATAGGCAGCCCTCAGGCACCATCCTCACAACTGCCACAGGCACAAGGTAAGTCAGTCTTCTTAACAATAAATGAATGGATTAGTATGTTCTGGTAGCATATCTATGGTATCGCTGCATGCATGCAAGGGAATGGGGTGACCTACTGGAATAGCAGCAGACAACTGACAGCTATGTGGGACACCAGGAAATATCTGCACAATACTGGCTTCCCCACACTATGCAGTAGTACCCAAGGTGACAAATCCAACTGCAGTATATGTGGGGGGCCAACTAGCTGGGGTGTCATAGGTCACAGGCATGGATGTCAGTGTGGGTGTCCCATACTCACCCCTCAGCCTCACCCAGCAAGTGAGCTGCAGAAAAATATAAAGAAATGTCTGGGGAAGGCCTACAAATTGTAACAATGATGAAATACCTCCCTACAGACTTACACAGTAATAGCACAGCAGGTCTTGCAGTTGCAATAAGGCTCTGAAGGGTAAGAAGTCTGAAACTCAAATTATGCCATTACAGTCTGACCTGTGGTCCTTAGTAATATGCCTCTAGTCTCCAAGACAGGGCACAATACTATGCTAAATGAAACCAAAATGTAAAGCAATTATCAGCACAGTCTGTGTAAATGTGTACAGTTGACAGGTGTGCCCCCCCATATTCCCTTAGAAATACAGTAACATGTATGTTTTTAGGGAAATAGCAGCAGAGCACACATTGCCAGCGCTGTCCTAATCAACATGATAACTTGTTGCATGTTCACAATATGCAGGGGTCAATGAGCTATGTATATGTGTGGTTAATATTGTCAGGATGTGGCCAGCACTTACTCCCGGCTGTTGTGTCATAGTGGCCTAGGTACAGTACTGTGGTTCACAGGGCCATGTTCCAAGAAATGCAGTGCCAAGTGTTCTGCATGTCAGCTATACCTATGTTAGGTGTTGTACACCACTGTCCAGATGTCAATAGCTGTTAATGCAGGAAAGCTGTACAGGTCATGGGCAGGGGGCCACAGATATGGAAAGTACACAGCTTGGAGTAACCTACACAGTGCCTACCATACCACTCAACTGTACAGACCTATTTCAGAATGTGCAGAGGTTCGCATCATAATTGGGGTTTGTATAACATGAAATAGTGGCTGTCTGGCATTCATTGTCAAATCACGTAAGACTAAGGTCAGAAAATAATGACGGATTGTAGTGTCAGACTTCAAACCCTACAAAAACAAGCATGCTAATGCAAAACCTGTTATTGAATGACCTTTCTAGGTTTGTAAGGCCAATACCTAAAAATGGTCCCTATATTTAGGCCTCTGTCCCCCAATCATATAGCTTTGTCCAGATGTCTGGCTCTCAGAAGTTGAGAGGTATGGTGCATAGTAGGCTAGCAGGTACCTGAAGGTCTGTGTAATGTCAGTGTATAAAAGGATGACACCTTTCTGTGTCAGCACTGACAACATGTCACTGGCCAACAGCTATACCCCTGGAATGGCAAAGGTTGTCACAGAAAGAAGCACAAATATGCCTTGTATATCTGTTCTGTTTGTCCTAACATTGCATTTGCCTGCCAACTATTTGCAAAACCAGAAAGGGTCATGTCAAAACAGCAATAGCAGACAGTGGGAAAGCAGACATCAAACCCATAAAAACAAACAAGCAATTACCAAACCAGTCTCCCAACTGTCTATGTTTGGTAGAACATTATTAACACCCTGTCCCCCATGTGTGGGCCATAGTTTGACTGTCATTTTTGGGCCTGTGCAGATGTCAGTCTGTGATGGTATGACAGCTAGGCCCACATGTAGCCTCATAATAACATATAACAACACAAACCATCTAAGGACCACAGCAAATGGAGTTGTACAATGCTGGACAACCTGCTAAATAGGTAAACTCAGAGGTGTGAAGTCCACAACCTTGTGTGCGATATAACGGCATGTACTCTGCCAACATCAGAATTACAAATACATAACAGCAGCCACTGTGGCCAAAGCCTGTGACTGGACTACAGAAGGACAAGGAGATACACATAAGGGGAAGGGGAACCACTGGCCAGACAAATGGAAAATGTGCACACCAGAACAGATTGTGCAGTAACATTGGTGCCATGCAGTGTAAGGGGTCAGTAAACATCACCTGCAAATACACAACACACACCCATGTAAGTGGAGGTCCGCAACAAAACAAAACAAATCCCAAACAATGGACATCTCAGAGGCAAATCACATGAGAACTCCACAAACCTACACACCACAGACCATGTAGACTCCACACACCAGTGTCTTGCAAACACTAAAGCCTTACCCTAAACACCTACCCTACACAGATAGGCTAACAGCACTGTCCCTCTACCCCGTTCCATACAGACTCTGCTGAGGTGACCCCTGTCTGGCATACAAAGCAATCCAGAACCTGCCTTGATGGGACTGTTGCACATCTAGAACTCAAGGCCCACACCATCAGTCTGTAGGCACAACATCAACCTGGGCTGTGATATCAGTACAGCTTGTTGGTGTGACAGATATATGTACCACACACTCCTCTATCTGTGGAATACACTCCCTGTCAAGAGAAAGCCAAGTGCCTCGATACCCCTAGTGATGTGCTCCCTGTATAACTGCATGGGAAACACAAAATACAGTCTTGTAATCCTACCTGTGTCCCTACTGGACAGGGGCTCTGTCTGCTGGCATGTTGTAACATGGGATACACTCTTGTCTGTGTGGGTTATAAGGGCTTCAGGGCCAATACACTACTAATGTCATAGCAACCTATCAACCTTTACACAACTGTCTGTCAGTGGTTCATCACATTACTCTGTATTGCTCTGCCACTGACATACCTGGAAGTCACAGTGCTATGTGGAATATACCACACATATAATGGACATTTCTGCACAGTAGAATGCACTCCGTACCCACACCCATACCTCCCAACCTCTGAAAGCATGACATCTGGACAAGGTCATAAATAAAAGTGGGACAAAGCCACAATGATAGGCACGTGTTGTAAATATTGCCCTACATACTGAGAAAGTTGGTAGGATAAGGGGTTTTGCATTAGCAGGAATTGTCCAAAGGTTATGAAGTCTGAAACACTAATGTCTGTCATTATTTTTTAATGTCAGTCTTCAATTATATACAACTAACTTGCCATAAAAACACAAGTTTATGTAGACTGGATGCAAATTCTAGACAAACACCTGCCCAATCTGCAAAAAATGTACAGTTGAAAGGTATGGCCACACCAGGATATGACTTTTCAGGTAAGATGAATGCCACACAAGCTGTAGATCCCCAGCTAGTATATCACCAAGTTGCTGGACTGTTTACACAGCTTTATCAGTCTACTGGCTGTAGCTACACCTCTCAACTGGCAGTTTTGGTCAAGAATGTGTATAGTCGGGCTCATAATATTGGTCAGTGCATCATACATCTTGTACTCATCTGGTAAAGCACTGTGATGATCTGAGGATGTCCATCACTAGGTAATGACACAATACATTGCATGCAGTGTCAGACTTTAGATATGACAGAAAATGTCTGCTAAAACAAACCCAGTACTGCTAGGAAAGTCCTGTTTACTTTTGAGATGTATGGCTGTAGCACACAAAACCCTGGACTGGAGTATGCCTATCCCTGGAATGGAGTCCCACTCTCACTGTAGAAGGTCACACTGGGCATGCTCCTACACTTAGAGAATCACAGGCCATGTGGGAACCCACATTGAAATATAGGGGGTCCTGATGGAGAGATGAAAAGTCAGCAAGCAAAGGAGAGTAGTAGTGCTGAAATTGAATTCATCCTCAAGTCTTGGTGAGTACCTTCATGAGGTGGACCCTGTTTATTACAAAAATCTCAACAAGGGAACACTGATATATAGACTGTATTTATACAGCATATATCATGAACAGAAGTAAATCAAAAAATAAAAACAAGATAGCTGGGTGCACAAGACCCAGGGTAAAAAGTGCCCAATCCTGGTAGGCACACTGGTACCAGGACTGGAAAAAATGACAGAGTAAAATCCTCAAAATACAGAAACATTCTTACAATGGGGTCAGGCCAGGCTCGGGGGGGGGGGGGATGGCTCCGCTGTTGTAGAAGGAAGTAGCATTCCACAAAAAGGACAAAAATTGATTGGCCAAATAAGAGCCATAAAGATGATAGAGTGGACTACTGAGGACAAGAAGAATTTATGTATTGTTACAATTATGTAAAAAGCCCAGGATTTCCAGACACAAGATATACAAAATGATTAAGAGAGAAATTAGAGGAAAGAAAAATATTTCCACAGAAAACAAATAAAAATTTGCGTTCATTAATACAACTGATTTTTGAAAAACAGTACATAGATCAAGAAATTTTGATCTGTTTGGGAAAAGAATCATCTGAGAAAGTGAGAAAATATAAACAACAAAACCTAGAGTTATTTGAAAAATATAAAAAAGAAATATGGACATGGAAGAGAAAGAGAGATTTGATATGGTGCAATATTTATGCAACGAGAAAGCCAAGTTAACTAATATAGAGAAGGCAGTCCCAAAGATATTCGAAGAGAAATACAGGCAAAGGCATTCAGATATGGAATATTTCACAATAAAAAGATTAATAGCACAAAGATGTAATGTAGAAAAGAGGATTAGTAAAGCAGAAGTTAAAGAAATAGAATTTGAAGTTATGGAGTGCCTGCGAAGTGAAGGACCTAATGCAGAAGGTCTAAAACAGACTACATCACAGCATGATGGAGTGAGTCCCCAAAATAAGGAAAAGCAAGAAGATCAGGAGACATGTGAAGAAGAAATATGGACAGCGGAAAGGAAAAGAGATTTAATATGGTGTAATATTTATGCAACGGAGAAAGCAAAACTAATCAATACAAAAAGAGCAACACCAAAGATATTTGAAGAAAAAATATAGGGAAAGCAATCCAGATATGAAAAACTTTACAATACAAAAAATAAGAAGTCTAAGAGGAAAAATAGAAAAAGAGATTATTAATGGATAAGTCAGAGAAATAGAAATTGAGGTTATGGAACAGCTGCAAAGAAAAGGATTCAGTGTAGTAAATTGAATACAGAAAGCACTATAACAGGATAGAGCAATGGATATTCAAATTAAGGGGAAACCAGTGAACAGGAAGCAAATGGTCAGGTGCCATATCAAGATATTTTGGAGCCTTCCACAGGAAACTATTATAAATGTTAATTTGAAGCTAGACAGCAAAGAAAGGAACAGGAAACTGTGGAAACTCTGATGCAGTCAATGTTGAGGAGTGATAAGCCAGTGAGTTCCCATATGACAGAACAACAGATAACGTAGGATGAACTTGAAGAGAATGTGCCACAGGAAGATGCTACAGAACTTTCTATAGAATGCCCACAGGAAACAGAAAACAAGGAATGTGCTCTTAGTATGGAAGAAGAGAAGAGTTGCTTGATTTAATAGACAAAGACAGATATAGCAAGATCATTGAGAGAAGTAGACTGCAGAAGGTTAATAAAACCTTAAAAGTCAGAAGCTTGATAAAACAAATGAACACAGTAATTAGAACTGTCCATAGAGATCCATGAAATATAACAGAAGTAAATAAAATATATTACTGTGCTGCTAAATTAATAACTAATAAATTTCTACCACAGAAACACAGGGTAGCGAGGGAAAAGAGGGGGCGAAAGCGAATACCATCATGGAAATATTGAACAGAGAAAACTATAAAGCAGCTAAGACAAGAAGTGTCATTGTTAAAAGATTACACAAGAGGAAATAGATCAACACAAATACTAAGAAAGATAGATGTGATAAAAGCAATGTGCAGTATTAGAACAGACAAGGATCTATTATGCACTATTGGAGATAAACAAAAAAATTCAAAACAGGTAGAACGACTTAGAAGATATAAAGATAAATATAAGAGAAAAGCACAAAAAAAAGCAATTTATTGATGACCCAAAAAAGTTTTATAGAGAATTGGGAAATAAAGTAAAAGGAACTGAAAGACAGCCAAAAAAAGAGGAAGTAGATACATTTTGGAGAAGTATCTATGAAGATCCTGTGGAACATAACAAAGATGCTAAATGGATAGAAGAAGTGAAAAAAAAGAATAAGAAGTTTAAAGGTACAGGATATAAAATGGGATGAAATAACAGCCAGAGAGATTGAAACAAATTTGAGAAAAGCCTCTAACTGGAAAACCCCAGGCCCAGATGCAGTACCTAACTTTTGGCTTAAAGTATTAACTTCTTTGCACAAGGATTTAGTCATGAGTAAGAACAATTTATATGCACACCCCAAACACACACCACACTGATTAACAACAGGAAAAACAATGCTCTTACTTAAGAGTGAACCAGCAAACTACCCAAAAAATTATAGACCAAAAATTTGTCTAACAAAGACATATAAACTAAACACAGGAACTGACGCAGACAGAGTTTGTAGTCATTTAGAAAAAAAACTCAATTAAGGCAGTAGAACAAAAGAGCAACAAAATAAAGTCATATGGAACAAAGGATCATTTGTTGTTAAACAAAGTTATAGTGGAGAACTGTAAGAAAGGGGAAGAATCCAAGTATTCCATGGATTGACTACAAAAAAGCATTTGATCCCACATTCATGGACAAAAGAGTGCTTAAAAATGTATAAGATACACGTTACACTGATTGACTACATTACAGTAACAATGAAACAGTGGCAGACTACTTTGCAATTAAGCCATGATAAAGGGCAGATTATTATCACAGGGATAACAATTCAAAGGAGGATATTCCATGGTGACTCTCGGTCACCGTTGCTATTCTGCCTTCCCCTTAATCCATTAAGCTGTTTACTTAACAGCTTAGGCCATGGCTATAATTTGGCTCCTAGAAAACAACAAAGTTTAATGACTACTCATCTTCTCTTTGTTGATGATTTAAACCTGTATAGCTCATCAGATGAGGAACTGAAAGCAAAGCTGCAGGTTGTCAAAACTTTTTCAGATGATATTGGGATGTCATTTGGTCTTGATAAATGTGCAAAAATAGCATTTAAAAAGGAAAACTGCAGCACCAGTAAAACATCAGTTTGGGACAAGAATATGATATAAAAGAACTCGAGCAAGATGCAGTGTATAAATACTTGGGAATTGATCGATCAGCAATAAAACATGAACAAATGTGAATAAAATTCAGCAGGGAGTACTTTAGATGACTTAAATTAATCCTGAAAACAGCATTGACATCTAGGAACAAGATCCAAGCTATAAATCATTTTGCTTTTCCTGTCCTAACTTATAGTTTTGGAGTGATTGACTGGCCCCAAAAAGTGTTGGATAAATTGGGTATTAAAACAAGAAGGATGCTTCATGCTCACCAAATGATTTATAAAAATCAGTTTATATCAAGATTATATTCCCTGTTCCAAAGGAGGGATGGGCCTCCTTTAAACTGATTGCATGTATAGATCTGCAATCGTGCTGACCTCACAAGATCCAAATGTAGTGAAAGTTTTGAAACAAGAGGAGAATAAATCTAAGATGATATCTCTGCTTAATTTAGAATAAGCATATCAATGTCAATCAGGAATAGAAATCAAACTAGAAGTAAATAAAAACCAGGTAGCAACTGAATGTGCCAAAAAACAAAAGAAGACCTGTGGCTAGCTATGATTTGACTAGGTGTTTTGTCATATGTTAACCGCACTCAGGATGTCTCCCATGCATCATATTATTTGGCCAGCCTGGAGGTGTGTATGTGTATGATAATGTTCAACACTCCACCTCCTGTGGCTTTGCAGCCCTCCATTTGTGGTCTAAACATATGATGGGATGAGTAACCTGGCAAGGTTAGTGTATTCTCCACAGCTACAAAGCAGATGTCAGTGACTGCACAAATGTCGGCATCCTACAGGACAAGGTACTCTTGCATTGACATGAGTTTCATGTTAAGACATCTAGCTCATGTTAGAGCAAGACATCTGCACAAAGGCACACATCACTGGTTGGCAAAGGCTGGAAAATAGTGTCACTTTATAAATCTAGCTGAAACACACTTGGTTGCCACAAAGACGGTGTCGCATTCACAGGTCTGCTCTGCAGGATATGACATCTGACAATCAAATGTATGCTATTATGTTATGACTTCAGTCTTTAATGGGTTGCCAGTGATGTGCCAGACAATACAAAACTGTATGAGGCATTGATTACAAATATGAGGCAGACATGTGGTCAGTCTGCAAAACCCTGGACAGTTGTCAGGTATCGGCTCAGTATATAACATACAGTTCAGCACACACTTCTGCACCTGTTGTGTACTATGCACATACCTTATATCAGTCTCTTACATTTGTAAGACAAGCATATGTATCATAGTAGCATTCACAGGTGATATATGAATACTTATAACATCCCAAGTAGTTGGCCTAGCAGTGTCACACTCAGTATTGAACATCAGACACTCCAGTAGTAGTTATACATAAGCTGATCTTTGCTGGGGTGACTCAGGGGCTGGAGATGTGATCCACGTCAATGCAGACAGGGCAAGTAGGAATAGCCATAGGTGCCAGACAGCAGCATGTGATTCCAGCAGGTCTTGTTGTGACCTAGTGCTTAACTTCCTATTTGACATTATTGCATCCCTCCTTCTCCATTCCATTACAAGCTTATGTGATTGACATATCTGTTATAGTGCTGAAGAATTTCCTCAGAATAATGGAAATGGACAGGTTTGTGTAGACACAGTCAGTCTTTGTGTAGATGGGTTCAGACCTGTGTTGCATAGGCAGCATATTGCCTTTTTGTAGGTAATGCTCATGAGCAGGTGATGGCCTGTGCAACAATCAGTGTCTACAACTTGCTACTTGCATCCAGAGCAGCTGTGTTATCTTTCCATTGGCCAATGTCATAGCAAGACAGTGCTATAATTAAGTCCTTCATATGTGCCTTGCCCCTTTTCCTTGCCTGTGTAGGGGACATTATGGAGGTGTGGGGATACAACTTCACAGATGATAGGTGGAAATAACTCTCAGGTCAAGACATGTGGAGGCAGCCCAACAACATGTGGGACATAGCTCCAGAATTGGGTACAGATTGTAAGTAAGTATTGCTATTATGCACATAGAGGATTGCTAGATTAACAGGGTTTGTCTGGACATGCATTTTCTGCGTGACTTGATGTCTGACAGTGATATGTCTCAACCTCTCAACTGTCCAGATGTCCATAGACTGCCTAGAGGTTTGCCTGTTATGTTTGGTCTGTTACTCAGATAATATCTGTTTGGAGAAATCAGTATGATAATGTGAGGATTGTAGTCAGTAAATGTTGACATCCATTAGTGTTTCAGACATCATATCCTTCAGGGATGTTATGTTACAACAAACCCTGTAACACCAGCAACTGTTTCAGTTTCTAACAACATTATGTGAGATATGTCCCTCTTTTCAGCCCCCTGTCCCCCAAGTTGTCATGCTTTGTTGAGATGTCTTGCAGTAAGAGTTTTAGTGGTATGGTGTATCATTATTTAGTGACTTTACTCCTGGTATCATCCCAGTGACTTAGCAGACTCCTGGAAGTGCTATGCAGCAGTGGCCATAACTACGGTCCCACACTCTGGACATTCTGTGGAAATCTGTATAGTTGAGAGTTATGTATGTCTGGCCATTGTTAACAGACTGCCAAGATTGTGTAGCTGTGTTGTGTGTAAATGTTTGTTGGGCTGAGTAGGGAGAGTAGCAGATGTGAGTGTCATAGATCCTTTTATATCTGACTATGCATGCAGCTACAGTTCCTGGTGATCTATCAGGTGTATATGTTTGTAGGGGCAGACTGACAAATATCTTTTAACACCTCAGGTTTCCCAGTAGACTGTGAGTTGGGCCAGTATATGTTGGTGTACTGTGTGACTGGCAATCAGGATATGCTTGTTCAAACAGTCGTTCTACTCTAGAGTTCATTTGGGGTACTAGTATGTTTCTGTGAATGTGGTGCAAATGGTTGTGGGTGGACATTTCCACATCAATATCTGCTTTTCCCTACAGTTCCACCCCTGTAGTGCATGATATATTTGGAAACACATGGGTAATTCCACAGAGCTGCTTTGGGGTAGTGTTGTGTTGGTCTTACTGTGGTTCAGAAGGTGCTGGGTGAAATGAATGGCAGCTCTCACTGTTTTTTCTCCTCTGACAGCAGTCATACCTCTCCACTGTCCAGATGTCTAGACCCTGTCCAGATGCATGGCTCAAATGTTTGGTCTGTTCCCCATAACAGTTGTGGGTTTCTGACAAATCACTGGGATGATGTCAGCATTGACATCAGTTAATGATGACATTCTTCTGGGTTTCAGACCTGGAATCTATCAGGAATTATATGTTAAATCAAACCATGCTACTCTAGCAGACCTCTATGCATATAAAGGCCATATTTCAAAGATGTCACTATTGTTTGCCCTTTATCCCCCCACTTTGTCAGGCTTTTTGCAGATGTCTTGCAGTAAGAGGTTGGTTATCTATAAAAATAAATCTATTATTAAATATATATACATATACATATATCTATACATATATATATATATATATATATATATATATATATATATAAATTTCAGTATATATATATATATATATATATATATATATATATATATATATATATATATATATAGATATACACACACACACACACACACACACACACACACACACACATACACACACGAGTACTACGGCTATATATTTTCCCTTATGTTAAATGACTGTAGTGCATGATATGTTTGTAAAAACAATATTACCATAGAGATCCAATAAGTGCTCGAACACCCCTAGTAGTGTCTCTTCGAATTTCGTTGTATGGCCAGACTTTTGGTACCAAAATTTCCCTTTGCGATAAACAGTGTAACCACTTGTAGCAGCAAAAGACTCTGCGACTATAAATTGTGTAATTCTTGTTGTCCCTTTAAACAGCGTGCCAGTCCAAAGTATATAAAAACTAATTTATTAAAACATAGCGTATATAAAATAATACGTTGAAATACAAATCCCAATCACGTTTCTTGCACACTCTCTCGCTTGATGTACATAAATCCAAAATGCGTTAATGCGTTAATGTACAAAATGCGAACCAAGATCTGTACATAACCTCATTAGTATGCAAAATACGATACTAAATCAGTACACTGAACAAACTGTCATGAACAACTAGACAAATACGGGTTTAGCGCTTTCACCCAAATATTATGGGCTTCTTCAGAAGACCGTTGTTCAAGACAAATCGGTATTTAAAACCTTTTTGGTGCCAAAACAAGCCCCAACTGTTTAAATATTTAAAGTGACAGTGCTCTATACAAAACTATAATATAATATTAATGTGTCTGACTTAATCCCTTGTTCTAATAAGTTCGTTCCAAAGTAACTTCACAATAAAATTTAAAATAAAAATTACACATAGTATATCATACTAACTAGTTAAATATATATAGTTAAAAACAATAGTTGTTACTTAGTTGTTGTATATGCCCCATTGTTGAGCTCAAAAGCGAGTACCCTCTCCAGCACCGGCCATTCTGACTGCAGATAGGAGCTACAATCAGTTATGGTGAGTATTCCTGCCTATGGAGCTTAAATATGCCTCATTTCCCACACTTATTTGTGATTGGCCATTTTTGAAAATTCTCAGCTAACAGCAAACCTGCTTAGCAATGATTAAACTTCCATTTATAAGTGTATGTATGTTAACCGTGCATGCTTATGCTAAGCTGTCATGGCTTAGTGGTTCAGTACTTTGGTTATGGTGCACAGTGTCCCGGGTTTGAACCTTGTCATTGCTTTTTATTTTACTACTGTCCAGACAGGCTAGGGGGTGTGGCTGTGTTTAGGCGACTTTGCTCAACTTTGCTCTACGTTGATCCACGTTGCCCGACGCTGCACTGGTTAGCGCGGTGTGCAGCTCCACGCAAACCTATTGCACTAGGTAAAGCACTGCTTAGCTATGGGCAACTATATTGCATTAGGTAAAGTGCTGCTTAGCTATGGGCAATTATATTGCGCTGGTACAACGCTGCTTAGCTATGGGCAACTATATTGGGCTGAGTACAACGCTGCTTATCTATGGGCAATTATATGTCAATATCCTTAATGCTGCTCACCTTCTTATATTTATATATATACATTTTGTTCACTAATACCTAGGCCATTTCAATGCTTTTTACTAAAATTTCATTCATATATATCAGGAATTATTTTATATACTAATTTAAAACATAAAATAGAAAGGGGAGTGGTGGGACTAGAACCGGGAATGCCTCATATTTGTGCGAAGGGTCTACCACTATGCTATTGCTATTTGGCTTAATTTGCATAAACATTTCTTATTATGCTCTTCGATGTCGAAATTGCTAACTGTAGCTAAGCAATGGGCACACCTGCGCAAACACACACAAATATAGGCAGCTATATCGGGAATTATAAAAAAAAAATAAAAAGTTTACATTTTACAATTACAAAGGGGTTTAGTATGTGGGGATGTGTAGTGTTTGCTATGTGTACATTTCAGTGGACTCGCTCATTGCACTTGTCATTTTCACATTTATATAGTTGCAGGGGCGTGGATATTTGGACTGCTCGGCAGTCTGACACGCCCCCTGCAGTCTTACATGCTCCGTGTTAGCCTTCCAGTTGAGTCAGCGCCCTCATGCATATGCATGACGCGCTGACATCATAGTCTTAAATGGCAGTCTCCGAGTAAGACTTAGTTAGTCTTACACGGAGGATTACTGAATTCCCCCCATGTCTGTTTTCTTTATGAAACTGCATTGTTTTGTTTAGGAAATGGCTATCAGTGTTTGTGTTATAAAATTTGAAATACGTTTCAATTAAATCCAGATATCTGTAATCATTGTAGAAGTAAAGAAGAAAATAATATGCACACTGACAGGTTTGAGCATCATTTTATGGTAAACTGGAGAGAGAGAGAGAGAGAGAGAGAGGCGGGCGAGTAATGGAACACTGGGATGGCTGGTGGGCAGGGATGCTGGTCCATTACCCTGTCTAGGGCCCCATTTGACCATGATCTGACTCTGGTACCATCCAAACATCATTTCAAAAATAGATGCATCACTTCTAGTAGCTAAAATAAGCATGGCTGAAGAAATGATGGTGCAATATAACAGCATCTTAGTTTTAATTAGATGCACAATCACATTCATGTCACCCTTACCTAGTTTTAAGGACCAGCAGAAAAAAATACAGACATATAAGAATATATGCGTATGTCAAAATAATTTAAGCATTGTGTTAGTAAAGTCATTTGTACTAATCAGAAAATATTCTGTCAGACTTTAAACACACCTATATTTCTGTTTGTATAAACATATGATGTCACATATCAACAATGAATTCCTTTTAAAACAATGTGTTCTGTATTTATTGTTACATGGGGGGTCATAAGCCTTACTAACCTGTTACAAGTAACAAAGCAGGGTGGACCTTAAGCATTAAGTGTTTATATATTAATGTGTCTCACCAAACCAGCAAATACATTTTTGTAAAAACGAAAAGGTTTCATGCCACTTTCCAGTTATTGTCATTAAAAAAAATCTGAGTATCATCATGAAATTCAATCCAAAGAAGCTGACCAGTAGTGACCTGCACATTCAAAGAGGTTAATTAGCAGTTCTAAAACTTATTACTAATGCTGTATTGTCAGAACAAGGTCAACTAAGCTTACAATATTTGCATTTCTTAAAACTGCTCAAGAAATTAATGATTATGCTTGTATATGACAAAACTTTATGCAAAATCCAAGGGAAATGGAAAACTAGCAAATACTTATGCATATCAAGTATTATTTTATTCATTATTTAATTTGCAAAAAACTGTTCTGAATGTTAGATTAAATGCTTTTATAAGCAGGACCGGCTTTAGCTGATATGATGCCCTAGGCGAAGTAGTGCTCCGGCGCCCATTAAGCCCCACCCACACCATACTCATGAAACACGCCTGTGAGCCATGCCCACAGGTAGGTGACTCCCCAAAAAAGCCACTCCAGTCATTCACTCCCCAATAAAGCCAGTCCAGTCATTTCCTTTAATTATTTAAATGCATAAAATAAAGGATACCTTGTAATGTAGTTTAAACTGCAAGTGAAGGTGGAAATTTCCTTTAATAAACCTGCTTTAATTGGTTTCTTCTTCACACATACTTTACTATAAAAGTCATGTCTTCAGAAAATAGAAGCCCATGTGCCTTGGTTCAAAGAGTTGCTTAGGTTAATCTAAACAGTTTAATTTACTCTGGGGTAGGCGAGCAAGCCTTACAGCTTAGTGAAAGTAGAATAGCAATCTCTCTCCTCCCTGTGTACAGAAGCTTAAGACAGAATAGCACAAACAATGATAGCCATTTGCTAAACAATACAATGTTGCAATGAAAGCAGGCTTAGCATGAACGGTAAAATTGTCTGCCACTCAAACTGCATGAAAACCCATATTTATAGAAAATGCGTCTGGTCAGTGGAGGATTAAGTTTACATTTGGGCTGTTTTCAAAACAGACTCCTTGAACACATTTTTACGGCCATGCATACATGTATTTGTTCTTTGATTCAACTTCCTGATTGCATTAAATTATATTCCTTATGTAATACAGCACCACTTGTTAGAATGTGTTTTAAATTTGTAGTTTTAAGCATTCTTTTAATAAGCAAAGAAACAAAATGTATAAACCAATAATGACAAAATTACCCATTTCAGAAAATTTCAACCATAAAAGGCCACTCAGACTTCTGTCATTACAATCCACCAATATCACTCACTACAAACAATCTCTGCAGAAGAGAAATCATCTGAACAATTCCACATTAAAGAAATCTGTAACTAATGAAGAGATTGTCACTGGCAAACAACTTTACATCTCAGTGTTACATCTACAAATTCATTGCCTGTTGCCCTTGAAGAATTAATTGCCTATATTACATTAAAACATTGGTAAACTGGTAATATTGCAATAGGAAATGACTAAAACTGACAAGTTCATAGTTGCTAAGCATCTCATACAAAGGACGACATACTTAGGAGTGTAGAACCCTTATCCGCACTTATAATGCACCAAATAATCAGCAATCAAATGGGCACTGCAATACCAGCACTCCATCTACATGGTGTGGGAGCAGAATACATAGCCTTCTGCATCAAAGACAATTATGCTACTAACACTGCTTTCAAATTCTACTACAAAGTGTGTGGAAACCCTAGGTGTAAGGAGATGCAACACTTCAAATGAGAGACAAGTGCATGCACAACCACAGAGAGGGCCTGCGAAGGGAGAAGTGCTTGAGGTGGGCAATATTTCACAAAAATACAAAGGATAATCTAAAAAGCAGGATACCTGATCATTTAATGCTAGCCTTTGTCAATGACTACACCGAGACTTCAGACCTCCTCACGAAAGTCTAATTTGTCATCGCCAAAACAATGGTGGGAGTTAGAAATGGACAGTTTGAATCGATCAAGGTGACAATCCTTCAAGCTGTGTTATTAAATATGTTAGCTTGTTATTAAGTAACCTGTTAGCTTGTTGCATCTATTTGTATGTCTGCAAAGTATACTTTGATTGTAGAGGTTCTATACTTGTTTTTTGTTGTCTACTTTATTTTTTACAACAGCTATGTATACATCTTGTCATAATAATGCTTGACTACTATAACTGTACATAAAAAAACAGACATGCAAAGATCAAGCACTGTACATGAACAGCCTTAGATTAACAATAAAACAAAAAATGTAATTACCTTTATAATTATGACTACATGCAATATTCATTTCAATTGCAGTGGTGATACTGTATGTTTAATATACAGTGTTTGTATGCTATATGAGATGCCATTAAGGGATTGGGGGTTGGTATAATAGTTAAGGTGTTTATCCCACCGATGCAAGGTACAGGGTTTGATTTTAACCTTTGAAATGGAAATTGACTAGGTTTAAAATGGCCCATAAGGGCAGCTAACCTAGTACTTTCCCTATGAGCAAGAATGTTCACTATTGTCTTAGATATGTCAAACTTATGTTGATTATGATTTATTCAATTTTGGATGTATTTCAAGTCCTTGTCAAGTGACTGGGCAGTAGATGTATTGTCCTGAGGGAAGGAGAGTTAAACCGTGTATCACAGGCATAGCAGTCATAGTGTAAGCTGCTCTCCCGACGTATTGTCCTGAGGGAAGGAGAGTTAAAATGGGTGTATCACCAGGATAGCAGTCATGGTATAAGCTCCTCCCCAAATGAGCTTTCATAGTAGAAGGATGCACACAGAGACAGCAATGGACTCAGAACAGAACCATGTGGGACACCAGAGGTGATTCAGTAAATGGCTGAAGTATGAGTACCAAAAACAACCTTTTGAGTATGTCCAAAAGGGCAGAAGGCAACCCAGTCCAGATCAGTTCCTGAATTCCCATGAGTTTTCAAAAGATTATGTAGAAAGTTGTGGCTCACTGTATCAAATATAGAAATGAGATCAAAAGACCAGGGCAGAAAAACAATGATGATCTCTCACCATTAAGATATTGTTCATGATCCAAGTAAGGGCAGTCTCTGTACTACGTCTACTGAGAAATCCAGACTGGAATAATAATGAACACAATACTCTTGTAAAACTGAATCAAGCTGTGAACACTCTACCTTCTCATTAATCTTTCCAGGATATGAAAGGCTAGCGATGAGGTGGTCATTATAAATATTATCTAGTCTAATAGAAGATTACTTCAATGTACGGGTCACAGAGACCTCTTTTAACAAAGATGGAAAACCCCCACTATTCTAAAATGAGTGGATGCTTTATTAAATCAAGGGGCACAGCAAATCAAGGCAGATAAAAGTCAGTCCTGTTAGGTATAAGTCCAAGCCACTGGTAGCAGATCACATGACTGAGACATCTAAAGTTCACACTTGTTTGCCCTGACTAATTTAATTGCAGCTAACTATGTATCTCTGACTGTATCACATAACACATTTTACTGACAGAAGTGCAAATTACACATAAATAAAAAAATCACTCTCAGTGCATAGAATAAGGATTTTTTTTTAGCATTGGAAGCCACTACACTTTCATCCACCTTAGTTCTGTGTATTAAGATCACACAACTTGGGAAAGACAGAATCATTTAACATATTCCCATTCCCCTAAGCTTAGCAGTCTTTAGACAACATAATATAAAACAAAGAAGTACATAACTATTTCAAATACCAATGACATAGTCCACATAAAAATGTTAATAGCATTACAATTGTGATAAAGTAAGTCAGCAGCACTAGATGACCAACTACTTACTGACCTCATAGACTGACCCTGCAGCAACTTCATCATAACTCCTTTCAATTACACCAAAAGCCACTCTTCATTTACTTACTTTTCTCAAACCAAGCGGAGGGAAGGAGGGGAACAGAACCTTTCTAAATCAAATGCCCAAACGTGTCGTGATGCACGCATGTTTATGTTCCTCCTTACAGCAGACTCTCGTACTGTGAAGTCGTAATGCAAAGTAAAGTTTTTTTTTTTTTTTAAACTGTCCTAGCCTACCTGCAACTGTAAGTGGGAGGGCACTCACCCCCCCCTCCCCCATGGTTCTGGCTTCCAGTTACACTTCAAGAGGGTGCAGAGAAGAGCGCACACTTTCTTAATTAAAATAAATACACAAATAAATAAAAAATGCGCCCTTTAAGAGGCTGGCTTTTACGGCACTTTACACTTCAACAGGGCACAGAGAAGAGCACACACTTTCTTAATTAATGAATATACAAATAAATAAAAACTGCACCCTTTAAGAGGCTGGCCTTTATAGCATCCTAGGAGGTCACCTAGTTTGCCTATGCCTAAGGCCGGCTGTTTTTATAACAATACATTGTTTTTGCATGCAGATAAATCATATCATGTACTGTGTACTAAAATTACACTCTGAAAGGCATATTTAGAAAAAAAAATTTACTTAACATGTACTTAGATTATCAGTGAGTAAAGAGTGCTGTATATTGGGTATATAAGTGCTTCCCCTGGGCTGAAAAAAATAGAGGTTAAGGAGCAGGATTACTAACTGGTAGACCTGGGTTCAAAAATTGCCTGGGGAACAATTGGGCAGCAGCAGTAGCTGCGCTGAAGAAAGGTCTAGTAATCTACTTCTGCAATATGCCACAAAAAATCCTATGGGGTGTTCCCATAGAGTCACTGGGATGATACAAGCTACTGCCAGCATAGCCAGCTGGAGTTCTGTAAAGAATGATATGTCCTTTGAATATCAAACTGATTTATACAAGATACCTGTGTTACAAATGTATTAGAACAACATGCATATATGTTAGCAAAGGACACTGGAAGAGAAGCTGTTAACCTCACCCCAGTTAGTTTTGGAAAATCCTTGCAATTAAATTAGCTGTTAAACCATAAACATGGCACTCCACTATACTGAATAGGACCAGAGATGGTAGGTTTGGAAGAGGCCATTGTTTAATAGCTTCTGTAAAGAAGAGGTGAAGTACTATAACTGTTTTATGGCTCCAGGGCACTGCCATAAACATTTATATGTGGATTGTAGCCATCTATGGTAAATTTTTGTCTCAGTTTCAAAGGAGGATACTGTGAGAACCTAGAGTCAGGTGACCAGATGAGGTCATTCTGCCAGCCATCTTGGAAACTATGTTTTAGATATTTCAGTGGGAAATCTCTCAGTACTGAGTATTCTGACTTGGGTCTGACAACAAGAAGAACCATTCACTGCATCATCTTCCTTGCTCTATTAAGTAAGTTGGGAATAGCAATTCTCCTAAATTTAGTCAGGAAAATATAGTGGAGCTTAGTTTAGATATTGTTTTTCTGTATTTGTCTGAATATGTCCATCAATGTTATTTTCAATATTTCATGTCATTTGAACTCTCTGGTTTACTGTAAATATATGCTCAGTATTTTCATGTTTGTCTACTATTTATTATTAAATATATTTAAACATTTTATTGTAGCTGGTCCCTTTTAGAAAGTATTTAACATCTGAGAGTACTTATATTTATTTGGTAACACTGTGTGGGCTACTCCTGAAGGCCTAGCTGTCTTGGTCAACTACTACCATTTGTATTTGTATTAATTTTACACAGTATAATTGGACACCCTTTGTTAAGGGTCTTAAAATAGCTGATTGTGGAGTGTCTGGTGTCAGTGATAACTATCTTATACTTTTGGCAGAAGGGGGCACAGTAGGCAAATCTGTGCCAGCCTTTGCCAGGTGTGTGTATGTGTATGTATGTGTGTGTGTGTGTGTGTGTGTGTGTGTGTGTGTGTGTGTGTGTGTGTGTGTGTGTGTGTGTGTGTGTCTATGTGTGTCTGTGTGTGTGTGTGTGTGTGTGTGTGTGTGTGTGTGTGTGTGTGTGTGTGTGTGTGTGTGTGTGAAAAATCAAATCTCACAGTGTGTGTGTCAGCTACTGTAGCAGGACACAAAGCATTGGGATCACAGAGAGGGTGCTGGAGGACTTGGCATTGACACTCCTGCAAAGGACCTAACCCTACAGCTGTACCAGTGGGGAGTCTTATTGGGAACCTGGAGGGAGACAGATAAAGATATCCATAACCCAGTCTGAGTGTGTTCCCTGTGTACGCTTAAGGAAAATTGTGCTTGATGCAAACAGGTCTGCATCTGGAAACATTTAGTGCATCTATGTGTATTCCAAGTGAATGTCCCTCTCCAGTATCAGTGGTAATGATTCAGGCTCCTTGATTACGGGCCCACAGAGGGGTCATCATATATTGGCTGGCAGTTGTGGGGTCATCACATTTACCATGAGTCAGTTTCTACTGAGGGGCGTTTATTTGCTTGCTTAAGTGCTTATACTTCCTTGGTTGTTGAGTTTCACTAAGGTACTACTGAATATAAGTGTGTGTAATACGCCATACCTTTTTTTATGCTTAGTCTATGTTCACAACATTATCGCTAGGACTGAGAAACACAAAATGCACTGTGTAACTTTGTTTCTAGCAGGATTGCTCAGTGCATTATGGTGGAGTGATTCAAAGATCATTGTAGCACTACAGTGGTAAGAAGGCTCCTGCACACAGCACTACAGTAATTTCACTATGGAAAGCAATGTGTAAATACAACAGTCTGAGGATGAGGTTAATGCAAATTAGTTATGTGTGCTTCCTCAAAGCCTTTCCCTGGTATTGGAATATCATGGCACAGTGACTGAAAGACAAGTTCTACTACTGTATTTAGTGAGCAAAACAATCATTTATGTTTAAGGCAGGGTTAGGGCTGTTAGTGACATAGCAGGTAAGCACCAAAAAGCCATTTGTGTATACATGTGTCCACATACAAGAGCATGTTTGTAGATGCCTGTGTGACAGTCCGTCCATCCATCCATCCATCCATCCATCCATCCATCCATCCATCCATCCATCCATCCATCCATCCATCCATCTATCCACAACCCCTTTTCCCATTTTTGCACAAGGGGTCAGGGTGTCACTTCAACAGTGACAATCATCTAGAGCTAAGGTTTACACTGCCAGGTAGTTAGCCCTCCTATGGCTGTTCTTCCATATCACATACTAGCATGTACATTAACACCTACAGCCAATTTAAGGTGTCCAGTCCATCTACTGCATGTTTTTGATCTTTGGAATGTAGGGGGTGGTGTCAGAGTACCTGAAGGAAATTAATGTAATCACAGTGAAGAAATGCAGACTCCACACAGAAGGCACCCCCGATCGAGAATTGAAATTGGGTACCTCTTGCTGTGAGGTGACAACACTATTCGTTGCACCACTGTACTGCCTTACCAGCAGGATTACTTCTGTGTTATGATAATTTCAGAGACATGTTAATACGATTTTTCTCCATTCAGCTCTTGCACATCTCTGAACTGCTTTTTATCACGTTACTGTTACTAGAGCACATAACTGTAGTATAACAGTGCTGCTGTGATAAATTCTCTGAATCCCAGCCTTTGTCTTTATACTGTTTACATATGTATATTGTCCTCAGTCTGAAAATGTAAAACAGTGTCTGCTACAAATTAAAAGACCTAACAGTTATAATTACAGCACTCACAGTATGGTTAAAATGTTTGTTGTGTGCAAGCCACAAGTTTGTTGATAAAGCAGAATAAGCCAACATTGTTTACCCTGATTTTTGCCTAAATATGTCATAGATAGTCATATCTTTTTTTTACACCACTATGATTTATTTGAAGTGAAAGCATCCTTTTGACAACTTATTTTTGAAAGTATTTACAATCAAATAAAATGGTTAAAGAGACCTCAGCAGCACTGTATTTTTGCTTATATTTTTTTCTGGCATTTAAGATTGCTTGCTGTGAGTGTGATTTTTTTTACACTATATATTTACCTGTTAATTATTTTATTTAAGGCAGTTGCCATTAGTCTAGTTTATAACTTACCACTGATGTTTCCCCCCCTTTGGTTTGCCTCTTATTTGAGTTTTTATCAGGATGACTCTACTTACTTTTTCTGTTTACTCAAACCTGGATTTATTTTATAAAATCCCTGTACCTGCATTTTTAATAATGAACATTAGCATAAAATCAGTCATATTTAATTATACAGTCTGTTAACTGAGCTGTATACTTTTATAGCAGTAAAGAAGATCGACTCACTAACAATTTTTCCACTCAGGCTTGTATCATAATGCTTATCTTTTTATCTATTTTTAATCTCAAGTTAAAATTGAAATGCAAGCTATAGCTTAGTATTAACTCTTTCTTGCTGAATATCTTGCTTTTGTTTTCCAGGATTTCTTAATCACCATGGAAATTCTATTGCACAATATGGTGTTTAACTTCTTCAGAACTTTGTTTAAACAAGTATCTGTTGGACATAGCTGATTTGAACTCTTATAACTTGAAATTATAGGGTTCAGTAGTATGAAATTCCTGAACGCACACACACACACACACACACACACACACACACACACACACACACACACACACACACACACACACACACACACACACTTCTTTCACACAAGCAGAGCATTCCCCAATAAACGAGTACAATGGCAACAAGTTTACACTGTTACAGAACCATGTTATTTCAGTTCCTCATTAAACTTTGTAACCTTGAAATGATAACTATGAAATATGAAGAAATTATAACACATATACTACATAAACATTATTTATACAATGCCCAGTTATACTGAGAACAATTCACACTACAATTTATAGTGAAACACAATAAACACACATATTTAACATGCAGTTGCACATTCATTTTAACATCTGCTGGTGTACATAATTATATTTTCCTATTTCCTACTACCATTTTTTCACTAATGTTGTGTTGTTGTGTCTTTCGGCTTTTCCCAGTTAGGGGTTGCCACAGCGGAACTCCGGTCTGCTAATGATTGGTAGTTGATTTTTACGTGCCGAGTTACCAGCCCTGACACAAAACCTTCAACGAAGGTACGCCCATTCACACATGTCTCCACGCAGAAGACACTCTAGCTGAGAATCGAACCGGATAGTGTCTTACTGTGAGGCGACAACACTACCGCACCACCACCGCAGGTCTAATCTCATGCTAATACACTTACATGCCATTAGTTTGGTTGGCTGGCTGCACATGTTAACTTGTTTTTTATTTATTTTGCTATTTTTTAAATAATTTTTTTTTATCTCCATTTCTTTCTCTCTCTCTGTCTCTCTGAGTAAAAATATTCCATTATGCCATGGCCATAAAAAGGGATACCGACATTTAAAAAAATATATTTTCTTGTTATGTTATAGTATGGTCTAATTGGTGACTGTCTTTTCTAAGTATCAACTGTATCACCATTTCAACTTTTTAATAAACTGTAATAAGAAACAGCACTGTGACATTTATGAAACATATTATTTATCCAAAAGATTGTGTATTACATACACCTTTAAATAGATTATTAACCTTTCCTTTTCAAAAGGAAGCACCATATCATCTCTGGCACTGCAAACGTCCAGTTATCAATATGATAGCTCACTTAGTTGCCTCTCAAAACACTTCACCTTACTTAACAGTTAATGCTACTCCTACACCATTACTATTTCATTTATCAAGGGCTATATTCAGTAGACAATTTCATTCACATTTTTTACTTCATTTCACATTGAATGAATGGATATCTAGAAAAATATTAGTTCAGATTATATTTTAGAATAACTTTGACCAAAACGTCCACTATGGTCTGGACATCAAGGTTAAGCACATATGATGACATAAGTCTGGTAAAATTTCTAAACATAATACATTACTGTACTGTAACATGATACATTAGAAGTTTGCCTCTGAATCTTATGAGTCAAGCAAAATTGCAAAAGCAAAATACATATCTAGAAAAAATCTTTACAAGGAATATAATTTAGAAAACTGGTAGTGTTTGCAGTTAAGACTTTTGATACATTTAGCAATATGTGCAAAACTACTAATTTTGCTCACTGACAGCTATTGCATTTATGGATAACTTAGGAGTAGTACTGTATGACTTTCAGTATTATAAAACACATTATAGTAACACATAATCCATAATATTTTATTATTGCAACAGGTGATATGGAATATTGCATAGCATGTCACTCATCAATACTCAAAACATTTTGATTATAATAACTATTTAGCTTTTGCAGCATAGACTATGGATGAGATTTGACAAGGTTACCATTAGTGGAAAGCCTGTTTTATCACATGTAGCAGCCATTTCCAATTCAGAGACTGCCACTGCTACAAATTGGTGCAGCATGATGGTTCACTGTCTCTGTTGTCTAATGTAAAGGCTAATGAAGTTTTCTGGGAGTACCGAATATGCTAATTAGCCATGTAACCTCCCCTGGAAATGCCTGCAGTAAGGCATTTATGCAAGTGATTCAGAGAAACTCCCAGCTGTGTGAGTTTGCTTGGCTGGATGAGTTACTTAATGCAGGCAAAGGTTTACATTCTCCCATTAGAATTAATGCAAGGCAGTTTAGCAGAAAAGTAGTGGTGGTTGGTTTGTGCATGTGTATGTTTGCAAGTAGCACTGTAAGGAAGAAAAGGGTGTGTGTGTGTGTGTGTGTGTGTGTGTGTGTGTGTGTGTGTGTGTGTGTGTGTGTGTGTGTGTGTGTGTGTGTGTGTGTGTGTGTGTGTGTGTGTGTGTGTGTGTGTGTGTGTGTGTGTGTGTGTGTGTGTGTGTGTGTCCTCTCTGTCTGTCTGCATGGTTGGCCAAAGTAGGGGGGTTAGTTTGGAGATTGGTAAAGCAGGTTTGTGTGTATAAGTGACTAGGTGTGTGTATGTGTATGTGTTTATGGGGAAGAAGGCTGTCATACCTGTAAACTCCCCTAGACTATCAAGCAAAAAGTGCAGTATTAAGTGAGGAGAAACTAGACACAAGAGATACTCTCTAAATCCTGTCCTAAAGGCCAATGAAAAGTTAAGAGAAGAACAGGTTTTACAGCATAAAAGGCATGTGACACGGTTAACACTAGACAAAAAGGATACTCTTTATATGATATCCTAAATCCTGTTAAGAAGTAAGAGGGAATGTACCCAACAGTGCAATAAGTCCTTCATTAGTCTAAGCAAGTGAATCAGGAAACTAGTCAAATCTCTGAAGGCAGACTTTGAGTTAAAATTAGCCTCCAAAGCTAAGGATAACTATAAGGCATTTTTCAGTTATGTCTGCAATCTTAAGGGCAACACCCAGCAATGTGTAGAATTAGTTGTAGATGGCATCACTTTTACTCAGCAAGAGGACATAGCAAATCTACTGGCCAACAAATTCACCCCCCCCCAGTTTTCCCCCAAGAAATACTCTTCACCACTCCACTGCCAATTACCACCAAAGAACAGGTTGCCACTGCATTCCTTAAAGCTAAAAACATGGCTTCAGTAGGGCCTGACAGTATACCATTTTGCCTCTTAAACAACTTAAATCAGGGCGTATTGTGCCCATTAGGATTTCTAGTTAACCACAGCCTTTATACTGGCCTCCACATTCCTGATGAGGTCACCCTCCCAGCAGGAAGGCGATTTACCTCCCATGACGTTATTCAAACATGGACTTTATGTGACATAGTCAATGATTTATCCCTCACTGGCACAGAGATGAGCAAAAATGCAATACTTCTTGATATGATTGATTGCATTTACAATGTTTTGATATTTTTCATATTTATTCTAAAGCATTTTAAGTACCATCTTTTATGAAATCTGAAAGGATACATGTTCTACAACAATCATCTTCCAGCTAGTGAATGTGAACAGATGACCTCAAAACAAAAATAAATTACTCTGAGCTTGATCATTCTGAAATCTAGCCCAAACAGATGAAGGAACTGCATTTTAATATTATAAAGGAACTTAGATGCAGGAAGGTAGATTTGTGTAAAAACTTACCATAACAATAGATGTCCTATTTTTCACTGCTGCAATATTCCTTAATAAAGGGATATCCTTCCAAAGACAGTCATACATCTGTCCAGCATACCATAGCCTTAGGCCTGTATATCAAATATGTGTCCTATATCCAAGACATAAGGTACAGGACTGATATACAAGTGCCTATTCCTCAGAACTGAATTGCCTCAGGAGAACCAGAGCAAAAGAAGCAAAAGAAACGGCATCTGCATACATAAAGGGGAGAAAGAAGAACCCCTCAATCAGAGGATAAGAAACCAGAAACCAAGAAGGGGGAAGGAGGTAGGGATAAAATACTGCAACAATGAAGAGTAGGACATCTACTGCAATGGTAAATTGTTATACAATTGTGCTATTTCCTTTCCTATTACTGTTGCAGTATTCCCTACTAAAGTACAACTCTTACTGTATTGGATGGTTGGAGGAAGCAACTGAAGAACCATCCATAAAACCATGGCTATAGACAATTCATCCATCTTGTAGTGTTTAGCAGAAGTACATGCAGAAGACCAAGTAGCAGTTTGAAAATGGATCTAGATGCAGACCCTTGAAAAAAGCATCAGAGGATGTTGCCATCATGGTAGAATGAGCATGGACAGAAGAAGCTGATTATTGTGAAAAGAAAAACAAAAAGAAATGAACTTAGAAATCCAAGAGGAGATTGTTTGCTTACAAACAGACAGAATTTCTTGACATGAATGGAAATAAACAGCTGCTCATGTTTTCTAACATCTTTCATTTTATCCAGATAATATCTGAGCTGTCTGTGCAAATCTAGAGTACATAGTAGAATCCTCTCACAAGAATTCTGAGGAGATGAAAAAAAAGGAAGGAAGGTGAATGGACTGATTTAATGGCAAGCTATTGACCACTGTTAACATAAAAGAAGAATCAGTTCAAAGAGAAACTTTATCCCTGTGAAAAATTAAAAAGGGGGAACCTCCACGAAAACATGGAGTTCAGAGACCTTTTGGTAGAAGTAAGAACCACCAAAAAGCAGTTTTCCAAGTACCAAACTGCAAAGGAGAGAAAGCTGCAGGTTCAAAAAGAAGATGAGTTAATTTTTCCAGAAAAAAATTAAGGTCCCATGTAGGTGGAATAGGCTTTCTCAAGGGCCTAAAATGAAGGATGCTTTTTAGAAAAACTTTTACTTGAAACTTAGAGGAAAGTGGCAGATCCAAGGGCAAACAAAAAGAAATGGATGACAAATGAGCTTTAACAGATGAATATATGCAAAGCTATGGAACACATCACCATGAACCTAATAAACAAGGATATAGGGAATCTCCAAACTCTGGATCCTACACAGTTTGGTTTTGTGAAGGATAGATCATGCCTGCTCAACTTGGTCGACTTCTTTGAATCAGTCACCAGAGCTGTGGATGAAGGCAAGGTGGTTTATACAGCCTACCTTGATCTGGCCAAGGCCTTTGATACCATTCACCACTCAGGAATCATAGAAAAACTCACTAAGCTAGGCATCATCCCCTATATCACTAGGTGATTTGCAAACTGGCTCACAGATAGAACCCACAGTGTGAAAATAGCCAACTCCAAGTCAGACTGCCGACCAGTCATGAGTGGAGTCCCACAGGGTTCAGTCCTGGGTCCTCTCCTGTTTGGTATCTACTTCTCTGAAGTCCAGGTCAACACAAAGGGATTCTGGCTGACAAAGTTCATAGAGGATTGCAAGTTGGGAGCTATTATTAAGTCCCCAAGTGATGTTGACATCCTACAGAAAGGCCTCACTGAGAACAAAGACTGGTGTCAGAACCATGGCCTTAAGCTTAATGCCAAAAAATGTGTTGTCATCTCCTTTGGGAAAAACCTGGTTCCCTTGAATTACCACATTGATAGTAGTCCACTGGACACAGAAGGTGTTATAAGAGATCTGGGAACACAGGTTGACAGCAACCTCTCTTTTGACCACCACATTGCCACTGTGGTCAGAAAGTCCTTCTATGTGGCACATCTCATTACTAAAGGTTTTGCACCCAGGAAGAAAGTGGCCATTGTCTCCCTCTACTCTTCCCTCATTAGGCCAATCATCAAGTACAATGCCCCATTTGGCATGTACCTCACTAGACACCTGCAACAACAGCAGAGGCCACAAATGTACCTTACAAAGAGGATCCTAGGCCTTAAAAACTTGTCCTACATGGACAGATTAAAAAAACTCCAACTATTCTCTATCTCATATCGCCTACTTAAAGGCAATATCTGCTTGACATACAAAGCCATGTCTGACCCAGCTCTGTTAGAAATGCTACATCTAATGAAATCCCAATCCCTCCGCACCACACGCTCCAGAGACCTCAATCTCATTACCACAATCAACAGAACATGCTGGAGGGACAGGCTCATAACCCAGAGACTGCTCATGCCATTGAATAGACTTCCCATACATGTCAAGCAGAGCACCTCACTGGCCCTCTTCAAGAGAAATCTTGATGAGTGGATGGGAAATAGAAAATTCATGCTGGGGATCACTCCAGTGGCTATACTCAACAGAGGCACTGGGAACTAAGGTCGGGTGCATGAATTCCAGGGTATTCCTATGGGCTAGGCTTGTAAAGGCTCCAGGGCCATTAGCCTGGTACACACCTATGAACCTATATAAGGCCAGAATTGAGCAACTCACACAGATAACAAAGCACAATAGAATACCCACTGAAAGCTAACCCTGTTCATGCCTGTGATACCAATGAGAAAATCTTTTCCATTTAGCAATATAGGATTTTCTAGAAGTGGGTTTTCTGGCCACTTGCAAAACTTGAAGCATGTCCTTAGAAAACTGGTGTAAAAAGGAAGCAAAACCCTACTGGTGTCAAAAGAGGAAGCAAAACCCTATCACCCAAAGAATGAAATGTAAGGTGAGCATATGAAGGTGAATGAAAGAGCCCTTGTCCTGTGTGAGGAGATCCATCCTATAAGGTAAATTGTGATTATTGCCCCTGGTCAGATGAAACAGATGGAACCAGCTGTCTGGGCCAAAAGGGCATCACCCACAAGATTTTGTTTGTCTCTCACATGTTCTTGTGTAAGATGTTGGACAACAGAAAAAGAGGGGGATAAGCATACAGAAACAGCCCTTTCCAAGAAAAAAAGATATAGTGGCTATTTTCAAAGCCACAGGACTCAGCACTCCAGAACAGGACCTGGAAATTTCCCTGTTCAGAGGTAGGCAAACAGATCTACTTGAGGAGTACTGCACAAATATATAATGTCTAGGAAGACCTCTCTGTGAAGCATCCATTCATGAGAATCTGCCCTGGACCTGCTCAGGTTGTCTGCCAAAAAATTGTGCTCTGAGGGAATGTAAACTGCTTGAAGGATCAGATGGCAGTGGATAGCAAATTCCCAAACAAGAATAGCTAGTCTGCAAAGAAGGTAAAACTTTGTGCCTTCTTGTATTTTTTTTTTTGATGTACCATGTCTGTATAAACATGGATTAGACACCAAACCCAAAAGGAATGCAAGGCCTGAACAGCTAAAAACAGAGCCCTCATTTCTTTGATGTTGATGGGGTCTTCCAGTTGTCTGGGGAGACCAATCTCCCTGGACCCTGATATTGTTGGAAGAAGCCCCCCCCCCCAGCTCTGAATTATTCATATACAACTCCTGAGTTGGGGAAAGAGCTTGTAAATGCAGGCCTGGATTCAGATGTCTGATGACTCCACTACAGAAATTCCTGTGTAAGACAAGGCAAGAGAGGAATTGAAAATTCCAGAGGATAACAATGTTGAAATCAGATTGTCTTCAGACACCGCTGAAGCTTCTGCGTGTGGAGTCTGGTGAAAGTAACTATAAGAATGGTAGATGCCATGTACTCCAGAGCCCACAGAAACTCTCTTGCAAACACCACTTGTAAAGGAAGAACAGAGTGGAAGAAAGCTGTCTAGAAGGCAACCTTAGGAAGAGAAAGAAAAGCCATTATAGGCAAGGCCTGAATCCTGCATCCCAGCAAAATCTGATCCTGTGAAGGAATCAGAACAGATTTTATGTGACTGAGTGTGAACCCTACCCTCTGCAGCAGAATTATGATAAAATCAAGATTCTGAAGAAACTGCTTCTGGGAAGGATGTTGAATGAGAAGGTCTTCCAGACAGGGAAAAATATGGATATGATGAAGTCTGCACTATGCAATGACCAGCGGCAGACTCTCAGCTATAGAAGAGCAAAAGGCAAGGGCTTATAATATGAAGTGGAAATAGTGAACCATAAAACATTTCATGAAGGGAGGATGATCATAGTCTGCATCTAGGCAGAAAAACACTTGTGTCTAACTTTATGGGAAATATGCCTCCCATTCTCATATTTTACCTTTCTGGATGAAATGTAAAATGCTAAACCCCCCCCCACACACACACACACACAACAAAAAAAGGAGGGAAGAGTTCACAACTGGGTACTTATCTGCAGGAGTAGTTGCAACAACACAGAGCATGACTTGACACACCAAATTCAAAAAGTAATAATCAGAATAGAGGTAAAGAAGTTTTTAGGCTTAAGTGCCTGTAGGTCACTTACGTACCTTACATTCTGGACATAGGACATACATCTGATGTATGCTGCCTGGAAGGGCCTAACGCTTTGGTATGCTGACTGGAGATACAGGTATCATCAGTATGCTATTCCTTTAGTAAGGAATACTGCAACACTGATAAGGAAGGATATATTTTAGTGAAACAAGCTGACTTAGTAATTTCAACATAGTTTTGTTTCTTGTAATATTAAACATGTTTAAAATAGATAACCTTTGATAATTAAAATTAGAAGGGCACATGCATTTACTATAAATTATGCCCACTTGTAATAAACTGAAAATACTCAGTCCTTTTAGAATAAACTACTCTGAGGAATCCAGTACAGCCATGAAAAAAAAAACTATTATTCAGCTGTCAAACCTTTAAAATACTTAATTCTAGCAACAGTAATAGAAACAGTACTATCAACTAAATTACAATGATAACAATAACAGAAAAAAATAAATCAATCATTGCCTGATAGGAGCAATCATATTTTAGTGGTGTCACTTATTTCTGTATAGCAGTAAGGAGCAAGCTGGGTGAATGCATGTTCCTGGAAAGGAAACATAATTATTTTTGCATATACGTATGTATGTATGCATGCATGAGCTTATTTGTTTATTAATATATTTTATGTTTTTTTCTGTTTATCTCTTTATTTAATATTGATGAAATGGGTAATTGGACTTGGCAAAAATGACAAATTTTAGCCATAAGCGAGGCCAAAAGCAGCATAAATAGTATGAAGGTGTCAAAAATATCAATGCAAATTAACATATAGAAGCAGGTAGAAAAAGTGCAAAGAAAAAGTGTTGAAGAAGTTAAACATACACATTTATGCCCAGCATAGAAATGCACATATCGTGCACACATAGGCAAACAGACAGGCATACATGCACTCTTTTTATTCAAATGTAAACAACTAAAAAGACCTTGTTGGCATGGACACTTTTTGTAATTTGTCATACTTAATATGATGATTTTCCTTAAAATCTGATCGATATTCTATCTTATTAAAAGCAAGAGGCCCTAAATTTAGTTATGATGTCTACAAACAACTCAGATAACTTGACAGATGCTACCTACTTTATTTCTTGGCCTCTCAACTTCTAGTGTTTCATTTAAATGGAAAAGCAAGCAGAAATGGTTTAAACATGTTTAAATCTTTCACATCCAAGTATATAACTGATGTGTATTGTGTTTAAAATTGTTTTTGCTGTTTGTTAAATGAAAAAAAATCTCATATCAGGCTGTTACTAGATTAAAAATGTGAGTCATTGTATGTGCTTCATACAGGCAGCTGCTTATTTTGGCCCTGATTTAATTATGTATTGTAAACTATAGAAGATAAACCTTGGCTTTTGTGTTAATGATATCTTAGAATGCCTTTATTCTGTGAACTCAAACATTCTAATGAAAAAGAGATAAAGAAATATGATCTTTGAAGGCAAAAAATCTGTTTATAGGAGCAGATGTTATACTGAAGCAACATGCTGCATGTTGAGTTAGAAGAAGAATGTTACTTCATTGAAAGTACAAATTCAAAGTCACAAAGGGACTGAATAATACATGGTCACACATCAGTTAGCAACTAATTGTTTTGGCAGCATGCTTCATTTTCAGTGCAAGTAAAAAAAAACTGAACTGAAATTTACTAAACAAAGGCAACTGTGTTTATAAAACATACTGATTTTTATTTATAGTCAGGGACAGTGCAGACATGTCTACAAAACACCACAGGCAGCAATAAATTCACTCTTGCATGGTATACATGTTTAAAAATGCTTGTTGTAAAATACCACCAAAAAGAAATATAACAATGCCACTTTTAATTGTCATGTTTTTAACTTTTCATCTTCTTTCAGATTGCTTATGATGACTTTATGCAGTGTTAAATACAAAGGTAATATTTTACTGTCCAAATATGTGAAAACTGTAAATAAGGTGTTATTCTCAATGGTGAGATCAATATACATATACTTCAAAAGTACTTAACTTCTTTTGTTAAGTGCTGAATACATTTAGTTTAGATAATAATTTACTATTGCATATGTTGTAGCAGAAACCTTAGCATCATAGTTGATCTACATTTTAATCTTGCTAAGTAAGTTGTTTCCTGGATATAACAACGTATCATAGGAGGTTACTAGGCTAATGGTACCAGGGCCCTTACAAGCCTAGCCAAGTTCAACCCATGTTCCCAAGGGTGTCTGGTTCAAGCAAACACTAAAATCAGCACCTATTGTCCCTGTCTAAGAGGGACAGAGGTGGAACCCCCTTAGTGAATTTCCTGTTACCCATCCAGTCATCCAAATTGCACTTAAATATGACCAACGAGGGGCTTTGTTTAACATGAATAGGAAGCTTGTTCCAAAGGTGGGGCAACCTCTGTGAGACAAATCTGTCTCTCGAGCAAGTTCTGTTGATGACCCGTGTGCCATTTGACTTGCGAATGTGCAGCATTTCCATCAAAGCTGGGTCAGTGATTGCTCTATATGCATGGCACAGGTCACCTCTGAGCAGTCTGTATGACAGAGAGCAAAGTGACAATGATTTCAGCCTGTTTGCATAAGACAGATTTTGAAGACCCTGAATTTTCTTCGTAAGGAATGTTTGTGGTGTCTCCAATTGCTGCACGTGTTTGGAAAGGAACATACCAAAGGGAGCATTGTACTCTATTATTGGCTTAATGAGGGAAGAGTACAGAGGGGTTATAACCTCCTTTTTTTCTGAAGGCAATATCCTTACTTATGAGATGAGTAATATAAAATGCCCTTCTTACCACTGTGGAGACATGGTGATCGAAGTTAAGGTTGCTGTCAACTTGTGCATCTAGATGTCTCACCACTGAGTGTGTGCTTAGGGTATTGCTATTGATGTGGTAGTTTGCAGGGGGGTGATAATGCATTTTTTTGCATTAAGTTTAAGACCATGACTTTGGCACCAGTCATTAGTCTGCGTAAGACCTTCTTTCAGGATGTTGACATTGCTAGGGGTTTCAATGATCCCTCCCAGTTTATAGTCATCAGCAAACTTTGTCAGCCACAGTCCTTTCATTTTAGCCTGCAGCTCAGAGAAGTAGATTCCGAACAGTAGGAGTCCCAGAACCTATCCCTGTAGAGAACCACTGGTTATGGGTCTGCTGGAGAAGGTGGAGTCCCCTATTTTGACTATATGAATTCTATCAGTGACCCAGTTTGCAACCCACCTGACACTATATGGGTTGATACCCAGCTGGGTGAGTTTATCCATGATGCCTTAAGTGGGGGATTGTGTCAAAGGCCTTGGCTAAATCTAGGTAGACCGTATGCACAGATTTGTCCTTGTCTAGGGCTTTGGTGACTGTCTCAGAGAAGTCCATTAAGTTTAACAGGGCATGATCTCTCCTTGACAAAGCCAAACTAGGTGGGGTCAAGCATTTGTAGATTTCCTATATCTTCGTTAATAAGGTCCATGATGATTCATTCCATGGCCTTGCACATAAGGCTGGTCAGGCTAATGGGTCTATAATTCCTGGGGTCTGTGGATGCCCTTCCTTTGTGCAAAGGAATGACAGTAGCTGTTTTCCATTCCACTGGGATGAAGCCAGTGCTTAGGTTGTGATTGAAAAGTGTGCTCATTGGTGATGATAATTCCTGTTTTGTCCCATGTAGAATACAGCCTGGGATGTTTTCTGTCCCATAGAGGCTATGTTTTTGGCATTGGAGAGGGCATTTGAGACCTGATTCTCAGAGATACTATGTGGGGGCAGGTGTTTGGAATGCTTTGGGGTATGTGTGGCAGGGACTGGGAAGTGAAGTTTTCACTGAACCTGTTAGCCAGCAGGTTTGCTCTATCCACAGGTTCTATATATGTAGTATCATTAACTACGAGTTTAGTGCAAATCTGGGCCTTACCTTTGAGGCTACACATGTAACTAAAGAATGCCTTGTGGTAATCCTTAGTTAGGGAAGCTAATTTGGATTCATATTTAGCTTTGGAGGACTTCACTAGGAGTCTGATTTGCTTAAGTCGAGGAGAGAGTGTTTCCAGTTTTGAGACCGATCCTTCCTGCTCTCAGACAGCAATTTCTTTCCCCTGTTGTATAGCCTATTAATGGCAGTTGTCCCCCAGTCAAGTTTGTTTTTCCTTGAAGATCTTGCTTTGGTTCTATCAGGTATGGTGGGTCAATACAATTTTACAGGTGCTTGTATAAAGCATTGGTGTATAACTCAGCATAGGTGGCTATTCCATCAATGGGGGAGGAGCTATGAAGCTATTTATGCTGTCACATAACAGGTTGTAATTGGCCTTGAAGAAGTTTTTTAGTCTAGTTGTTGCTAAGGGGGGAGTCTTGTTTTATAGTTACTTCTAGAGAGACTGGTTTGTGGTCAGATCTCACCAGGGATGGCCACACACTGGGGCTGGTGCAACAGTCTCCTATATTGGTGAACACCAGGTCCAGGATGTTTGAGCCCCTTGTGAGTGTGTCAACCAGATGGTCTAAGGCATTGCAGTTAACAAAGTCCAGGAATCTTTGGGCAAGTGAGTTAGAACATATATAAATTACTCAGTCTATGGATGGGTAATTAAAGTTATTCCAAACCAGGGTGTTTGGTTGTATCTTGAATAACTCAAGTAAATCCAAGTAGGCTAAGTGGATATCCTGATTCATGGAGGGGGTCCTATAGCTGGCAATGACATGAAGAGGGGTCTTACCTACAGTCAATTACACCTGAAGTAATTCAAGGGAATCATGCTGTTCAACCAATCCAGAGGTGTATTTATCTTTAATGAATATTGATATACCACCTCCCTTAGTTCTCATGCCTTCAGTTTGTGGTCTGAAAGTGTGGAAGGAAATGTAACCAGGTATAGCTGGGGTGCTCTCGTCAGCCTTAAACCAGGCTTCAGTGACTGCACAAATGTCAGCATCTTCCAGGGTTAGGACTGCTTCCAGTGAGTGGAGTTTCTGGTTTAGACTCCTAGCATTTAGCAATGTAATCCTGAGGTTGTTTTTAGAGGGTATTTTTACATCAGGAATTTTGTTCTTGTGACATTGCCTAAAAAGGCACTATGGGGATGGCAAGAGCCTTAGGCAGTAACCAAAATCCCAGGGTTGACAGATGAAGACCATCTCTGGCAAAGCATCAAGGTCTGTCAACCTTGTCATCTCAGGCTGACAGATATTGGATCCCTTTTGAATGACACCAGAAACTAAGCCAATTGATGAAGTCAATCATTTTTTGTTTGTACTGAGGGATCATCCTAGGTGAAGGTAAAATGCTTAAGGCTAGGGACATACCTGCCTGAGATACATAATCTGAGATCACAGTCATCTGTCTCCCCATATAGTCCAGTGAGGTGTGTCTCAAGTCATGCACACCAACATGGACTATGTCAGTAATAACAGTGCCTGTTATTGAGAGACTTGAGTGTGTGTGTGATGTGGTAGAGCTTGGCACCTGACAGACAGCTGACCGTGACCTTTTCCTTATCCAACCTGGTGAGAGGTACATCTGTGTGTCTCATAACTGAGTTGCCTATGATTAAGATATTTGTTTTTGTGTTATGCCTTAGGGGATTTACTGGTGAGACACTGGTGTGTGATATATTATGTGTACCATGTTCTGCAGAGAATGTATTATGTGAGTCATGCTTGTGTATTATGTTTGGGAGGTTTCTGATGTTTAGGTAAGATTCTTGTAAGGACCTCGGCATATGTAGTTTTATATGTTGTTGGTTTGGTAGGTGCAGGAAGTGAGGTGTGCATGCTGACAATCTGCTTAATATCATATGAACTGACTAGTGAGTGAGAGAGCCTGGATTCTAGGATCTTGATATAGATGCATCTCTCACATAATTAATTTGTGTGGACTAGAAGAAGTGGGTTGTCAGTGTATATGAGGCAATTGCTACATTGCCTCTGGATGCCCAGGTCAACCAGGCTGGCTGGAGAAACTGTGAGAAATTGTCCATCCATAATGCTAGGTAAGTTGATGTGGCCAGAAAACAGAGAGAGGACAGGAAGGAACAGGTAAAATAGAGGACAGGAGAAGTGGACAAAATACTAAAGGCTAGTGGGTAGGATCTGTGTTAGTACCTCAGGAGCTTCACTGAATGTATCACTGTCAGTGGGTGACAATCACGAGAACTCACCAATGGAACACCAACAGAGTACTAATGGAAAGTTTGCAGGCAAAAGTGTTTGTGTTATTTGCCACCAACAGTGCTCACTGCTCTGTGGCAGTGCTCTGTGAACAAGCATGGTGCTATGTAGCAAACAAGCACAAAATGATCTAAACAAATTAATCAGTAAAAAGCTCAAAACTGAGCCCTGTTCCAGCAACCTTCAATCAGATGAGTTCTAAGTGCACACTCCTGCCTTTAAAGTGCAGGGAACCCTCTCCAACAAAAGATAGCCTGGTTTAGTGCTCAAGTTATACAAATAGAACTAGATTCAGTGAATCTGAATCTAGTCTGCTACAGCAAACAAAGTGCAACAATTTCAGAACAACAAAAAAAGTTCAAATAAGCAGTGATATGGTAACAATGCAGTTCAAAAGTGCAATATACAGTGAAATATTCTACGTAAGTTTAGCAGAGATCAGTAGATGGCTTGGATTTGTGTATGTAGCAACTGAGCACAAAGTGATCTAAACAAATTAATCAATAAAAAGCTCAAAACTGAGCTCTGTTCCAGCAACTTTCAATCAGATGAGTTCTAAGTGCACACTCCTGCCTTTAGGGTGCAGGGAACCCTCTCCAATAAAAGATGGCCTGTTTTAGTGCTTGAGTTATACAAACAGAACTAGATTCAGCAGGTCTGAATCTAGTCTATGCTACAGTAAACAAAGTGCAACAATTAAAAAAAAAACTGTTCAAATAAGCAGTGATATTGTAAAAATGTAGTTCAAAAGTACAATATGCAGTGAAAAATTCTACTTAAGTTTTGCAGAGATCAGCAGATAGCTTGGAATTGCTTATGCAGCAAATAAGAGCAAACTGATGTAAACAAATTAGCCAATTAACCAATAGAAAACCTCAAAACTGAGCACTGTTCCAGCATCCTTCATTCAGATGAGTTTTAACTGTACACTCCTGCCACTAGGGTGCAGGGGAACCCTCTCCAACAAAAGATGGCTTGGTTTAGTGCTCAAGTTATACAAACAGAGTTAGAGTCAGCAGGTCTGAATCTAGTCTATGCTCCAGCAAACAAAGTGCACCAATTTCAGAAAAAAACTGTTCAAATAAGCAGGCACAATAAGCCTTCAACTAGCAATACCCATCTCAGAAGGGCAGAAGCTACCCTCTCCTCACACAAATTGTAGACCACAAACCTTCTTAATATAAGATAACTGGCCTGAAGCCCAAGTGCTTAAACCAGAACCAAGACGCTTTCAGAATAACAGACACACTAAGACTTAAACCAGCAATTCCCAACTTAGAAGGATGTAAGCTACCTCTCCTGCCACAGGAGTGTAGACCACAGACCTTCTTAATGTAAAACAACTGGCTTGAAGCTGAAGCCCAAGTGCTTAAACCAAAAGGCTAAGAATAACAGTTACAATTTAATCAAGTAACAAATGTGAATAATAAATATGCAAGTAATAAATGTAGCAGAATAAATGCAATTTAACACTTTTTTAAGAACAAGCAGCAAAGCAAAATAAAGTAATGAAGTAGGAAGAAACATAAATTCAGTAAAAGCAGCTGAATGAAGTACAATTTCTTTCTTTGTTAGGTTAATTGTGAAGGGAGGAAACAGAAGATAATTAATGGTTGAGAAACTAAGGGGGTGGGCCTTCCCAAATGATCTCTCTGTAGTCAGTAGAATGAGCCAATGAGATGGGACTGGGAGGAATGTCCAAAATCAGATTTATAGTAGGGGCGGTCAACTCAAAAGCCACCAAGAACAGAGCAACAACTGGGCAGGTGGTAGGGAAAAATAAAATGCAGCCAGAGATCAGCAATATTCATGCATAGTACAGCAAGCAGACCACTAAACAACACGTCAGATAAATAGAGATATTTCTAACTAAAAGAGCAATGCTATTTCTCAGCTATTTGCACTAATTAACTGATGTTATTCACTGTTTGCAAAGGGATTCTTTGCTAACTTTTAACTGACCCTAGCCCAGACCTCTTAAAACTCCAACAGAACAGAAACCTTAAAACAAAACAAATGTAATACAAGAATTAGATACAAAATAGAAGTGATCAAACCTTAAAATAAAAAGCTTCAATTCAAAATAAAATGCAGTTAGAGATCAGCAATATTCAGTCACAGTACAGCAAGCAGACCAACAAACAAACACACTGAACCCCTTACTATGATCTTAGGTCAACTAACAGCTCAGGTACTGGAGGAACTTGGGAGGGTGGGATGATAAAAGGAGGCATTTTCAGCTCACCCACTCTGGGAGGGAGGGTTTTCTGTTCATAATGAAGACACATCCTTGGAGATGAGGATGTGTTGCAAGACAGATCATGAGTAATACTACATCTAAATAGAGGGCCAGAGTTGGCTGATGCTGCATGTGGTGATATCTGTGATGTTACTAGCACTGTACAGATACAGCATACCCCCAAAATTCTCCCTTAGCATGCATGGCCAGCATATGGAACCTTGTAGGATACTCTGTTCCCCTTTCCCTCCCCAACCAAACACTACTGTAGTCTCATCCTAGTACTGGTGGTATTAGGTAACCAATAATGCCAGATAGGGTGCACATTATCAGTGAAATTACGGACTACCGATGGGTTTTCTGAGCCCCAACTCCACAGAAAGTGGGCTTTGCCACCACTAAAATGTCCATTATTTCCTGATAATTCCAACACTGGAAGGCAATGTTCCTCTTAAATAATGGGCTGCCTGTTAAATTGATTTTTTTGTTTACTTCTTTGTTTTTTAATTAGTGCACATGCTTTTATATTTTTGATGGAAAATAATTCTTCCACCTAATGTTTTAAATTTGCTGTAGCATATGCAATGCTGTTTGAAAAAGTATTTTATATCAAAAATATAAATTATGCCAGTATTCAATGTCCATGCACTCACATACAGATGCATATCACTGACACACACACACACACACACACACACACACACACACACACACATAATAACACCAACACGCCAAAACACTGACAACGAAATAACCAACACGACAAAACCGAAAGTTCAAAAACATGAAACTTCACATGCCCAACAAACCACAATCCTGACGATCAACAAAACAAATAACTTTCCCGAAAAAACACACACAACACAAGCACACCAAAAACCTTACAAACCTGCACTAAACCTTACATACACAACTATATATGCACTTACCTTAACCCAAACCCTAACCCTAAGGTCCATCACTATTGCACACTTACCTTACCCGCACCCTAACCCTAACTCACTTAATCCGCTCCTAACCCTTAAGTCTGTCACTATTGCACATTTACCTTACCCACACCCTAACCCTAACTCACTTAATCTGCCCCTAACCCTTAAGTCCGTCATTAAAGCACACTTACCCTACCCGCACCCTAACCCTAACTCACTTACCTGCCCCAAACCTAAAGTCCGTCACTGTTGCACACTTACCTCACCCGCACCCTACCCTAACGTCCGTCACTATCACACACTTACCTTACCCACACCCTCACCCTAACATCCGTCTCTATCGCACACTTACCTTAACATGTTGGTGTTCTCAGCACCGGGATTCTCAACTGTCAGTATTCTCTGTTGTCGATCTTCTGGTGTCGGTTATCTCACTGTTGGTCATTTGCAGTTTCGGTTAATTCAGGTAGACCCATGTATATATATATATATATATATATATATATATATATATATATATATATATATATATATATATATATATATATATATATATATATATATATATATATCAGGAAATAGAACTCCATGTACCTCTCTGCTGTCACAAATTTTACTGTGTCCCTTGAACAAGTTTAATTTTCTAGAAAATTAGTGAAGATTAGTGTTAGTCAATGAAATTGGACAGTATAGTTGTATATGTTCATAGGTAAGTACTAGGCTAGCTGCTCTTGCAAGCCATTTTAAGTTTAGCAAATATTCCTTCTGGTGCTTGAATTGACCTACACAATTTGGTGTTAGACTGACTTTACCTATCCTATGGTCAATAATCATATCTTACCCCTAGTGAGGAAAAAGTAGTGTCATACTGTACATAATTTGAGGGGGGTCAAGCATGGGATAAATAATTTAGGAATTTTCCCCTGTCCATTACAGGGGAAAATCATGGGGTAAATTTTCTATTACCCATCCATAGATCCAAGTTGTACTTTAATATAGACAGGGCTGACTTTTGTTTTACATGGAAGGGGAGCCTGTTCCAGAGCAGTGATATCCTCTGCAAGATATACATGCTCCTCCCAAATGTTCTGTTGATGTTGTTTAGATTCCTGGGCCATGCATTTCTGATGCCATCTGATTTGCTAATGGGCAGCAGATCCATCAGAATGGGGTTAGGCGATGCCTTGTCACAAGTCATCTCTAAGTTGTCTATAGGATACCAAGTTTAGTGACTGTGTCAATGTAGGACATACTGTTTAGGCCTTGTATCTTTTTAAGGCATCTCTGTGGGCATTCCATTGGTTGCATGTGTCTGGAAAGATATACGTCAAAGGGGACATTATACTCAATGACTGGCCTAATGAGGGTTGAGGAAAGGGAGACAGTTACATCCCTAAATCTAGATATCAATCCCTTTGTTTATAATCTGCACAATATAGAATGACTTTCTTATGATAGTGGACACATGTTGGTTGGATATTAAGTTGCTGTCTAAATACGTTCCCAAATCCTGAACAACTAGATCAGCTCTTAGGGTCACAGTGTCAATGTGGTAGCTGCCTGGTGTAGATGAGTTCCCAAAGGATACAATAATGCATTTTTTGACATTTAGTTTCAATTATTCTGGAGCCATTTTTTTATTTGGGACAAACCTTCCTGCATAATGGCCAAGTCATTTGGTGATTAATTGAGTGCTCCCAGCTTGCAGTCATCTGCAAACTTAGCCAGCCAAAGCTCTTTGGCATTGGCTTTTACTTTACAGATGTAGATATCAAACAGAAGAAATCCCAGCACTGAACCCTGTGGATCTCCACTGAAGACTGGTCTCTCTGTGGAGGTAGCTTTCCCCATTTTGATCTCCTTCATCCTATCTGCGGTACTATGTAGTGTTTAGCCCTCATGCATTGCTTTGGTGACCTTTTCAAAAAGGTCCACAAGACTGAGTAAGCATAAACTGCCCTTGATGAATCTAAACTGAGATAGATTTGACGATTGCAAGTTCCCTATGCCCTTTTTGATTAGTTCCATGATGCCTTTCCATATCTTTGCATATAGGGCTGGTCAGACTTCTAAGTCTATAATTGCCTGGGTCTGTGGAAGGTCCTCCCTTACACCTGGGAATGACTGTAGCTGTTCTTCATTTACTTAGTATAAAACCTGTATGGAGGCAGAAGTTAAACAGTATTATTAGGACAGTGGCTATATCATTGTTCATGCTATTTAGGATGCATCCAGGGATATTGATACTTCAAATAGATACAGTATTTACTGATTTTAGGACTTGGTCTTTTGTGGTAGCTAGTGGTGTGTCAGTTTCAGGTATATCTTCTGGAATAGATGGAGGGAAATAGGGAGTAAAACTGAATTTATCAGTCAGTATGTTTGCTATGGCTTCAGCTGCAGTGTGGGTAGCACTATTTAGAATCAGCTCAGCACATTGCTGTGTTGTGCTTCTGACATTATGAATGTAACTAAAAATAGCCTTGTGGTCATCTTTGCCTCTGGTGGCTACTTTAGCCTTAAACTTGTCTTTTGTGGATTTTAAGCTTCAAAGTTGCTTGTTTATTTCAATGACAAAAGCTCTGTCATTCTGGGAATTACTCTTTTTACTTTTATTATAAAGCTGATTGATATTATGGTTTCACCATGGGGGTTGTTTTTGGGGTAAGATCTGCACTTCTTTAACTCATTACATCCAAGTGATGCCTCCAGGTGCATCTGCAGTTAACTCCTACTGACGCCTCTAGGCGTCAAATATTGCTTGTTCATATTTGCATCAATAATTCCAAAACCAAGTTATGTACAAGGTTTCAAAAGATTTCATCTTAAAGCTTCCACAATGTCAAACTTAACTGCATTAATATTTGACCTCTGTCTAGTGCAGGTAAAGAGATATTAACTGTTGTTTTTATGATATTAATTTATATATTTTCACATTTTTCTAAATATCTGAACAATCAAGTAACACAGACAGAACTCTTTAGCCTTATATGAAAGCACCCAGCTAGATGAACAAAATGTTGCTGACAGTATGTGTGTAACTTGAGGGGTTGTTGAGATATTGTTAAGTGTTTACAAAATGCTACAAATGTAATAGTTACTGTGTTTACTGTGACTTATAAAATTCATTTTAAGACCTAGAACCTGAAGAATATTATGACAATAAAATAGCTTGAGCTGAATGCTTTACCATTTATACTTCTTTCATAACCCCTATGGTTCCAGAGATATGATCATTTGTTTGAAATGTGAATACATAATTTGATTCTGTCAAAAGGCTTAGGCTCTGCCCACTGGAAGCTGCAGTGCAAACTTCCTGAGTTCCATTGGCGTGAATGAGTTAAATGGCGTACAGCTTTACATGTTGGTATAGTGTGTCTATCAACAGGCTTTACAACTAAAGGAAGAAACTTTTGTCCAAGGGTAAAAAGGCACAAATTCCCAACTGGAAAAACTCCCTCCTTAGCCTCAACAAGCAAAATAGGTCACTAGTGAAGACCTCCAAAGCCAATTATGAATTGAAACTAGCCTCTGAAACAAAGGCTAACCACAAAGCCTTTTTCAGTTGTCAGAAACCTCCATGGCAAAGTCCAGGTTTGTTCCGAATTAGTTCTTAATGGTGCCACTTACACTGATCCTGTTGACTTAGCCAACCTGCTAGCAGATAGGTTCAGTGCAAACTTCACCGCCGTCCCCCTCCTAAAGGCCCATTCGACATCCTGATACTTGCCCCAAACCTCACATCTCCATAGATCAAGTGTTAAAGGCCCTATCCAAGGCTAAGAACACAGCTTCCATGGGACCTGATTGTATCCCAGGCTGTATTCTGCAAAATCTCCATCAAAACTAGCCTCGCCATTGAGCACCCTATTCAACCATAGCCTAACTACAGACTTCATTCCAGCAGAGTGGAAAACTGCCATTGTCATCCCTTTACACAAAGGTGGTGCCACTACTGACCCTGGTAACTATCGCCCCATTAGCTTGACAAGTCTGATCTGTAAGGCCATGGAGCATATTATCATGGACCTCATACCCAAGGACAAAGGCAATTGGGCAGATCTTGCCTGTTGAACCTGGTTGACTTTTTTGAGACTGCTACCAAAGCACTGGATGAGGGAAAGTCAGTACACACAGCTTACCTTGACTTAGTCAAAACCTTTGACACAATCCACCACTCGAGCATCATTGAAAAGCTAAGAAAACTTGGTGTAAATCCCTATCTCATCAGGTGGGTGGCCAACTGGCTCACTGATAGGACCCACAAGGTCAAAATAGGTGCAACTACCTACAATAGCAGACTTGTCACTAGTGGTGTCCCCCAGGGATCTGTCCTTGGACCTCTATTGTTTGGCATCTACTTCTCAGAGGTCCAGGCAAAGACAAAAGGCATGTGGCTGACCAAGTTTGCGGACTGCAAATTGGGTGCTATCATTGACTCCCCAAATCATGTTAACATACTTCAAGAGGGTCTCACAGCAACAAATGACTGGTGCCAAAGTCATTGCCTTAAGTTAAATGCAAAAAAATGTATTATCATACCATTCAGCAAAAACACGACCCCTACTGATTACCACATTACCGGCAACCCCCTAAGCACACAACCTGTGGTGAAAGACCTGGGTACATAAGTTGACAATAATCTCACATTTGACTATCATTTAGTGGCAGTGGTCAGACAAGCCTTTTACTTGGTTCATCTCATAAGTAAATGGATTGCATCCAGAAAAAAGGAGGTTATTACCTCTCTGTATTCCTCCCTCATTAGGCCAATAACTGAGTACAATACCCCTTTTTGGTATGTACCTCCCCAAACACCTTCACCAACTGGAAAGGCCACAGAAATACCTCACAAAGAGAATCCATGGCCTCCAACACCTGTCCAATGTGGACAGGTTCAAATCACTATCACTCTACATCATACAGATTGCTCAGAGGTGACCTGTGTCTCACCTACAAGGCAATCTGAGACCCTGCTCTACTAGTGATGCTGCATATCCGTAAGTCTAAATCCTCATGTAGTACCCAATCAAAAGGCTAAAATCTAATATGTGACCTTAACAAAACCTGCTGAAGAGACAGGTTTGTCTCCCAGATGCTGCCCCATCTCTGGAAATGACTCCCCATACATGTCAAGCAAGGTATGTTGCTGACCCTCTTCAAGTGCAACCTTGATGAGTGGATGGGCAACGACAAATTTGTCCCAGGGGTTCTACCTGTGTCCCTCATTGACAGGGGTGACAGGTGCTGATTGTGGTTTCTTTTCTGGGGATAAACTCTTGGCTAGGCTTGTAAGGGCTCCAGAGCCATTAGCCTAGTAATCTTCTATGATTCTATGATGAATCTATGTATATTTCCACATATTCTGCAGAGTTAACTGAGATTGGTGCGGGGTTGAACCTTGCCAATGTATCACTTAGGAGCAGATAGTTTGTCTTAGAGAAATTTCTAAATGTACTTTTGGTGGAAGGAAAGTCTGATTTAAATTTTATTTTGAAGGAGAAGGCTTTTTGGTCAGACAAAACAAGTAATGAAGACACACAAAGGACGGTCCAAGATGACTCATATTAGTAAGGACAAGATCCAAGATGTTGTTCCACTTAGTGGGTATTCTGACTAATTGTTCCAGGGTGTTTGTATTGGTAAAGTCCAGGAATGGCAGTGCATGTGTTGTGGTGTTGACTTATCATTTTATAGTTGTAATAGTTTAGATTACCCAGGCTTATTGACTTTTCTGTGTCAATGAGGGAATTCTGAAGCTAGCTAATATATGGTACAGGACCTTTCTGGTGGTTATTTGGATATGAAGAAACTCAAGATCATCATACTGCTTTAATAGTCTTGATGTGAGTCCATTCTGGATATAGATTCAAACCAAAGAGAAAAATGTCACACAGAAAAAAAAAACATTCAGTAAAAACAAGAAGAAAAGGCTGTCCAGTCTAGAGATTTCAATGTATAATAATTTAACCTTCTGTAAAGGACATCCAATGGATATATGCAAACAACTGCTTAAGAACACCCATTGTTTCAGTTATATAACTGCTGAATGTCCATGATTTTTTTTATTTTGAAATCTTATGGCTACATTCAAGCCATTAAAGCCAAATCCCACTAGGTGTTGTTTCAGTCTTTTTATTGACCTCATCAGCACAGCATAAGTGGATACTTTGGCTATTTTTGAGAAACACAGGGTTTTTAAACCTAGCTGATGCCCATAAAGAATAAAGCGCCTAGAAATGATCACAGCTAACAACCACACCAAAGGGTTAAAAGATCACACAGACAAATCATTAAGTAAAACCTGCAAGAAAAAACCCAGGCAAGGTAGAGTTTTCACTGTGTGATATTTTACACCTCTTGTAATGGAGGCCACAGATATGCAAATGACTCCTAAAGGGCATGAAGTTTTTCAGCTACATGTCTTACAAATGTCAGTGACTGTTTCTTTCATTTTTTAAGTTTTTATGGTTATACGCTGGCCAATAATGCCAAAGCCCAATACCTGTGGTTTTGGCCTTTTTAGTGACCTCAACAGCACAGCATAAGTGAATAGTCACCTACCTGGCTTCTGAATGCCTATGACTTGTTTACTTTTTAAGTCTTTATGGTTATATTCAGTCCAAAAAAGCTATAGCCCACTGGCTGTGGATTTGGACTTTTTATTGACCTCATCAGCACAGCATAAGTAGATAGTTGTCTATACTTCAGAAACAGAGGGCCTTTAAACCCAGCTGAGGTCCATGAAGTCCAATATAACTCCTCGCAACACTGGACACCTCCAGACTGTTAAAAACAATTTATTTAACACTCAAATTAAAATGATAAGCGCTTTCATCCAGTTATACATATTGACTTCATCAGATAAAGCAATTGAAATTTACAGGTGTTTATATAATGAATTTAAGTGTGACATTACACAGTATTGTCAAGTAGAGCAGCTCAAACTATATGCATAGGAATAAGCGCATTTTAAGGTTTATGTGCCTATACGAAAAACATTTACACTTACATTTGTGTAAAACTATGACCACATAAAAATCCCCACCATGTCTTCCTAATACAAATAAAATTCACATGCATATGTTTATATTTGAATAAATATCATATTACAATAATTTACAAATAGTTTAAACAAAGTCCTAAAAATAACTCATTAATTATTATTCCCACCAGTAAAAAGCACACACACACACACATACATATATATATATATATATATATATATATATATATATATAAATCCTGTTATAAAAGTGTAAATATATATGTGGGTGTGGATACACACCTGATGTTACCCAAGTGATCTCCCATCCAAACACAAACCAAGGCAGACACTGCTTCCAAAATCAAATAAAGTCTGGTACATTAAGACTAGTACAATCACAATATAAAGGTACTCAAAAATTAATTAAAATGAAAATGCTTTAAGTTTTAATAAACATGTGATGGGTTGTATATTGTTTAAACCTGGCCAAGCACAAGAATTTAATTCTAGCTGCCAAAATGACTTATTCTCCAAAATGAACATCCACAGGCCTCCTCTGGCATCTAATTCAACATTTTCAATGGCCATAAACGTAAAAGAATGAGTTGGATATTCTATAGTATGTCGAGCCAAGGCATTATTTGGATTCTTTCTCCTAATACCATACAAATGTTCATAGACTCTGTCCTTTAATCTTCATTCAGTCTTACCAATATAATACATGGACAATCATAGCACTTGGCTAAGTATACTAGGGCTTTTGATTCACAATTAAATTTTTATATATTTGATATTCCCTGTTTCTTATAATAAACCTATTATTCTCACAAATAAATCCACAATAATTACAAAATCCACATTTCTTCATCCCCACATTTTGTCTTTTATACATTTTTGATGTATTTTCCAATATTGTTTTTAAATTTCTACCTCTACGATACACAAAAACTGGCCTATCATTTATTTTTTGTCTCAGTTCACTGTCCTCTAATAATACTGGCCAGTGTTTTCTTAAAAATCCCTTCAGTATCCTTACTATTCAAACTAAATGTGGTGATAAAAGCAACATTGTAATTAATTTCATCATCAGACCTAGATACTGTTGCAGATGTTAAACACATATTATCAGATGTATCTCCATCCTGCTACCAGTCAGTGATCTTAAAATCGGTTTAAAATAGCCAGATGTTCTTTCTTGCTTTACTTCAACAATTATTTCATGCAGTAAAACCCCTGGATATCCTCTGTCTGTAAACATATTATATAATAATTCACATTCATTGTTGAAATCTGTGTCTTTAGTGACCATTCTTGCAGCCCTAACCAGCTATCTCTTTATAACCAATTTCTTTTGACTAAATGGGTGTAAGCTGGAAAAATGTAAAAGGCTATTTGAATAGGTCTTTTTTCTATGTATCCTAGATACGTAACACTTATTTATGAAGTCCTTGCTCAAAAACACATCCAAATAAGCTATACTGCCAAGGCTGTATTCACAAGTAAATTTCAAATAATCAGTTGATATATTAATATAATACAAAAAAATGTTCACATCTATATATTTACCTTCCCAAGTGATAAAAATATCATCCAAAAATGCGTATATATTTTACAAAATTTACTCCAGTCACTAGAAAAAATGTTTTTGTTTTCCCAATAGGCCATTACAATATTTGAGAATGCCCCCCACAAGGGGAGCCCATGGCAACTTCAGAATTCTGTTTGCAATAATTACCATCAAATAAAATATAATGGCCACTCAAAATGAATTCTAATAGTTCCTCAATTAAAGTAATTATGTCATGGCTAGCACCCTTAAATACAGGAATTTGATTACGCAGGAAATACTTATTTGTTGTGGTGTAATTGTATAAAGGTCCTTCATATCAATTGTGACAAGTAAATCATCACAATTGAACTCCACATTATTAATTGTTTCCAGAAAGGACCAAGAATTTTTACATATCTGTTTTTCCTTGTTAATAAATTCTTTCAAAACACTGTCAACATATTCTGCACACCTAGAGGTAACTGAATTTTTGCCACCTACTATAGGTCTAAAGGGTGGATCATAAATGCTCTTATGGATCTTTGGTAGACCAAAAATAGTAGGTACGGTAGGATGTAACCCATTTAAAAAATTAAATAAATGAACATCAGTATGCCCCTCAATAAATAAATCATTAATCATCATCATCATCTTCTTTCGGCTGTTCCCGTTAGGGGTCGCCACAGCAGATCACCTGTTTCCATTTCTTCCTGTCCTCTGCATCTTGCTCTGTCACACCAACCACCTGCATGTCCTATCTCACCACATCCATAAACCTTATCTTAGGCCTTCCTCTTTTCCTGTTACCTGGTAGCTTCATCCTTAGCATCTTTTTCTCAATATACTCAGCATCCCTCCTCAGCACATGTCCAAACCAATGTAATCGTGCCTCTCTGGCTTTGTCTCCAAATCTTCCAACCTGGGCTGACCCTCTAATATACTTATTCCTAATCCTGTCCACCCTCGTCACACCCAGTGCAAATCTTAACATCTTTAATTCTTCCACATCCAGCTCAAACTCCTGCCTTTTTGTCAATGCCACTGTCTCCAACCCATATAACATAGCTGGTCTCACTACCCTTTTGTAGACCTTCCCTTTCACTCTTACAGGTACTCGTCCGTCACAAATCACTCCTGACACTCTTCTCCACCCACTCCATCCTGCCTGTACTCTCTTCTTCACCTCTCTTCCACACTCACCGTTACTCTGAACTACTGAACCCAAGTACTTAAACTCATCCACCTTCACCACCTCTACTCCTTGCATCCTCACCATTCCTCTATCCTCCCTCTCATTCACACACATATATTCTGTCTTAGTCCTGCTGACCTTCATTCCTCTTCTCTCTAGAGCATATCTCCATCTCTCCAGGGTCTCCTCCACCTGTTCCCTACTCTCACTACAGATCACAATGTCATCTGCAAACATCATAGTCCACGGGGACTCCTGTCTGATCTCGTCTGTCAACCTGTTCATCACCATTGCAATAAGAAAGGGCTCAGAGCTGATCCTTGATGTAACCCCACCTCCACCTTAAATGCATCCATCACTCCCACCGCAGACCTCACCGCTGTCACACTACCCTCGTACATATCCTGTACCACTCTTACATAGTTTTCTGACACTCCTGACTTCCTCAAACAATACCACAACTCCTCTCTAGGCACCCTATCATATGCTTTCTCTAAGTCTACAAAAACACGATGCAACTCCTTCCGATATTCTCTGTACTTCTCCATCAACACTCTCAGAGCAAAGATCGCGTCTGTAGTGCTCTTTCCTGGCATGAAACCATACTGCTGATCACTAATCATCACGTCCCTTCTTAACCTTGCTTCCACTACTCTTTCCCATAACTTCATGCTGTGACTGATCAATTTAATCCCTCTGTAGTTACCACAGCTCTGCACATCATCCTTATTCTTAAAAATCGGTACCAAAACACTTTTTCTCCATTCCTCAGGCATCCTCTCACTTTCCAAGATTTCATTAAACAATCTGGATAAAAACTCCACTGCTATTTCACCTAAACATCTCCATGCTTCCACAGATATATCATCTGGACCAACAGCCTTTCCATTCTTCGTCCTCTTTATAGCTATCCTTACTTCCTCCTTGCTAATCCATTGTACTTCATGATTCGCTATCCCTACATCATCCAACCATCTCTCCCTCTCATTCTCTTCATTCATCAACCCCTCAAAGTACTCTTTCCATCTCCTCAACACACACTCCTCACTTCTGAGTATGGTTCCCTCATTATCCTTTATCACCTTTACCTGCTGCACATCTTTCCTAGCTCGGTCTCTCTGTCTAGCCAAGCGGTACAGGTCCTTTTCTCCCTCCTTAGTGTCCAACCTTTCATAAAACTCTTCATATGCCTTATCCTTAGCCTTCGCCACCTCTCTGTTTGCCATGCACCTCATCTCCTTATACTCCTGTCTACTTTCTTCATCTCTCTGACAATTCCACTTCTTCTTTGCCAACCTCTTTCTCTGTATACTCTCCTGTACTTCCTCATTCCACCACCATGTCTCCTTGTCGTCCTTCCTCTGTCCAGATGTGATACCAAGCACCTTTCTAGCCGTCTCCCTTACTAGCTCTGCTGTAGTTACCCAGCTATTTGGTAACTCTTCACTGCCACCCAGTGCCTATCTTAACTCATCCCTGAACTCCACCTCACAATTACCTTTTTTACATTTCCACCACTTGATCCTTGGTGCTGCCCTCACACTCCTCCTCCTCCTCTTCTTGATAACCAACGTCATCCTACAAACCACTTTAATATGTTGTCTAATTCTTTTGTAAGTGATATTCATTTGCTTCGTAGAGCTTAACTCATAATTTTCTGAATCCAAAATATTAGCTAACCTAGAATAATAGTCATAATAATCCAAAAGTACACCTCCCCTTCCCTTGTCTGATGTAATTATGCATATTTTCTATTGTTTCAAAATATCCAACACTTGTCTTTCATCACTGCTTAAATTATTGTGTAAAAAATGGCTCCTATTTTGTAAATTCCTTATATCCAATTCACATATTTATTTATTTATTACATTTGTTAACCGGGTTATGTCCGACTGGGGAGAAGCCCGTTTTCAGCGGAGGCCCGGGGAGAAAAGCTCCACAAGCAGTAACAAAGCTTACATTAATTATAATTAATATAATACAGTAGACAGTATAGAATACAAACAATAGTACACATGTATACAGAGTCTGTAAGCATAAACAGAAATACTAATTACAAAGACTATTGTTAAGTTAGAAATAGTAACCACAAAGTGTGTACAAAATAGAATCAAATCAGAGACAGTATGTTGAATATTAATAGTGATGAAAGGCATGGAGTTATTAACTATATACAGAATGTCTGAAATAAAAACTAAAAATAAAAAATTGTGACAATCAAATTAAAACAGAGTGCAGCTGTTATGGGACAGCAGAGTTAGAACAAAGATGGAGGGAGTATATTTGGAGGTAAAGCAGGCTAAGGTATGGGAGGTAGTAGAATTAGCCTGAAGGATGACAGGAGCAAAGCCAGTGTTTAGCTAGGTAATTTTTCAGTAGTTGTTTGAACTCATGATGGTGAGAATTTTGTGTGATGGACTGTGGAAGAGAGTTCCACAATTTCACTATTTTGTGGGAGTTAAGAGAGTCACCATGGTAGTTGTGGGAGTGGGATACCTTTAGCATTAGCTTATTAGAGGATCTGAGAGACCGGATAACAGTGTTAGGTTGGACAAGGTTAGAGAGAGCAGGGCTGGGCAGTTACTGGGTTGGTATATTATTTTCTGGGCCATGGTCATTTAGTTGTGTGATAAAATATTAAAGAGTTCTAACCAGCTGAGCTGGGAGAGGGCAGTGCACTGATGAGTCTTTTAAGGCTGATTAGTAGCAAACTTGGCGATTTTATTGTAGCAGGATTCAAGGTTATTGAGTTCAGATTTACGTAGGTTTGTGAATATTTGAGATCCGTATAGGAGGGTGTCTCAGGATGTCTGGAGGTATTGTCTCAAATAAATGTAATGCAGGATGTAATGGGGGGGTTAAAAGTACTAGGTACACAAAACTGACTCCTGTTTGTAAATTCTGTACCAAAGAAAAGCTGTTAATTAATAAAATAATTTAACATCCATTAGCACATGGGGCACCTTTGATGTCACAGAAATTACAAATATCATACTCCTGGCTAGTAAGTCAGCAACTGAAAAATCTATATCAGTTAAAGAATAATTATACAGCTTAAAATCATTTTCTTTGTTAAAAAATAATCCTATAATTAGGGGTATGTTGGTTATCATCCACTAAATTCTCCTCAGTTATCCCCCCTCCCCACTCCTCTGAAAGCTGCCCCTCTGTGAGTTGCCTCTGTAAAAATTCTGGAAGCCTCTCTGTTATGGTTGTTGCATGGGTGGGATAAAAAAATCATCACCATCCACTTGTTGATTTGAAATCCTAGCCTCAGTTCATTCCTGTATATGGGCAGAATGGCTGGGGGGGAGGGGTCATCTTGCAAATTAAAATCAGGACCATGAACATTTTCATCATTAATAACAGTTACTGGAGTTATAACCTTGACATTATTATTAGCACCATTATTATGTGTATCTACAGTATTAAAATTAATGTTACTCCCTTCAAAAAACTTTTTATTACCCCATGTATGTGATTTTGGAGGTTTGGGGTAAGCAACACATTTAGAATAATCTGCAATATCAAGTTGTAATTTCCTAAACTACTTGTCTTTTTGCTGACATAAATGTTGGTTTAAACTGCAGAAAATCCACTCATAATCAAATCTAAACTGATTAAACTGTGTATGTTGTTTAGTATTATCATTCAAATTATTAAGTTCATTAAACAAGGCTTCAATGTCTTTACAATTATATTTAATTAAAAGTGCAAAAAGTTCAAAACCTTGCCTGTCAAAAAGAGCTACAGTTCCAAATGCAGTGGTGATTTCTCAATAAGTCTGGTGGGGATACTCCACAAGCATAATCCCTTGGGAACAATCTTCTTCCTGATACATTCCTTAAAACAAGTGTTCTCAAGCTGTAATTTTTTAAATTTTGTTAGTTTGTAATCAAATTAATTCAGTTTATTACTCAAAGAAACAGGTTCAGTAGGTTGAACACCAAAACTTAATGAAAAATCCATATTTAGCCAATCAGGAAATGTTATACATGTTCCAGCAAATGGAAAAAAGTTAGGTCCCAAAAACAATGGCGTGATGTTAAAAATCAAAACCCACACACTGTGACAGTTGGTTCACTCATTTTGTAAACTGCTCAATCAAGCAAGTTAAATAGCCCACAGTATCCCAATCCTCCAGTATATTGTTCACTATATTATGATCCGGAGAGCTTGCATCATTCCCTGTTGCCATCCTACAGAAAGAGCAAAGAAATTTAAAAACAGGAATGAAGATAAACTCCAATATAACTCCTGGCAACAAGATAGACACTGGACACCTCCAGAATGTTAAAAACAATTTATTTAATATTCAAATTAAAATGATGAGCAGTTTTGTCCACTTATATATATAGACTTCATCAGAAAAAGCAATTAAAATTAACAGGTGTTTATATAATGAATTTAAGTGTGACATTACACAGTATTGTCTAATCAGCGCAGTTCAAACTATACGCATAGGAATAAGCACATTTAAAGATGTATATACCTATATGAAAAACATTTATACTTGCATTTGTGTAAAACTATGACCACATAAAAATCCATACTATGTCTTCCTAATACAAATAAAATTCACATAAATATGTTTATATATAAATAAATATATAACAATAATTTTAAACAAAGTCCTAAACATAATTTAATTATTATTCCCACCAGTAAAAAGTACACACATATATAAATCCTGTTATAAAAGTATAAAATATATATGTGTATACACACCTGATATTACCTACGTGATCTCCGATCCAAACACTAACCAAGCCTGACCTTGCTTAGCTTCCAAAATCAAATAAGGTCAGGTACATTAAGACTGATACAACCACAAGATAAAAAAGCACTCAAAAAATTAATTAAAATGAAAATACCTTAAGTTTTAATAAACATGTGGTGGAAATTTTTTCATTTAAAACTGGCCAAGCACATGAATATAATTCTAGCTGCCATAATAACTCCATCTTCTGCACCATGAACATCCACGGGACCCCTCTAGCATCTAATACAACATTGTCAATGGCGATAAACCTAAAAGAATGCTGAGCCAAGGCATTATTTGGATTCTTTCTCCTAATACCATACAAATGTTAATAGAATCTATCCTTTAATCTATGTTCAGTGTTACCAATATAATGGCATCTACAATCATAGCACCAGACTAAGTATACTAGGGTTTTTGATTCACAATTACATGTTTTATATATTTGGTATTCCCTGTTTCTTATAATAAACCTATCATTTTCACAAATAAATCCACAATAACTACAACAAACACATTTCTTCATCCCCATATTTTGTTTGTTATAAATTTGTAATATATTTTCCAATACTGCTTTTAAATTCTTACCTCTACAATACACAAAAATGGCCAGTCATTTATTCTTTGTCTCAATTCACTGTCCTCTAATAATATTGGCCAGTGGCCAGTTTTTCTTAAAAATCCCTTCAATATCCTTACTATTCAGACTAAATGTGGTGATAAAAGCAACATTGTAATTAATTTCATCATAAGACCTAGACTCTGTTACAGATGTTAAACATCAGATGTATTCTCTATTGTGCTGCCAGTCAATGATCTTAAAATAGCTAGATGTTCTTTTTTACATTACTTCAACAATTATTTTGTATACTAAAGCCCCTGGATATCCTCTGTTTGCAAACATATAATATAATAATTCAAAATTAATTCTAATAATTCTTCAATTAAATAAATTATGTCTTGGCTAGCACCCTTCGAAAGCAGGAATTTTTATAAGCAATATTAATTTGATTCCTAGAGCTTAACTCATAATTTTCTGAATCTAAAATATTAGCTAACCTAGAATAATAGTCATAATATTCAATAAGTACAACACCCCTTCCCTTGTCTGGTGTCATTATGCATATTTTCTATTATTTCAAAATATCTGACACTTGCCTTTCATCACTGTTTAAATTATTCTGTAAAAAATGGCCCCTACTTTGTAAATTCCTTGTATGCAATTCACATATTTTCTCAAATAAATGTAATGTAGGATGTAATGGGGGTTAAAATTACTAGGTACATGAAATTGACTCCTGTTTGTAAATTCTGTACCAAAGAAAAACTGTTACTTAACTTTCCTTAAAAATAATTTAAAATCCATTAATACATGGGGTATTTTTTATGTCACAGAAGGTACAAACATCATACTCCTGGCTAGTAAGTCAGCAACTGAAGAATCCACATTAGTTAAAGAATAATTATACACCTTAAAATCATTTTCTTTATTAAAAATAATCCTACAATTATGGGTATGTTGGTTATCATCCACTAAATTATCCACAGTTATCCCCCTCCCCTCTCTGCCCCTCTGTGAGTTGCCCCTGTAAAAATTCTGTCAGTTTGTCCGGTATGTCTGTTGCATGAATGGGATCAAAAAATCATTACCATCCACTTGTTGATTCGAAATCCTAGCCTCAGTTCATTCTTGTATACGGGCAGAACGCCTAAGGGGTGGTATATGTCTCATCTTGCAAATTAAAACCGGTACCATGTAAATCTTCATCATTAATAACAGTTACTGGAAGTATATCATTGACATTATTATTAGTGGCATTATTATGTGTAGCTACAGTAGTATAATTACTGTTACTCGTGTCAAAAAACGTTTTATTACCTCATGCTTGTGATTTTGGAGGTTTGGGGTAAGCAACACCTTTAGAATAATTTACAATATCACGTTTTAGTTTCTTAAACTACTTATCTTTTTGCTGACATAAATGTTGGTTTAAACTGTGGAAAATCTGCTCATAATCAAGTCTAAACTGATTAAACTGTGTATGTTGTTTAATATTATCATTCAAATTATTAATTTCATTAGACAAGGCTTCAATGTCTTTACAATTAATAGACAAGGCTTCAATGTCTTTACAATTGTATTTAATTAAAAATACAAAAAGTTCAAAACCTTGCCTGTCAAAAGGATCTACCAGTTCCAAATGCAGTGGTGAATTCTCAATAAGTTTGGTGGGAATCCTCCACAAGCATAATCCCTTGGGAACAATCTTCTTCCTGATACATTCCTTAAAATAACCATTATAAAACTAATTTCTTAAATTTTGTTAGGTTGCAATTAAATTCATCCAGTTTATTACTCAAAGAAACAGGTCTAGTAGGTTGAATGCCAAAACTAAATGAAAAATCCATATTTAGGCAATCAGAATTACAAACAGAATTCTGGAGTTGCCATGGGCTCCCCTTGTGGGGAGGGGGGCATTCATAAACACTGTAATGGCCTATTGGGAAAACAAATACATGCTTTCTAGTGACTGGAGTAAATTTTGTAAACTATATAAACATCTGTTGGATGATATTTTTATCATTTGGGAAGGCAAATCTACATACATAGAATAGTAATGATATGGCAGTTAATCAAAAAATAAATATACATACATAGACTAGTAATGATATGACAGTTAAAATAATAAATGTACATACATAGACTAGTAATGATATGACAGTCAAAAAATAATAAATGCACATACACTGAATATCAATTGAACATGCATAGCATAGTAATAGGTTCATAGGTTCATAGGTTCATACTAGGCTATCTGCCCGAGGGCATTTATAAGCCTAGCCCATTGTTTTGTGGCTTACGCCACCCCTTTAGTATGGGGAACTATACCCATTATTTTGCTGTGCCTCTGTCGAGCAGTGACACTGAGGTAATTCCTGGGGTATATCTGCGATCTCCCATGCATTGGTCAAGATTTCTCTTGAACAAGGCCAGCGAGGTGCTCTGCCTCACATGTACCGGGATTTTTTTCCACAGCATAGGGAGTCTTTGGGTGATGAATCTATCCCTCCAGCACGTCCTATTAATAGCCGTGTCGAGGTTTAAGTCTCCCGCCCTTGTGGCTCTGATGGATCTAGATTTTTTGAGGTGAAGCATATTCATCAAATCTGGGTTTGACATGGCCTTGTATGTTAGGCAAAGGTCACCTCTGAGCAAGCGCTTTGCGACTGTATAGTGCTGGTGTTCTTTCAGTCGGGCAGCATAGGTCAGATTTCTGAGGCCTTTTATCCTTTTGGTGAGGAACTTTTGTGGCCTCTCCAGCTGCTGCAAGTGTCGGGTCAGATACATTCTGAATGGGGCATTGTACTCAATCATTGGTCTGATGAGTGATGAGTAAAGGGAGACTATGACCTCCCTTGATCTAGATGAGAATCCCTTCATGATAAGGTGGGCAATGTAGAAGGACTTCCTAACTACTTTAGCTACATGGGTGTCGAATGACAGACTACTATCAACCTGGGTCCCCAGGTCCCTGATAACTTCTTCTGTGCTCAGTGGATTGCCACCTATTTGGTAGCTAGGGGTAACCTTGTTTTTCCCGAAGGGTATGACTATGCATTTTTTGGCATTTAACTTTAGGCTGTGGCTCTGGCACCAGTTATCCGTTTCTGTGAGACCCTTCTGAAGGATATCTGTGTCAGATGTGTTTTCTACTATGGCGCCCAGTTTGCAGTCATCTGCAAACTTTGTCAGCCATAACCCTCCTGTGTTTGCTTGTACTTCGGAAAAGTAGATGCCAAACAAGAGTGGGCCCAGGACTGAGCCCTGTGAGACACCACTTGTGACAGGCTTTGAGTCTGACATGGCGCCAGCAACTCTGACCCTGTGGGTTCTGTCACTCAGCCAGTTTGCAACCCATCTTGTGATGTATGGGTTAACATTTAAGCTGATGAGTTTTTCAATGATACCCGAGTGGGGTATTGTATCGAAGGCCTTAGCCAGATCGAGGTAGGCTGTATGGACTGCCTTTCCCTCATCAATGGCTTTGGTGACTGTTTCGAAAGAGTCAACCAAGTTTAAAAGGCATGATCTGCCTTTGACAAAGCCAAACTGGGTTGGATCCAAAGTCTGCAAATTCCCTATGTCTTTATTTATGAGGTCCATTATGATCCTCTCCATGGCTTTGCAGATAAGGCTTGTCAAGCTAATGGGCGGTAATTTCCAGGGTCTGTGGAGGCACCGCCTTTGTGAAGTGGGACCACAGTTGCAGTGCGCCACTCCTGGGTGCGTATCCAGAGGTAAGACTTTGATTAAACAGCTGTCCTAGCTGTGGGTTTAATTCCTCATTGAGTTCGTGGAGCACACAGCCGGGGACACCATCGGGTCCCATGGATGCTGTGTTTTTGCTTTGGAGAGAGCAGTTCTCACTTGGGCGCTGGAGATGTTTGGGGGCGCACTCATTTGGTATAGATATCTCTCCTTTTGGGGAGGGGAGAAGTTTGCACTGAACCTGTCAGCCAGTATGTTGGCAATGTCTGTAGGATCAGTAATCTTCACATCATTTTGAACTAGTTCTGAGCATATCTGGGAGTTTCCTCCTAGGTTTCTAACATAGCTAAAGAAGGCCTTATGATTGTCTTTTGAGTCTTTAGCTATTTTTCTCTCGAAATTTGCTTTGGATGATTTTATGAGAGCTCTTAGTTTTTACGTATAGTGATCAAGGGTGTCTTACCTTTTAAGGATTTTGCTCTATCTTGTAGTAGCTTCCTCCTTTTGTTGTAGAGTTTGTTTATGGCTGGGGTCCACCAGACTGGACGCTTGCCTTTGGTACAAAGAGTCTTTGTTTTGCTTGGGATTGCCTTATCCATGCAGTCCTGCAGGTGCTGGTAGAAGGCGTTTGTAAGTGATTCAGCGGCTTGAGTATTGTTTTCCGCCAGCTCAGGGGCCTGAAAGGAGACCACACTAGTCTTTAGAAGTGTGAAGTCAGCTTTTGAGAAGTTCTTTACTGTGGTCTTTTTATTTCAGGTGGGGTGGGATGAGGACCTCCAGCGAGATTAGTTTGTGATCTGATCTCACCAGTGAGGGGTATACTTCGGTGTTGAACATTGTGCTCCCATGTTCGTGATGATGAGATCAAGTATGTTATCTCCTCTTGTGGAGATGGTGACTAGTTGTTCCATGGCATTTGAGTTTATGAATTCCAGGAACTTTTGGGCTAGGGTGTTTGGGCTTGAGTAGTGTTCCCAGTCTATATTAGGGTAATTGAAGTCACCTAGTATGATGGTGTTTGGTGATACATTTATCCCCTCTAGTGTTTTCAGGAAGGCCATGTGAGTTTCCTGAGTTTGTGAGGGTGGCCTGTAACATGCTACAATTTGCAGAGCAGTCTTGCCTATGGTTAATTGCACCTGGATGGTCTCCGATGCATCGTCGTTGCCACCAGTCTTGAGGTGTGGGTGTCCTTGATGAATATGGATACCCCCTCCTTTCTTGGTATTGTCCGGATTTTGGGGCGGAACGCATGATATGAGGTAAAACCTGATAGCGCTGGGGTGCTCTCAGGAGCCTTGAACCAGGTTTCTGTCACTGCACAGACATCGATGTTCTCCATACTGAGAAGGGCCTCGAGTGCGTGCATTTTGAGATTTAGACTTCTGGCATTGAGCAGCATTACCCTTAGTTTTTTCCTTTTTGTGTTCTAGGGTGGTAGGTTTAGAATTTGAGCCTTGCCTAAAAAAGGCACTATGGGGGTGGCAAGAGCCTTTGCCAATATCCGGAATCCTAGGGGTGACAGGTGCAAGCCATCCCTTGCAAAGCAGCGTGGCTTGTCCAGCATGTCATCCCAGGCAGACAGATACTGGATCCCCTTTGAATGACACCAGTGTTTAAGCCAATTGTTAAAGCTGATCATCTTATCTCTGTATTGTGGCATCATTCTTGGTGAAGGTAGGATACTGCTCAAGGTCATGGTCATATCTGCCTGGGCTACATAATCAGAGAGCTCCTCAATGTCTCTTTTCATGTAGTCCAAGGAGGTACGTCTCAGGTCGTTTACACCAGCGTGGACAATGACTGAGTCATATTTGTACCTGCTGTTGAGAGACCTGAGTGCTTGCTTTATGTGGCGGATTCTAGCGCCCGACAGGCAGCTTACTGTGACCTTCTCCTTACTCAGTCTGGTGAGCGGGACATCAGTGTGTCTGACTATGGAGTCACCAATGACTAGTGTGTCTGGCATTGTGTTTGGCCTTAAGGGCTGTGACTGTTTGACACTCTGACTGTGAGGTCTATGTGTTGCGGGTGTTGTGTTCTGAGGTGGTGGTTGTTTGGGTGTCTGCTTTGGTGGCCTCTGCTGTTTTGGTAGATTTTTGATCAGAGCCTCCGAGTATGTCTTTGTGTGTTTATGTGTATGATTTGAGGTTGTAATGGTACTATGTGAGACTGGGTCTATAGTGTGTGTGGTAACCTTCTCCTCCTGACTGGTCTTGCCAGTCCTATGTTGAGAGAGCTCAGCCTCCAGTTTGGCTGTATAGTTGCATCTCTCGCATGTATTTGTGTTTTGTGGGAGGAGGAAAGGGTTGTCTGTGTACATGAGGCAATTGAAACATTGCCTCAATATTCCCAGGTTCACCAGCTGAGCAGGAGAGGACACTAGCAACTGATCCCTCGACATGCTAGAAGGGTAGACGAAAAACTTTAAAAAAAGATTCCGGGGGACGTGGGTGACCGAGAAATGGGGGGTTGCCTTTTTGGGGTACTATCTATGACAAGAGTGCCGTATCAAGGTAATAAGTACTGTAGGAGCAAGTGCTAGGTTTAATACATAGAGAATAGTCTACTTGGAGTCAAGTAGAGTTGATCTTTTTAGTTACAGGATACGCTGATTTGATCAGTAGTATAGTTCGAGGAAGGTAGTTTTAAGGGAAAATTTGAAGAGTGGACTTTAGGTAGCCCGAATAGTTTAAACCTGCTTAACTGGCACTGCCCTAGTGTGCAACAGTGGCAGCTCTGCGCTAAATCGCTCTAAATCGCGCTAACGCGCGTTTAGCGCGTTTTATACCAGGGGGCTGGAAAAAGCTAGAAACTGGCCCAAAACGACCAATAAACTACTAGTTGCTGGCTGAAACCTCACAAAACTGGACAAAAGGCAGCTCAATGCTTCCCACTCCCACTGGTAAGCAAGGTAGCTTCCCTTCCCCCAAATAAGGCAAGGAAACAGTACACAGGAACTACAACCAAAGCCCAGGAATCAGCAACTCTGAAACTGGACTAAACTAGTAAAGCAGGAAAAACAAGAGATAATTTTTTTCGTGTTTTTGCTTTTTTTCACAAAACAGGCAGAAACAGGTACAGCAAACACTTATAAATGCTATGAATCAGCTACTACAGCTTACACAGAAGAATTTGCTACAAATACAGTCAAATAGTAACAAACAAGGATTCCAAGTGCAATATTAAGTTAAATGCAGTAAAAACAGCTTCAATGTAACAGAAAGGCAGGCGAAATACAGTTGCTAGGTATTCAGATGTGGAAAGCAACAAAAAATATACTTAGTGTCAAGAAAAGTCGCTTATTCAGCTCTCTGCAGCCTGGATTACTCTGCTGGCCCACGTGGAGTCTGTGCTGAGTAGGTACAAGCTGAAAGTTTTATACCAGGGGGCTGGAAAAAGCTAGAAACTGGCCCAAAACGACCAAATAAACTACTACTTACTGGCTGAAACCTCACAAAACTGGACAAAAGGCAGCTCAATGCTTCCCACTCCCAGTGGTAAGCAAGGTAGCTTCCCTTCCCCCAAATAAGGCAAGGAAACAGTACACAGGAACTACAACCAAAGCCCAGGAATCAGCAACTCTGAAACTGGACTAAACTAGTAAAGCAGGAAAGCAAGGTAGCTTCCCTTCCCCCAAATAAGGCAAGGAAACAGTACACAGGAACTACAACCAAAGCCCAGGAATCAGCAACTCTGAAACTGGACTAAACTAGTAAAGCAGGAAAAACAAGAGATATTTTTTCTTTTTTTTCTTTTTTTCACAAAACAGGCAGAAACAGGTACAGCAAACACTTATAAATGCTATGAATCAGCTACTACAGCTTACACAGAAGAATTTGCTACAAATACAGTCAAATAGTAACAAACAAGGATTCCAAGTGCAATATTAAGTTAAATGCAGTAAAAACAGCTTCAATGTAACAGAAAGGCAGGCGAAATACAGTTGCTAGGTATTCAGATGTGGAAAGCAACAAAAAATATACTTAGTATCAAGAAAAGTCGCTTATTCAGCTCTCTGCAGTTAATGAAAACATGATAGGAAAAACAATTATACAGTAAAATATTAGCTAATATCAAGCTTATAAGAGTCTAGTTATTTTGAAATGGGAGCAGCAGTAAATATATATTGATTAGGGACCGTGAATAAATTATAGGATGAAGATGTTTACATATTATGAAGGAGTACTGAGGAGATCCAGGTTAAAGGGAGTTAGAGGTAGTAGTGGAGAAGCATAGATTAAAGTCAGATAGTTAGAGACTGTGAAGTAGTAGCTGTATTATGGCCAGTTACATAAAAGAGTGGTGACAGTAAGAGTTTGGAGATTATCCAGGAACATCACATGTACAGAGCTAGTTAGGACTTTACTTGTGTTTAAATGACTTTTGGGAGTGTTCTTTTCATAAGTCAACTGTTGCTAGTGGGATGGAATTCCAGGATGTAGCAAGATGGTGAGAGAGTAGTAGTTTGTCAGCAGAATTGTTGGGTTTGGATCAGGGTTGCAAGGTTTGCCAGATTTATGGAAGGAGAGCTAGGGACAAAAACAAAGTCCTTTGCACTGTTCCACATTAAACAGAAGTGGCTCCACTTTGCGATTTTTGATTGGCTCATATGCTGGTATATGAGCCAATCAAAAATTGCAAAGCAGATTCTCTTCTGTTCAATGTGGAACAGCAGGCTGTTTTCACCGGGAATTTTAGAGGCAGTGCGGGACTTGGGATTGGGTTGCTGATCTCGGGACAGTCCTGCTCAAATAAGAACGTATGGCAAACATGGTTTGGATACATATTATAGGTACTTCTCCAATGAATGTAGTGACCTGGAAGGGTAATATATTTGTATGAGGTTGGAAATGGATGAACAGCTTTTAGGTTTTTGGATTTATGGAAATTGATAGTAGGTTAGATAATGGGGGATTTCTAGCCACTGTAATTCCCTTAGAGTGGTACAGTGGTGGGTTCTATTTGGAAGGTTGGCAGTGAATCATGCCATTTTGTAATAAAATTGTTCAAGTTTATTTAGCAAGGTCACTTGGATGTAGTTAGGGATGGGTGCAGAATATGTTAAATTAGGCAAGAAGAGAGAAGAGGCAATGTGTTTTCTTATAGTGTCTGAGAAGAAGAGTTTGGATCTATAGAGCGAATGTAGTTTTTGGTGATTTTTTTTCACTTTAATTTGGATGTGTGTGTGTCAAATTTTAGGTTCTCATCTACATAGATACCAAGCATTTTAGTATGTGTGACAAGTTTGATTTTTGTTTTGTTGGATGAGATAACCGAGAAGGAGGTTTTGTTGATTGTAAGCTGTTTGGGACTAAATAGGATTAGTTTGGATTTACTTGGGTTAAGGAATAGCTGGGCAGATGTCATCAAGTTCTTGTTGTTTGTTGATATAGCATTGGTGTAGTGTCCTCAGTTATGAAGTTTGGGCAGAAGAACAGAGTGAGAGACCATGTCAAAGGTCTTGGGTAAATCAAGTAAGAGGGCAGACACTAGGTTCCCCTCATTTCCATTTGTGTTTACTGTATTGATGAAACTGATTAAAACATTAGAGGTACCGTAGTGAAGATGGAAACTATGCTGAGATGAAGACAGGAGGTTATTTTGAGTTAAGTAATGTAAGAGTTGTGACTGGATGCATTTTTCAAGTATTTTTGTTAAGGATGAGAGGATGGCAAGGAGCCTGTAGTTTTAGAGCTCAGTTGAATGCCCTCAAGCTTTCCAGAGGGTAGGGACATATCACATATGCTTTACTGTTGGAGTGATTTATTAGAATTGAGAGGGTGTAGTCTATTGCTTCTGCAGCCATCTTATGGTACTCACTAGGTATGTTGTCAGGGGATAAGGTGGTGGGTTTCAATTTAAGTAATAGGTTTTTTTTTATGTAAGTAGTAGGGACTGGTTGGAATGAGAAGTTATGAAGAAGAATGGTAGGTGGTGCAGGTGTCGGTATTAGGGCAATTTTGAAGTATTGATGAGACTGGATGAAATGAAAGTTGAAAGCATCAACACAGTTGGTGTTGTTAGTATTAAGTAAAGGAGGTGTTTGAATGGTGTGACCAGGACTGGGCAACTTGTTTGTTGAGGACCGGAAAGTTTTGTGGTTTTTGTAGTTTTTCTTTTTTTTATCTAACTCAATTTGAGTTTTAGTTTGATTTCTGAGTACTCTGAATTTTTGGAGATTTGTTTGTGTTTTATTCCAGGCTCTGTCTCTAAGTCTCATAAATTGTTTTGTATTTTAACATAACCAGGGAGCAGGTGTGGCCCTAACCCTCTTTTTTTCCGAGTTGAGCAAATTCATTTAGGATGTTCAAGAAAGTAGAATTGAAAAGAGCTACTATGTCATCTAGTGGAATGTATTTGGAACATTCCAGTTATATAATTTTAGATGGGAGATAAAGGAATATTTGTTGAAATGTGTGAGGTTATGTGCTACACTGAAATGTGGCCACTTTTGAATATTAGTTTGCTTTCTTAATATGTATTTAGGGAATGATCACTTATAATACCAGGAAGGCTACTTGAGGTAAAGATTTTATGAGGCAGAGATAAGAATCCAGGAGCTACCTCTGTCAATTATTAGTATGTCATCCTTGGAGATGGTAGAATGCTGTTCAGTGCTTAGCTTATACCTACATTTCTGAGAGCTCCATCATGTCTCTCTTCATATAGTTCAGTGAGGTACATCTCAAGTCATTCACACCCAGATTTATTATGAGAGAGTCATACTGATACTTGGTGTTCAAGGACTTGAGTGCATGTGATCTTACACATTCTGACACCTAACAAGCAAATAACCTTCCCTCTTTCCTTGTTTAGCTTGATAATAGGTACATCTGTATGTCTTACAATGGAGTCACCTATAACTAGAATGCTTGGTTTCAAAAAAGAAAAAAAGCGCTGGAACACTCAAACTCTTTTATTTAAAACTCGCAAGTTAAAACTTCGCAAAAAAGTCAAAACTTTCACTAACAAGGCTTCATCAGGCAAACATATTTCAAAAACTGCTCCCACTGCTTAAATACTTAATAAAAATCACATGACAAATTTTCAAACCTTCTGATGTAGCAGATAGGGCTTTAAAGTGAAACAATCATTTAAACCAGGTGGTATATGAGATCTAATTTGCAGAATCCATTTAATCTCCCCACTTTCTGTTAATAAATTCACATCACCTCCCCTTAAAGGTTTATAAATCACTTTTAAAATCATAAACTTAAAAATGTGGTCACCCCTTTCCAAAATATGCTTGCTTAGTGCATTAGTAATTAGCTTACGTCTAATGTCACTAAGATGCCCTGCTATACATTCTTTAAATTTTCCATTGGTCATACCTATATAGTAACTGTCACATAACCCACACTTAGCTAGATAAACTAATTGCTTGTATTGTAATTACCATATGCATGAAGTACAAACTCATGTCCTGTAACTGGATGTCTTATTGATTTACCAATGTATAAATGCTTACAGTAGACACAGCTGTTACATCTAAATGGGCCATGCTTATGCCCCAAGCCTGTAAAGAAACCTTTAGACTGTTCCTTATAACATAATGTCTGTTTCAGTGTATGGTTTAGTTTATAACCAAACAAAGGAGCATTAGTAACCACTTCCTGTAGCCTTTGGACATCCTGTAAAATTGCCCATTGCTTTGTAATGATATCTTTAACCGCTTGAGTATTCCTATTATAAGTGAGCATACATCTGGCCTTATTTATTTTAGGTTGTAGTCTTGCATTTGATTGATGTCCATCACTAAAATGGGGATGAATATCATGCCCCAAATATTGCTGTGTAACCTCATCATGCATTTTTTTTCACAACTCTCTTCGAGTATCCCCTATCAATAAAATCTAAACCCATATTCTTTAACTGATAGTCTAACCTATCCTCTTTTGTATTCAACCTCACCACCCTTTCATCTGATTCTTAACAATATTATTAAACATAAAGGGAGGGTGCATGCTGTTATGATGCAAATTATTATTCTATTTCACTTCCTTCTTATACATTTCAGTATGTACTTCCGCATGTCCAGTCCTTATCAACAAAACATCTAAAAATGCAATTTGTTTGAACGAAAACTCATGTTTAAATTTAAAAAACGGAGTACTAGTATTTATTTATTTATGCTAGAAACTGTCGAAAAAGTCCTTCACTGCCCTCCCATATTAAAAAAAAAGGTCATTCACAAAATGCTTATAAAATGTAATATGCTTTCTATAGACATTGGATGTGAATAATACATCTTTCTCTTCCCATACATACATCACAATATTTGTATATGTGTTAACAATGCTTGTGCCCATCGCCACACCTTTTTGTTATAATAAATCTTAGTGTCAAATAAAAAGACATTATGGGTTAATACTAACTTCAACATTTCACATATATATTAATATTCTGTGTACTATAACCATTTTCCAAAAATGTCTTGATACTTTTTATGCCATGTTCGTGAGGTATGGAAGTGAAGAGTGAATCAACATCCATCTTTACAAAATAAGATTCATTTGTAAGATGACCAGATGATCAGTTACAAAATTGTCTCAAAAAACTACCAGTATCCTTTAATATGGTAGGTGCTTTCTCCAAAACTAACCTTAGTTGCTGTTCCAGATATTTATATATTGGTTCTGTGACCCACCCCCTGGACGATACAACTGGCCTCATTGGTGGGTCAATTACACTTTTGTGCAACTTTGGTATTCCATAAATTATTGGAAATTTGGGATTTTCAACATACAAATAATTAAATAAATCATCAGTTATTAAACCAGTATCATGCATACCACATAACACTCCATTTAACTTTAAATAAAGACTATTAGCTTCACTCCTTATAATGGGCCGATATTGCTCTTCTTGTAACATAATTTGCATCTTATTGAAATAAAATTCTTTCCCCATTACTGCAACCCCTCCCCCTTTATCAGCACCTTTAATGACCAATTCAGGATTTGCAACTAAAGAATGTTTAGCTTGATGTTCATCTTTAGTCAAATTATAATATTTATCTACTTCATTATTTTCATATAAAGCATACCCATCTCATTCTGGCTGGTTACAGATGTTATGGGAAAGTGGTGGCTGATGGTTTCAAAAGGAATGACTAAGGGGGGTTATATTTGCTTAGAGCTCAGTTTGTTTTGGATAATGTTTTGATAGACTGACTACTAATCCTGGGGAAATACCTAGTTATCTGGTCAGGGATGTACTGCAGCTCAAGGTGTGCATTCTTGCACTTGGCATGAGTAATTTCAGCTTCAGTCCTGGATTTCTAAGTTACATAGATTTTGCTGGTTTCTGATATGGAAAAGCTCTTGCACAAACAACTCACAGAGTGATTCCATTGGGGACAGTCACGGTGCACTTAATGCAGTACAGCTTTTCTTTTCTTCCCTTTTTAATGAAAAGCTTATTTCTCACAGTTTAGGGCTTTCCACACTTGCCAATCTTGAATAAAAAGCCCTTGGTGGGTGCAGCTCTGTGCAGCTTATAACATATAAACAAGAGAGTGAACCAATCAAATGAAGCCAATAGTGGAGCTCTGTGATGTTAGAACCTGTAGCAAGTCATAGTTCTCTTAGTCCTATGACTCTGAACTCCAGGTCAATGACTTCAGGTATGTTAGAATTTCAGAAACATTAGCTTTTACAGTGGGGGAGGGAAGGCTATATAGAAACAGCAGGGAGCAGCAGGGACTGCTGTACTTAATGTATAAAGGGGGAAGGGCTGCAGGGGCTAGAAGAGTGTAGCAGACACAAGAATGGGAAAAAAAAAACAGTAGCAAATGTAATGAACAGAAGGCACTGAAGGCACCAGAATGCAACTTTAAGCAGGCAAATGATAAGCAAAATATAACACTCTAGCAACAAAGAAGATGGAATGTGAACAATTGTAAGAAGCATAAATCCTGCAACAAAAAATGACAATACTGACACAGTTGCAATACCACAGCCATCTAAGGCACCAGATTAGGCAGAAATTTGCTTGTAACACTTGTTGTGTCTTTTGGCTTTTCCTGGTTAGGGGTCGCCACAGCGGAACTCCAGTCTGTTAATGATAGGTAGTTGATTTTTGCATGCCGAGTTACCAGCCCTGATGCACAACCTTCAGCAAAGGTACGCCCATTCACACATGTCTCCACACAGAAGATGCTCTAGCTGAGAGTCGAACCGGACAGTGTCTTACTGTGAGGCGACAACGCTACCGCAGCACCACCACCGCGGGTCTAACACTGTTTTATGGAAAATGCAGTATTAAATGACTAAATGAGGCTAACAGCCATCAGTAGTTCACAATTCTCCTAAAATTGTGAATAAAACTACAAAACGTCTTATTGTACAGAAAATGTATGTTAATATGGGTTACATTTAAAAATCTGTCCCTTACTTCAGGTTGTTTTTCTCTTACTTTTACCTTTATCAAAAACTCTTTATCAAAGAAGATGAGAGCTATGTGATGTGCCTCGCTCACTCTCTTTCTCTCTGTCACCCACACTTCCATGCCACTCTCTTCCTCTCCCACAACATACATAAATGTACACTCATATACAGACACGTTACTTTTTTCTTTTTTTTTATGCTCACTAAGCAGCAAAGCCACATTTAGCAAGCATAAAACAGGCAGCCATTTTGTTTGTTTTTTTCAGCCTATGTTTTATCTCTGCTTAATATGCACTCCATGCATCAACCTAAAATGTTTCTTAGTTCCTTCGTCCACTGCCTGATCTACATGACTCTTCTTTTTCCATCTGGACTGACTCTGATCTGGGCTGGGAATGATATGGAATGTAAAAGCATCATGTGGGGTCATGTCACTCCCTTCAGGTGGATATTTGTTTTAGGCCTAGCCTATTACTCCCCCCCCATGGTCATTTGATTTCATCTGAGTGGCAGGAGTACAATGAGGGCTTACACTGTACCACCCTGTGTCCAGGGCAGGTTAGCCAGTTCCATCATATTTTCCCCTGTCTGTGCCATGCCTTTCTCCTGCAACATCACTAGCCTCCAACATGGAATTATCATAGGGAATGCCAATATGATGCCCCCCCCCTGGATGGGCATGCTCATCACTCCCTGCAAGTGCCTCAGATGCTCAAGCCTCTAATCAAACCCAGGTTACCTAGGCTGTAGCCAGGGCTTCATCCTCTACAACATGGAGCTGACTAACACTGATCTTACTGGAATAATTTGCTTCACCTACAACCCTTACAATGACTGTTTACGGACTGTCACACTAAATTACATCAGTTCCTGAGCTACAAGCAAGTTGAAATTGAAAGTAACTCTGATTTAGTGTCAGAAGAGAAAGAGGGTAAAAATTTTCTAAGCAAACAAAGCAACATACAGCTATAAAAACTAACGTTGCAACTGTCCAGTCAGAATGACTGAATTATTTTGTCAGTACTTTGCTGCCTGCTGATACCATTACACCTGTCGTGCAGCTACATGGTCACTTTGATGGTGTCTTTGCTGCCTGCTGATACCATTAAACCTGTTGTACAGCTACATGGTCACTTTGTTGGTGTAAAATATATTCTTATTTCTGCAGAACCTTGGAGTTACAGTGATTCACAGGTTTTAGTAGGGAGGAGGTTTAAAATAATAATTAAGGTGTTTACTCTTCAAACAGAAGCTACAGGGTTTGATTTTCATCTTTGGGAAATTGGCTAGGATAAAAATCTATCTATGAACAAAGTACAAGTTCAGTGAAAATGTTATTAGAGGCTTAAATATTATTCAGACTAAACTATAATGGGTTGCGCAGTCTGAGTAAAATTTACTCAGACTCCATAAAATCAGACTATTTCAACAGTAGATGATTTTCAAACCTACAACAGCATTTTAAATCAACACTATATATTATTTATTTGCTCAGCTTACACTTGCCTATAGTACTGGTTGTTTGTTCGTTAGCTAAAGCTTAACGTTATTTCCTTAAAATATCTGAAAAATATTACATTTCATCTAGTGCAAGCCTTAAAGGACAAAGTAGCAAAGAAAAGAAACAAAGATAAAAAATACCAACATTTCAGGAAATGTAGGAAACTCTTTATGCGTTTAATGAAGTGATGGGAAAGCCAGTAGTGCAGTCTTCTTATTATAATGTTTATTTATTTATTTGACATTTGTTTACTGGGAAAGTCTGACTGTGCAAAGGTGCCCTTTCTTGGTGAAAACCACCAAGATATCACATTTAATTCAATAAATGTTTACAATAACAAATGTTATAATACATAGCATGATAGTATAATAAAATTTGCATTGATGTTCACAAACATTACATTTACAAGCCTTGTACTGAGACTATACAAATATAACAGTGGTATACAAGACTAGAGTGAGGCGTTAGCAAGGATAAGCAAGTCTGAGTGTAAATAGAGAAGTAATGATGGAATAGTAATTTGGTTGTGCTAATTAGAAGTAGGTACAGTAGTTTAATAAGTACAACAAAGTGAGGTATAAGAAGGGGATAAGCAGATTAAGTGATTTAGTGCTTTAAAGGGAGGTATAAGAAAGGTAATGAAGAATGTTAGAAAGCTATGTTAAAATGAGGAGCAGGGACAAAGGCAGGATGCAGAGATGAAGTCTTATAGTAATGGTTAGAAAAGATGAAGGCTTGTGATAGACCTGACTGATACAGGAATTTTATTCCAAGTTCCAGCCACACTATTGGAATAGACGCTAACATCAGCAACTCTTTGCAGTTTGTAGATGGTAAGCAATTGTTTATTATTTGACCAAAGAGAGCAATTTGTAAGATAGTACTGGACTAAGAGTCTAATTGTTGGGCAGGTGGATAGCATATGGTCCACATACCTCTCAACTGTACAGATTTTCACAGAATGTACAGATTTTGCCTTATATTTTTTTTGGTCTGTTTATCATAATATTTTGGTTTTCTGGCAAATTATTGGCTAATTATTGGTTAATTATTAAAGACTGAAGTCAGAAAATAACTTCAGGCATTTGAGTTTCATAATTCATGACATTTAGAAAATTTGTGCTAATGCAACACCTGTTATTCTATCAACTTTCTAAGTCTGTAAGAGCAATAATTAAAAATTCCCCCATATTTTTGGGCCTTTGTCTTCTCATTCCCCCAGATTTACTAATCTTCCGTGTAAGACTAGATTAGTCTTACATGGAAATGCCAGTGTAAGAGTATGATGGCAGCTCCCCATGCATATTAATGAGGGCGCGCTGCCTCAACTCTAAAGCTTACATGGAGCGTGGACAAATGTAGGGGGCGTGTCGAACTGCAGAGCAGTCCAAAAATCCATGCCCCTGCAATGAAGAAACACCGCAATTTCGAGTTACATGAGCGAGTCCGCTTACATGTGCACAATGTAACATTACATTCCCCCATATGTTAAACAACTGACAAAACTAAAAATAAAAATAATTTTTTTCTTCCGATATAGCTGCCCATATCTGCGAGGGTTTGCGCGGGTTTTCCCATTGCTTAGCTACAGTTTGCAGCTTAGACACCAGAAGAGGATAATACGAAAATATATGCAACTTAAGCAAAATAGTGATAGTGTAGTGGTTAGATCCTTCGCACAAAGAGGAGGCATTCCTGGTTCAAGTCCCACTACTGCACGTTCCATTTTCTGTGGGAAATCTGTATACAAAAATATTTCCTGACATTTTTTATGTATAAGTTTTGTAAAAAGCATTGAAATGTTAAATGTAGTAGTGAATGAATTTTATATATATATATCTATATATATATATATATATATATATATATATATATATATATATATATATGAAGGTGAAAAGGTTATGCATTCTGAGGCATGAGTACCCTATTTTAAGCAATATAAAGCACTGTTAAGCACATTTTACCATTATTGAGCATATTTAAATACAATTGTGTGTAGCTGCACACCACGCTAACCAGCGCAACTGCAAATTATTTGCATGTAGCTGCGCACCGAGCTAACCAGTGCAACATCGGGCAACGTCGAGCCAAGTCGAGCAACGTTGGGCAAAGTTGGGCAAAGTTGAGCAAAGTCAGTTAAACATGCTCACACCTCCTTTACTGTACCTTAACCAATCAGGTCTGCCCAGCAAGAAAATAAAAAGCAGTGACAGGGGTCTAACTCAGGACACTGTGCACTATAGTCGCAGTACTTAACCACTAAGCCATGACAGCATTTTATAAGCATGCACTTTCAACAGACACATATCTATCAAAGGAATTTTAAACATTGCCAACATCAGCTAAGCAGGCATGCCTACAGCTGAGTTTTTCCAAAACTGGCCAATCACAAATAAGTGCAGGAAATAAGGCATATTTAAGCTCCACAGGCGGGAATACTTGCTATAACTGGTTGTAGCTTCCTTATGCAGTCGGCATGGCTGGTGTTGGAGAAGGCACTTGATTTAGAGCACAACGCTGGGGCATCCAGGAGTCCAAAGTAATGGTTTGGCTCCTTGTCCACAATCATGAGGAAAGACTCCTGCGGGGCCAGTACCAGGGTACCCAATATAAAATGGAGGCCTGTAACAGTCTTGCCCGTGATCTCACCAGTGCCACTGGTGTTTCTCGGACTGGTAAGCAGGTCAGGCACCATTATTCTGACCTGAAGTGACGTAGGGAGGATGAACTAAACCATTGGATCCAGGAATCCCATACGATGCCTACTGCCCCAGTACTGCGTAAGTAGCCATTGTATTAAGTAGTTAAGAATTGCTATGCTTGTCTATACTATGGATAGGTATGTCTCAATATCACTGCATTTACTTCACAGCTGCAGGTGTCTGGGCTATGAACCAGCAAACCCATGAAGATAGGCTGCAAAGGCTGCGTCATGAGGCAGGTTAGTAATTATTTTGCATGTACTGTTATATAAAATAAATGAGAGAGCCCTCAAAAAGTATTTTAACCCAATAAATAAAGGTGTAATAATCCTTTAATAAATACATGAATCATGGAGTACATCTGTGTCATTTTCTTTGCTATGTTGTACTGTTGCATTCTACAAATAGTAGTGTTGTATTAAGCAGTGTCAACCCACACTTGGGTAGGCCCATATAATGTGGATGAAGGGAGTGCCAGTATCTTGTATGCATATGTACAGCCCTCAACTGTTGGTTCATGGCCAGCATGTACAGGTTAATCTGGCACATGATTAGCTTGGTATTGTGTTCCCCAGAAATGTCAGTGTGCTGCCAGAAATGTAGGGAGCTGTTAACATATAACTGATACTTTCACCTGAACATATCTAGATAATTATATGAAAGTAGATCTGTCAGTGTACCATCTTATCAGTAGTGTGTGTGTGTGAGCAACTCTCAAAATATGTTGCAGTAACATCTGCATCTTGGAAAGTTTGTATGTAAGAAACAGCTCATGTATATAATGATCTAGCAAAATCCAATTGCGCAGTATATAGACATTGGGTAGTGTAATAATACATGTAAGGGACATATAACTGCAGTTAATAGGAATGTAGTGAAAACTAGAAGGATATATAAGTTGTTAATTGAGCTATCTTTTCCCACCCTACTGCATCTGCATAAAAAATGCAATTCCACACCTCAATCGGTATGTCTAATCTCAAAACATTTGTTGGGACATATGTCCTATTGGTTTATAAATATTTCCATTTATTTCTTTGCATGTGCCCTGTTAAAATACCACAATATTGGTGGCCTGTTGCCATCAATTCAACCTGCATGCTGTTGTAATGTCCACTAATGTTCTATATATGCATGTGTTATGCTTGCTTTTCAACTGCTAAAATTCTGGTGTGTTGGTTTAATGGGAATACTTCTGCATGCTGTTATAACTAATTGGGAATGCTGTTGACTGTTACTAACCCATATCTTTATTAAACTCTCCAAAACATTGTTCATATGGGAAGGCCAGTCCCAGCGGACCCACCTGTCCCACCTCAGTTGGCCATGGCACCTGACACCAGCAGATCTGGTGCCCAGCCTGGGACCTCCCCCTCCATTGGCCCTGTGCCACCTTCAGGTGGAAGTGCTGCAAGTGATGGGGTTTGACCCTCCATGCAAGCGTGGGCAGAGGGGCACCTATCACCCTTTGAACGGTCCGGGCTGTGGTATGTAGAGAGATTGAACGTGCTGTTGCAGAACCTCTACACCAGCTTGAGGCCCGAGTGGCACAACTCCCAGGTCTGCCTGCCCCTCCTACACAGCCCCCAGTACAGCCACCCTCTGGGCAGTGAAGGTGCAGTGGGGACTGCCCATGGGTGGGGACCTCAGTCCCACTGTTTCCAACAGGGGGCTCATGGGCTTGCGATTTCCAAACATCCCTCCCCATCAAAGGTGTTCACCCACCACATGTGTCATATACCGCCCCTGTATGCATCTTGTTTGTCTTGTCTGTTTACCTCCCCAACCTACCTCCCCAAATATACCTACTTCCCCTACCCCACATTCCACTCTCACCTGAAAAAAATAAAAAAAGGGCAATCTGCTCCCAAAAAAAAATGACGCCCCATACATAGCTGCCCATTTTGCATACCTGTCCACTGGTCACATGAAATGTTATTTAATTGGCATTACAACATACTTTGCTGTCTTCACCTCTCTCTCAGGGGTTGAGGGGTTCATATCTACCTCCAAATGTATTGTATATGCACAGCTGTTGCTGCTGAAGAAATGGGCAGCTATGGACCTTCCCTACATCCGTCCTGCACATCCCGAGCTATTTTCCATACTGTCTTTCCCTCTTTGTGCCACTTTTTCACCACTTTCCTATCTCCCCATTTTTCATTTCTTTCAAAGAAATTAGTGTGGGGGTGAGCATGAGTAAGCACTATTAAGTAGTAGTTAGTGGGTTTGCGCATGTTTGCGCTTGTTTGGCTTGGCTAAGCAATGCGCAGCAATGTACAAACCCGCACAAACCCGCTTACAACTGCTTAAAAGTGCCGTAGTCACTTTGTATGTGAGGGCCCTTGTTCTGCTCAGGAGCAAAATAAAACACCTCTGTAAGTCTCAAACCCTGGACTTTGCACACACTACACAACATGAAATACCACTAAGCCACGGTAGATATACATCAAGCTGGTGCTTAAATAATTATATCATGCATCAGAATGACTGAATGTAAAGGGAAATTAGGAATACCATACCACACAATTTGTTCTGTGGATGTTGACCAACAGTTTTTGTGGGATTACAGTACATGACTGTAATAAGAGAAACAGCCATTCTAGCAGGAAAAAATGTTACACCATCACTTTACAAACCAACACAGTATCACAGCAGGAAAAACACTGGCATATCTCTTTAGGGCAGAGGCCATACCTCCAAACTATCCCTAATTTTCAGGGATGTCCCTGATTTGGACACAAATTTTAGCTCTGTCCCTCTGAATCCCTCCTAAAACTACTGACTTTGGCCAGAAAGGTGGTGAATTAAACTCAACGAATAATGACAATAATTAAGAGTTATACACTTCTTTTACTTCAGAAAAGGTTTATTAATTCATATGCTCTGATTCTCTCAATGTTTCAACTTAATGGCACTAATATTTTAAAGGTGTCCCTGATTGTCCCTGACTTTTTCTTGACTTTTCCCTGAGTCTGTTCAAATATGTACCTGATTGGTTGAGAGGTCTGGCAGAGGCAGAAACACAGAGGCATATTAGCCTTTCTGCTGTTACACACTGTGCAAATAGCTTTGGAAGGAGTTTCAGAAGCATACCCTTATGTAGGAATACAACACTGAAATACAAATGGATGTAGCCATGTACCAGTAGCAACCAACTGTAAGAATGCCATTGCTCTATTGCTGAAAAGACCTGTGTGGTGCACAGACAAAAAAATAACAGGCTATTCTTTGGCTATCATGTGGATAGGTCCACAGTTGGGAGTTACTCAGACAGACTACTTGCCTAGATAAACTAACATGTACACAGCAACCCTGTAAGTCCAGCAAGATAAAATCAACACAATACTACTTACGCTGTCTGTACTTCTGCAACCCTACCCAAATGTAGAATATACCTGTGTGCAGGGTCTACCAAGGATGTAGGTAAGAATACTCACAGTACTGAAATGTGTCCAGTTTTTCTGAGCAGCTTGTGCTAATGTCAACACTAAAAAAGCACAAACTGTTTAGAACTGAGTAAATGAATATTCAGAGTATAGCAGTTCACAAACAATTCTTGTGCCAAAGGAATACATCTCTATAACTAGCTTTGTATGGCAGTTAATTGTAACAGTTGAAAATAAAGTACATCTTTCCATGCATCTAGGGGTAGCATTTTGAGGGGTGAGTACATTTCTACACTGACAAGTGGGTACTGGAAGCAGCAACATTAGGTCTGAGTACAAAATGTAAATCTCTGACTACACCCCTGGCTTCTGATATAAGAACTATACCAATCTTCTGTTTTAAATAATGATGTCCACACCAAACAAGGATGATCTCCATCTTGGAAAGCTGAAAGGGTCACGCCTACATGAGTCAGCAATTTATAGTTGCTATGACAGTGATTACTGCAATTACTACACAGCAGGCTGCATGCAATTAGCAAATGGTGGCCACTAATTAGTGTGGAGGCCATCACATGCTCATCTGCAAATTCCTACAAAAGCAGACTGCAATCTCTGCCAACAAACTCAATCACTCTATTGCAAAGACTGACAAAGAGAGAGGCAGAGAGAGACAGAGAAAAGGAAAAATAAATATTACCAAATTATACAAAGGAAAGGTATGTGACACATATGTATTTACTGGCATGTAGTAGATGTTATTGAAGAATAGTCTACATAATGTGAAACATTCATATGTGGCAGCAGTACTTCTTTATGCACAGATTTTCTGATTAACTACTGCTATGGACCATACTGTGTGTACCTGTGGGCAGTGGGCCACACCCGTGAAAGGTGTAGCTCAGCATTAAATGTCAAAGATCTGATCCATGTTATCTGTGTTCTGTACAGTAGTGTGGCCAATGGCTGTTGAGGGGATTAGCGCTGACATTATATAAACATGGGTGTGACAGAACAACACATGCATGATAGTCATATTAAAGTGTAGCCTAGCATTGGCAACAGCTGTAGCAGTCTATTATGCTTATCTAGCATCTGTTGCTATATATATATACCCCCCTAATATTAGTCTGTGTTCATATGTGACACCTGTTTGTGTTGCAGCAAGGCCCAACAGTTCAGCTGTGAGCTCCAGGGACTTACAACAGTGTGGACCATGTGTGTGTATGCCACACACATACAGAGAAATATATATGTGTCTTATATATTCACATCTGTATGTGTGCATAGAGCAGGGGACATATTGCAACTGTTTGCGAAGGGGGGAGATATATATGTCGGTGAAGGTTAGTATGCACATATTTGTATGTAGGTTTTAGTGTGTGGCAAACAAGACAGCATACAGTGCTGGTATATGACATGTGGTGGTTAAACATTGTGGGTGGTTTGTTCAGTTTGCAATGTTGAAGCCAGTAAGGAATGCTAAAACTACCTGGGCTGTGAACACCTTCAATGCATGTATCCCAAGACTGTGCAATTTTATTACATTACTATACACCTTACATCCTTTGTATAATTCATATTCTCACAATGAAAGGTGAAATGTATATGTGTCTACATATATATGTATATGTAGACAAATGGATGTGTATATGTATATATATATATATATATATATATATATATATATATATATATATATATATATATATATATATATATATATATATATATATGTATACACACATATATGTATATATATATATATATATATATATATATATATATATATATATATATTTATATATATATATATATATATATATATATATATATATACTCATACACACCTACATCTCCTTGTAGCAATAGATTCTCTGTACTGTTGACTGAATGTGATGGTCAATATGCTTGTGAATACGTCAAAGATATGTATCTGTGGGATAGCTTAGTGGGAAACTGTTTATGTTATGGTATTATGGATCCTTGCTTTGATCCTAGCAAAAGCTGTGTATTCTGTTGCTAGGCAGAACAAGTGCTATTGCACTACATCTATGATTATTGATTGGTACCAATGTTGAATGCAAATCCTTTGTGAATTGTAGTACTAATTGAAGCTCTGGACCTGTACAGCAAAGCATGGTGTATGTCCACATTGCTTGCATCCACTGTTTTGTGTGGTTCCTGTATTCATCACAGATTACATTTCTCAAGATTAAGGCTGTGTAAGTACTGACACACAGTACTGTATAGTACACACTGAAAGCTTATCTGGGTTGTCATACCTTTGTGTCCTCTAATTATGTCTGATGTGTGTGTGGGTATGTCTGTAACATGTCCTTTGACATATGTGTGGTAATACATATAACTGTGTATCTAGCAACATTCGTAGGGTACTACAGCAGTATGTGACCTATAGTCCCAATTGTGCACATATTTTGGCCATGGGTTTGGCATTAACAAGTTGTGTGGTATAATAGTAATGCATTTACTGGACCTTACACTGATTGTGATGGATGATATATTTCTTTACACATCCGCTTGATGTATATCTGCTGTGGCTAGGTGGTGCATCGTGTTGCATACAGTGTGCCAGGTACTCTTGCATAGTCTTATATAGTGATTTTATTTTGTTGCTGTGCAGAACATGGTTCATTAGATAGAGAGTGAGCAAGGCTCTTTCAAGCAGGTATGGGGTGAGCAGTGGTAAGTGGCAGTTACAGTGTTTCAGTCTCGGTTAGCTTATAGGCTGCTATATATGGTAGTTCAGTGATACCTGTACTGTATAATGTTAAATGTGCCATATGACTTGCTCAGACATATTTTTGTATTTATGTCTCCCAGGGATCATGGACCACCACAGGAACCTGAGTTACAGTAGTGCTGAAGATGATATCATTACTAGCAGTATGATTCAGCATTACCGTCTCATGTTCTCACGAACCAGCCAGGACCAGCAGGAGCATACTGCAGTGTGGCAAGATGTTGTCTGCAGGGTCAATGAGGTAGGCCTGCATAACTGGACATATGGGCAGGTACACCACCACTGCAGTGATCTTCTCAGACATGTCCGTCAGCATGCCTCTGATGTGCGTAGACAACAGCTTGCAACAGGAGGTGGTATTAATATCCATCCCCCCTCACCAGAGTGGAGGAGCTGCTCATAAGCCTGGTGGCACCTGCCCAACAACAACAGCAGCAGACATACACCATGATGGAGGTTGGCGCCACCCAGCAAGCACACATGGAGCATGTAGGTAACATGGCATATATGTAGACTACTGTTATCTGTATTGGTAGATCATGCATTTGTGAGATGTGGAGTGTGTCGTTCAAAGATGTGGAGCCTGTTGTTGTGCAATACTGATCATTTGGAACATAATCTGTAGCCCTGTGAATGTAAACTGTTGTTGTACTGTAAGACTGCAAACACACAGTAGCAATGCCACAGTTGTGGCCACTGACAAACTGTCTCATCTCTATGTAGGTCCCTCTGGGGTGACATCAAGGCAGTGGACAGATGCTGGTGAGTGTGTTCTACATTTATTATTGTAAATAAAAAGTGCATGTCACAGTTAATGTGTAGGCCATGTACACATGTAACACACCTACCCATAATGCATGCTGTGCATGTTTGGTGTAAGATCACGCACATCTCACTAATGTGATTAGCTGCCTCAAACACATGCAGTACCCAGACCATCTCAAATAAATGTAGCTAGACTGTAGTGACCATTGGATAGGCACAGTTGATACTCAACATGCACATAACATACACATCTATGTCATACACAGATCATTTTAACATGCTACTCATAAAGGATTCACAAACCCACTGTAAAGACACACTCTAGTATCCAAAATCTCATCCACACATTGCACATAATATACCTGAGGGGGTAGAGGCCTGTCCTGGGGCATTTAAACTCTCTGCAACACACTACACATTCATGTCAGGGAATGCTCTTTATTGGCCTCCTTACAAACTTGCGTAACAACTGGTTGTGAAATGGTGAATTTAGCCAAGGTAGTACAGTTCCGGCACAGCATGATTAGTGCTGGTTTGTGAAACATTTGTAGCCTTGAGTGACCACTTGATGCTTCATGATGATGGCCTATGGTACTATACCCCATCCAGTTATTGAAACCACAGTACTACACATAGCTGTCATTGCTACACACCATAATGATGCATGTGTGCACACATATGCACCTCTAAACAGTATGCATACCAATCACCATTTGCACAACTGACACATATATGTCTTGTGATGCTATTGAGTGGCTAGGTCATAGGACACATATTGGGTATGTGTAGTGTTTAAATATGCAGTTATGTTTTAACATGCCATGTCATGTATGAGACTAGTATGTCCACAATATGACCTACACTCACCATAAGTACCGTATATTGGGTATGGGACTGAATGGTAGTCCATCCATTATCCATGCACCACTGATGATGTTGCGTGAATACTCATAATGCATGTGCTAAAAATGCGTCTACAATTATTTGCTAAAGACACAGAGGCTGTAATCAGCATTGGATACCTATCTGACACACAGATACACATCCAGCAATGGTATGTACACCTGTGAGTTATGGTGCACAGTACATCACAGGGTTATGAATACCTGCACAGTCCATGTATGCATTGTGTTCCAGGGGGAGGGCCATCACCTAATAGCAAAACACATGCATCAAATCCATGTATACTGTTAGTAACAAGGACTGATTACACTTGCACTGCATGCTGTTGAGCAACACATGTCCTGCATGCTGACATGTGTGATATGACTGTTTTGCTTGTGATACTGTACCCTACCATCACCTGCTATTGTGTATGTTCTGTGATTGCTGGTGTTGTGTGTGTCTACTTTTGGAAGGAGTGTAGCTTTGTGTGTGTGCATGTGTGCATGTGGGCATGTGTGCATGTGTGCATGTGTGCATGTGTGCATGTGTTCATGTGGCACATGTGCACATGTGTGCATGTGTGCATGTGGTCTGAAGTCTTGTTCAGGTCTTAAAGTGTGTTTCCTGTTTTCCTCTCACAGGTGGCGAGGTGGGGCTGGTTCAGTACAGCAGGAAACCTGATGTCACTGAGACAGACAGTGATTATGAGGATAGGTGTGTTGAGGCACAAACAGGTTTGTCAGGGTCTGTTGTTGGGCCACCAATTGACAGTACACAAGTCTCTACCCCACCCATGCACACAGTCATACTGCCTGCACATACATCATCTCCATTGCCCTTAGCTGAGGGACAGTGTATGGCTGGCACTGGCCAGGACAGTGTGGTATATATGGCACATGTATCAGGGTACAGCAGCCATAGCCAGATGTCTGGAATGGTACCACATAGGCAGATGCCCAGGGGATCTCGTCAGAGCACTGCTGGTCATCATGCCCCTGGCAGATCTGCTACACCTCTTTCTACCACACGCATGTTCCAGGCTGTCATGGAGGCACAGACACAAATGGAGTGGTACACCAGACAGGGGCTAAGTGCACAGAGGGCTCATTACACCTCTGTAAATTACAGTATCCGTGACCTAGCAGGTGCCATATGTAACTACACTGAGGTCATTGATAGACATCGGGGTAAGACATTGGATGTCCTCCACAATGTCATGTCCATGTGTTAGGACAGTGCGGGATGGTTGAGACGTCGATGTGGACATATGTTCACCAGCTGGAGGTCACCGTGGACATCCAGCAAGTCACAGCCGCTCCCGTAGTGCCAGTACCAGCCCCAGCAATGTTGGGGGGGGCTGTCCATAGACCGTCTAGCAGACCAATTGCTCGTGGCTCTGGCCAGTCCCAGCAGGGACCTGGATCCAGTAGACATATGTCAACCTCTTCGGATAGTAGCCAATCTGGATTAGTACCTGACACTGTCTGTAGCAGCCCTGCTAGGCACAGGTTCCATATCCGTGGCCAGAGACAGTGATCTGTAAAGCCTGCCAGGTACAGTCTGTAGCTGTCTCACAAATCCCCATATATGGCAGCCACATGGTGGAACTGTGTGCATGCAGTCACACACACATAATCCAGAAACCTAGGGCAAACACATACCCGCACACATGACATCAGCATTGGCCCATAACACTACTCATGGTCCTCACACACACACACTCACACACACATGTCGATTGTATGGCTCAGTGTAGGCCTCTGGCAAACCAACAACACACACTGTGCATATGATGAAACCTGTGCCACCTCCTGTCATCTGTAACATTGATGCAGGAACAGGCTAACATGGTGCTGATGCACAGGGTGACTTTAATAAAGTATAGCAATGGTTGGATGTGTAGCATGTTGTCAGCAGTAAAGTGTAATTATATCCTTGAAGGTGTAGCTGAGCAGGCATGATGCATTAAAGCTGTAATTAGCAATGTTGTATTGTTTTCACCAGTGTTTATTCAAATTGTGTTTTGTTTGCCCATGTGCCACTTGGCTGATGTGTGTAGTTGTGTCAGCATGCATTATACAGTGGACAGTAAGTGTGGGGTGTGTGCAACACACGTTTGCAGGTGTCCATTTGTGAACATGGTGGAGGTACACTGTCTGCATGTACATGCATATTGGACACATGGGCAGGGTGACATGCCCTGTATTGGCCAGTGTTAATACTCCATAATTGCTATAGGTGGCCAGTATGCATTGTACTACACACATTTTGGAACTTGAGTATGCATGTGTGTGTATGACACGGATTGAAACTGTGCTGTGGGTGATGCTGTTGTTGCTATCTGTCATTGGTTTGCATTACTAAGGTTAACACTGTCCCAGCTGCATAATCCTTTAGTAATGCACACTGTTCACCTACAGGGTTGCATGGACCGTGCTATCACAAACACAAGAAATTCTCACTTATACAGTAAAAGTGCATTAGTCTTATGGACCCCTGCCATAAACTAAATATATAATAGAAGGTGTGAAGTTGTACCAAAAAAGAGTTACATACCAAGAAGGGATAACCTCTCTGATCAGTATCATTGGGAAAATACAAGCCCTCATTAAACATACAAGGCAAGCTTCAAAATACAAAATGGCAAGGATTCCAAAGACAGCACTAAAGCTTTCTTTACTGTTGTTTATAATCTACAGTAGAAATCTTAGATCGGGTCACAGTTAATGTAAATGGTCACAAAGTACACTTATCTGACTGACATTACCAATTTCTTGTCAGACAGTTTGAATGCGGATTTCACCACCCTGTCGTTACACAAGGGACACATTTCCAGACCTGAAGAATGTAAAACCTGATGATTCACAGACACTCTAGTTAAAACATCTCTTTACCAAAGTCCAAACCACAGTGGCAATGGTACTGGACAGTGTCCCTGGCTGTGTTATACACAAGCTGACATATGAAGTCACCACTCACCTAAACACTCTGTCCAGATGCAGCCTCTATACAGGTTACATACTTGTGGAATGATGCACGGTAATGGTGTTCACAGTCCAGAAAGGTTGAGCTACAACGTCTTCTTCTTCTTCTTCTTCTCCTTTCGGATGCTCCCATTAGGGGTCGCCACAGTAGATCATCTGTTTCCATTTCTTCCTGCCCTCTTGTACTGTCACACCATCCACCTGCATGTCCTGTCTCACGACAGCCATAAACCTCATCTTAGGCATTCCTCTTTTCCTGTTACCTGGCAGCTTCATCCTTAGCATCTGTTTCACAATATACTCTGCATCCCTCCTCAGCACATGTACAAACCAACATAATCCTGCCTATCTGGCTTGGTCTACTAACCTTCAAACCTGGGCCGACCCTCTAATATACTTATTTCTAAACCTGTCCACCCTCGTCACACCCAGTGCAAATGTTAACATAAATTGATTAAGGGTAGAACTACAACAGATCCTGGAAACTCTCACCCTATAGGCCAGACAAATATTATCTGGAAGGCTATGGAGCACAGCATTATGGAACTCATTAACAGAGACATTATAAACCTGCAAACACTGCACCATACCCACTTTGGTTCTCTAAAGGCCAGATCATGGCTCCTACACCTAGTAGACTTCAAGCCAGTTAACAAGGCTATAGGTGAGGGAGGGGAGGTCCACACAGCCAAGATATAGCTCACCAGCAATTCATACCCATCCCATATTCGGGTATTATACATAGCCTCAACAGACTGACCATAAACAATTGTTAGATGATGGATTGACAACTGCCACACAGATGTAGGACACACAGCAACATTTGCAGCCTCTATGTATAATTCTATGCCAGTAACAAGTGGTATTCTCCTGCACTCAGTCCTGGGACCACTCCTGTTTTGCATATAGCTTTCTTAGGTAGAAGCAAACACAGTAGGGATATGTCTACCCACATTTGATGAAAATGCAAACTGGGCTATACTTTATTCTCCAGATGACACACACATCCTCCAAAAGGGTATCATAGAGACAGATACCTGGTGTCAAATTCATGCGGTAAAGCCATAAGCCAAATAAAGCATAGTTATCCACTTTTATAAAACAAAGTATCCCCAGAGTACCACATAGGTAGTAGCCCAAAAAATGTGGAACAGGTACTAATGTATACATAGAGCCATGTGTTTAGTCATCTCTCCTTTGATAATCACATTACCAAAGGGTTTTGGAAATCCCTCTGTGGAGCACATAAGCAATAAAGGATTTGCATGCAGATCCACAGAGGTTGTTGCACAACTATAATGATTAGTCATCTTTGCCAGACTTTGCTTGCTTTGGAGCAGGATTCAAATATACCTCAAGCATAAACCCTCACTCACACTGTTCAATAGAAACCGTGATGAGTGGATGTGAAACAGAAGACATAGCCCAGGGATCACTGCAGTGGCTAAGCTTGTCATGAGCATACAGAAGTGAATTAAGGTCTGGAAAGTGCCAGCACACTCTGGCAAAGATAACAGATGCTTTCATGGAGAAAGCAGAGTACCCACCTATGAAATAAGTTAGGTCACATGTATGTATATGGCTTTGCCCCACAGCTACCTTACATGTGTAATGTACATACAGTTGTCACTGTAATATGTCATACACTAGAAAAATCAAAACCCACTCCACATTGACCAACGGTATCACACATTCTCACACACACAGTCAGCAAGTGCAAGATTCAAACTCTTTCCTAACTACATTATGATACTACAGCAGTACGCATTTACACAATGCACTATATACTTTATTGTGATAACACCTTTCCACGGGTATATTTGTAGGATAGTGACATAATCAGACTTGACAAAGATGAGTATACCACTTATAAGGGGTGTGAATAGTCTCCAAAAAGGTTGCTCTTCATCAGGGAGACGCACACACTCAAACCCCTACCTAACTGCATTATGATACTACAGCAGTATGCATTTATACGATGCGCTATACACATTATTGGGATTTCTTTTTTCCACAGGTGTATTTGTAGGATGGTGACATCATCAGACTTGACAAAGATGAGTATACCACTTTTAAGGGGTGTGAGCAGTCTCCAAAAAAAGTTGTTCCTCCCCAGGGAGACACACACACTCAGCAAGTGCAGGAATCAAACCCTATCTAATTACATTATGATACTACAGCAGCATGCATTTACACGATGGGCTATACACATTACTGGAATTTTATCATTCCATAGGTATATTTGTAGGATGGTGACATCATCAGACTTGACAAAGATGAGTATACCACTTTTAAGGGGTGTGAGTAGTCTCCAAAATGGTTGTGTCTCGCAGGGAGACACACACACAGTTGGCAAGTGTAGGAATCAAACCCCTATGTAATGACATTACAATACTATAGCAGTATGCATTTACATGACACACTATACACATTACTGGGATTTCACCTTTCAACAGGTATATTTGTAGGATGGTGACATCATCAGACTTGACAAAGATGAGTATACCACTTTTAAGGGGTGTGAGTAGTCTCTAAAAAGGTTGCTCCTCCCAGGGAAACACACACACTCACACAGTTGGCAAGTGCAGGAATCAAACCCCTACCTAACTACAGCAGTACACATTTACATGACACACTATACACATTATTGAGGTTTCACTTTTCTACAGGTATATTTGTAGGATGGTGACATCATCAGACTTGACAAAGATGAGTATACCACTTTTAAGGGGTTTGAGTAGTCTCCAAAAAGGTTGCTCTCTCCCGAGGGAGGGAGACACACACACACTCACACACACACACACACACACACACACACACACACACACACACACACACACACACACACACACACACAGTTGGCAAGTGTGGGGTTCTTAATCCAAACTAAGTACGTCTTTACACTTTAGCAAGCAATATGGAGTTACAGGGTGCAATACAGACATTACTTGCTGACATCTTAACTTCACCTACATGATACTGCAATATAACAGAAAGACAATAAACTTCAACAATTGGCTGAGCTTCTGGTGTCATTCAAAGGGGAACCAGTCTCTGTCTGCCTGTGATGACATGATAGACAAGCCTCGTTGCTTCGCTACAGATGGTTTGCACCTGTCGCCCCTATGCTTCTGAATACTGGCCAAGGCTCTTGCTTTCCCCATATTACCTTTTTTAGGCAAGGCTCAAAGGTTCATAGGTTCATAGATAGGTACTAGGCTATCACCCTGGGGCCTATACAAACCCAGCCAAAAAGGTACCCTGGTTTTTGCCACCCAAGAAATTTATTTTCCTGTGCCACTATCGAACAAAGACACAGAAGTGATCCCCGGGATGAATTTCCTATTTCCCATCCAATCATCAAGATTTTTCTTGAAGAGTGCTAATGAGGAGCTTTGTTTGATATAGATAGGTAGTTTATTCTGGAGTATGGGAAGTCTCTGGGACAGGAATCTATCCCTCTGGCATGTTCTGTTTATTGTGGTGACAAGGTTTAGGTCCCTAGAGCGTGTAGCTCGGAGGGATTGGGATTTCTTTAAGTGGAGCATGTCCAACAGCTCTGGGTTTGACATAGCTTTGTATGTTAGGCAGAGATCACCTCTGAGTAGGCGATATGTGACAGAGTAAAGCTGGAGTTTTTTGAGACGGTCTGTGTAGGGCATGTGTTTGAGGCCAGTAATCCTCTTTGTGAGGTATTTCTGCTGCCTTTTCAGTTGTTGTAGACGTCTTGTGAGGTACATACCAAAAGGGGCGTTGTACTCTATAATGGATCTAATGAGTGATGAGTAGAGGGGAACAATGACCTCTTTTTTTCTGCATGAGAAACCTTTTGTGATGAGGTGTGCCACATAGAAGGATTTCCTGACTACTGTGGTGATGTGATTATCAAAGGAGAGACTACTGTCCACCTATATCCCAAGGTCTCTTATCACACTTTCGGTGTTAAGTATACTGCTGCCTATGTTGTAGTTCATGGGTACAGAGTTTTTACCAAAGGGGATGACAATGCACTTTTTGGCACTGAGCTTGAGGCCATGGCTTTGACACCAGGCATCTGTCTCAGTGAGGCCCTTTTGTAGGATGTCCCCATCGTTAGTAGTTTCGATTATGGCTCCTAGTTTGCAGTCATCTGCGATCTTCATTAGCCAAAGACCTTCTGTGTTAGCCTGTACTTCGGGGAAGTAGATACCAAACAAGACAGGACCCAGGAATGAACCCTGTGGTACTCCACTTGTCACTGGTCTGAAGTCAGATTTTGAGTCTGCTACTTTCACAGTGTGGGTTCTGTCAGTGAGCCAGTTGGCAACCCATCTTGTGACATAGGGATTTATACCTAGTTTAGTGAGTTTATCTATAATGCCAGAGTGGGGGATGGTGTCAAAAGCCTTGGCAAGATCTAGATAGGCTGTGTTAAACACCTTACCTTTGTCTACGGCTTTGGTGACTGCTTCAAAGATGTCTATCAGGTTTAGGAGACATGATCTGCCTTTTACAAACCCAAACTGGTTGGGGTCCAGAGTTTGGAGATTACCAATGTCTTTGTTTATAAGTTACATGATGATACCTTCCATGGCCTTACAGACCAGGCTCATCAGGCTAATGGGGCACTAGTTCCCAGGGTCCGTGGAGGCTCTCCCCTTGTGTAGTGGGATAACCGTCACTTTGTGCCATTCAGCAGGCACAAAGCCTGAGGTGAGGCTATGATTGAACATGGTACTTAGGTGTGGTGCCAGTTCATTCTGTAGTTTGTGTAGAATGCAGCCTGGGATGTTGGGATGTTGTCTGGTCCCATAAATGCTGTGCTCCTGGCTTTGGAGAGTGCAGTTTTTACCTGTGCAGCCATGATTACAGAAACTTTACATTCTTCCGGTATAGAGATGGGCTCTTTCATGGGTGAAAGGGGGGTAAAGTTAGCACTGAACCTATATGCCAGGATGTTGGCAATATCAGTTGGGTCTGTATATTTAGTGTCGTTGTGCTGTAAATCAGAGCAGATCTGAGTGTTGTCATTGAGATTCTTGACATAGCTATAGAATGCTTTGTGGTTGTCTTTAGAATCAGTGGCGATTTTGTTTTCATAACTAGCTTTGGAGGATTTTATCAGGGATCGCAGCTTCTTACTGAGGCTGACCAGGGAGCTCCTCCACTCATGGGATTTTACTCTCTTTTGCAACAGTTTCTTCCTTCTGTTGTACAGTTTGTTTATGGCAGGGGAACACCAGATTGACTTCCTTTTTTTGGAGGATAGCATCTTGGTTCTGTTTGGGATAGCACGATCCATGCACTCATGTAAATGCTTATAAAGTGCAACTGTGTAGGATTCAGTAGTCGTAACTGTATTGTCCATCTGCATGGGTGTCATGAAGTTCACCACTTCTGTCTTAAGAAGCATGAAGTTGGCTTTCGAGAAATTTTTTAACATGGTTTCCTTAATGGGGGGTGGGGGCAGAATGTGGATATGTAGGGTAATTAGCTTATGGTCAGATCGGACCAATGAGGTGTTGATTTCAGCTGTGGAGCACCGGTCACTCAGGACAAACCAAACCCCGTAACCAACACAAATAACCACAAACTGAGCTAAATGCTACTCATTGCCAGAAGTCTCAGCCTCCAAATGCACACACTCGAGGCACTTCTCAGTATGGAGATTATTGATATCTGTGCAGTAATAGAAACCTAGTTCAAGGCTCCAGAGAGCACACCAGCACTACCAGGATACTACTCATTCCATATCTTCCAGCATCAGAACCTGGATCATAGCACATAGGGTGGGGATGTATCCATATTCATCAAGGATACCTACACCTCTCTCTACATCGTCTCTACAGGATATGTACCCATAGAATGTTGCACAGCAATGTTCTTCCCACTCCACAGGGGTGGGGCCACAAAAGACCCTTGGCATTCATGCTGTATGAGCCTGACGAGTCTGATCTGCAAGGCAATGGAGTCAATCATAATGGAAGTCAACAATAAAGACATTGGGAACCTTCACACAGTTGAGCACATCCAGTTTGGCTTTGTCAAATGCAGATCACGCCTCCTGAACTGGGTAGATTTCTTTGAAACAGTTACCCAGGCTACAGATGATTGAAAGGAGCTCCACCCAGTCTACCTATACCTCGCTAAGGCCTTTGACACCTTCCCCAGTCAGGTATCATAGATTAATTCACCAACCTGGGCATAAATCCATACATCACAAGATGGATTGCAAACTGGCTCACAGATAGATCCCACAAGTTAAGAGCTGCTGGCTACATGTCAGACTCTAAACTGGTAACAACTGGTGTCCCCCAGGGTTCAGTCCTGGGGCCCCTCCTGTTTGGTATAGACTTCTCAAAAGTACATGCCAACACAGGAGGGTTGTGGTTGACTAAGTTTGCTGGGAACTGTAATGTGTTTGCCATAATAGATTCCCCGGATGACACAAATATTCTCCAGAAGGGACTCTATGAGACAGATGTGTGGGGTCAGAACCATGGCCTCAAGCTCAATGTGAAAGAATGCATAGTAATCCCCTTTGGAGAAAACAAAATACCCACAAATTACCACATAGGAGTTACCCCCCAAAAACTTACAAGGTAATAAGGGATCTGGGGACACAAGTAGATAGTCATCTTTCCTTTGACAACCATGTTGCCAAAGTGATTAGGAAATCCTATGTGGCCCAACCAATCAACAAAGGTTTTGCATCAGGATGAAAAGAGGTAGTGGTGGCCTTCAACTCTTAAGCCATCAGACCCATCATTGAGTACAATATACCATTTTGGATGCACTCGACTAAGCATATCCAGCAGCTGTAGAGACCACAGAGGTACCTCACCAAGAGGATTACTGGCCTCAAATAGTTGTGTTATGCAACACAACTGGTAAAACTAAATCTGTTCTCCGTTGCGTACCGCCTACTCAGAAGCACACTCTGCCTAACATACATAGCCATGTCCAACACATAACTGTTGAACATGCTCCATCTACGGATAACAAAACTGAGTCACACTACACACTCCAGGGATATGAACCTCATCACAACAATGAATACAACATGCTGGTGGGATAGAGTACCATAACAGACACTTGCCTTACTGTGGAACAGAGTCCCAATGTACATTAGACAGAGCCCCTCGCTGACACTCTTCAATAGGAAACTTGATGAGTGGATGGGAAACAGACAATTCACACCAGGCATCACATCAGCAGCCCCATTAGAAAGGGGCTTAGGGTACTAACTATTAGAACTAGGGCTTAGGAGACTAACCAATGGGGTGGTGAAAGCTGCACAACATGCCTAGGCTAATATATGCCTTCGTGAAGATAGTCAACTACATACCTATGAACCTATGTGACAGGTACATGTCTACAGATAGTAGATGTGTACTTCATTGTACAGTCATGTTGTACAGCAGGCACATGCACCACATACACTGTAATGCTTACAGATACTGGTGGCTATTGTGTAAAGTGGGTGAGATGTGCACCTCATTTCTTTTGTGCCATTGGGATGTGTGCTGGGTGGGACAGTCCTGGATGGCTCCCTGTCATGGTCACCCTCTTACACACATCTCTGCCCCTCCATCTTTGGCTTATTATACTGTGTCCCCCCAACATATATATAGGTACATAGGTAGGTAATAGGCTATCTGCCTGAAGGCATATATTAGTATGGCCAGAGTGTGCAGCTATCACCACACATGGAGTTAGTTCCCTATGCCTCTGTGTAGTAGAGCTGATGAAGTGATCCATGGTGTGACAGTTCAGTTTCACAATCACTCATCAAGGCTCCTCTGGAAGAGTGTCAGTGAGGGACTCAGCTTAATGTAGGTTGGGAGCCTGTTCCAAAGCAAGAGAAGTCTGTGAATTAGTAATGTATCCCTCCAACATGTTCTTTTTATTGTTGTGATGATTATATCCCTAGAGCATGTGGCACAGTGAGCTTGGGTTTACTTCAGATAGAGCATGTACATCACTTCTGCATTGGACATGGACCTGTCTGTTGGGCAGAGATCGCCTGATCGACAGTTTACAACAAAGTACAGATTGAGTTACTTCAGTCTTGTTGCATGCGGCAACTGTTTGAGGCCAGTAATCCTCTTGTTGAGGTACTTCAGTGGTCTTTCCAGCTGCTGAAGGCGCCTAGTCAGATTCATCGCAAGTGTGCCATGGTACTCTCTGATGGGTCTGATGATTGATGAGTAGAGGGAACCTCCTTTGACCTACATGCAAAGACCTTGGCAATTTGTGGGAACATATAGCATGATTTTCTAACCACTTTGTGAATGTGTTTTTGGAAGTAGAGATGACTATCTACATGTGTCCATAGATCCCTTATTATTACCTCCATATTTAGGGTGTTGGCACCTATGTGGTATTTGTATGACTGTAGCTGGAGGCCATAATTTTGACACCACATCTGTCTGACTGAGACCCTTTTTAAGGATGTCTCTGTTGTCCCAAACATCGATTATTACAACCTTTTTGCAGTCTTCCACAAACTTTGCTAACCATAGCCCTCGTGTGTTTCACTGTATTTCTGAAAAGTATACACCAGACAGGAGGAGTCCCAGGACTGAGCCGTGGGGGACAGCAGTTGTTACCAGCTTACAGTCCAACAGGGAGACCACAATTCTTATCTTGTAGGATCTATCTGTGCCCCAGTTGGCAATCCATCAGATGACATACATGTTTATGCACAAGTTGTTGATTTTGTGGATACGACATGTGTGTGGGATGTTGGAAAAGGGCTTTTCAAGGTCTATGCAGAACATGTGGAGCTCATTTCATTGATGTATGTCCTAGGTAACTGCCTTGAAAACTGTCTAGCAGGTTTAGGGACCATTATCTGCCCCTGACCAAACCAAAATGGGTAGGGTTGGGTGTTTGTATGCTCCCAATAGCTCTGTTTATGAGTTCCATAATGATGGACTCCATGGCCTTCCAGATCAGGCTTATTAGGCTTATAAGACAATAGTTCCCATGGCCTGTTGTGTACCAACACTTGTGGAATGTGCCAAACGTTGCTGTAACCCATTCAACAGTTTCATATCCTGTACAGAGGATGAGTCTCAACAGACTGTTCAGATGCAGGGTCTGTTTGTTTTGGAGTTCACATATGACACAGCCAGGGACACCATGTAATTCCATAGACACCATGTTTTTAGGCTTGGGTAGAGCTGTTTAGCCATTGTATATGTGATTTCTGGCTTTTCCCAGTCTCCAGGTATGGTAATGGGCCCTTTTGTCAGTGAGAGGGGGGTAAATATGTATGAACCTGTCTGACAAGATGTTGACAATGTCACTCATGTACATGTATTCATTTACACTTTGCACTGACTCAGAGCATATATGAGTTTACATTGATATTTATGACATAGCTAAAGAAAGCTTCATGGTTCTCTATGGACTCTTTGGGAATATTTTTTCCAGAACATGACTTAGATAATGTTAGGAGTGCTCATTGTTTCTTGATAATACTGATTGGAGATTTATTGATCTTTTTTGGATTTTCACTTTCTTTGAACAACTTAAGTACTTGTATTACATAGTGTGATTATGACAGGGGTCCAATACATTATATGGGTCTGTTTTCATATCACTGTGTGCGCAAGGCAGGATTGGTGAATAGTGTCATGTGTCTGAAGTAAGAATTGCAACTGCCAGATATGTGTGGCCCACTGCTGTACTTAGACATGACCTAAGTGTGTGAGCATGCTCAGTATTACCTTTCAGTATGTTGTTGAGTGAAATTTGCTTCAGTTGTTTGTGTATGAGCATGCCCAGTATGACCTTTCAGTATGTTGTTGACTGACATTTGCTTTGTTTGTTTAAGTGTGTGAGCATGCCCACTACTGGCATATATATACTATATATGTGTGTGAAAATTCAAGTTGGTTTTTACTTCAGGGCTTACCTTTGTGTTGTACATCGACAGGAAGCACGCTGTGCCTGCAGAGCTTCCATGAGTCAATTTGCATAGACTTATCAACATTTCTACATACAGGGGGGACAGCTATTATTTGTACATTTTTACCCGGGGGGGGGGGCACACCTGATTGCTGATTGCTACTGTGGGTGTACATAGGATGAGGGGTACACCTGACACTTATACACATTTGCTAGGCCTGCACTGCTATGTCAGGTACTCCATTTCAGTCTGTACTGTTGCCTATCATACTGGCTTGAGGCATACCACTGTACTACAGACCTTAGCTTCCAATTACACGCATATTAGTTTGTGACTTCATAGCCTACCCAACCCACATCACACTGCCTGGCTTGCTGTTATCTGTCTGCATAGGCCTGGGGGGAGGTTACTCATATGCCTCTTCAGAGGGCATGATACAGCATTTGTTTGTGTTTGCGTTTATCTACAATTGTCCTGCTGGCTGTGACTGTTAGGTATGTGACCCCCCCAACTGGTATGTGTGAGTGACTTAAGTTGTGTCTGTGCCAGTGAAATGCTGTCATGGCTTAGTGGTTCAGTACTGTGACTATAGTGCACAGTATCCTGAGTTCGAGCCCTGTTGCTGCTTTTTATTTTCCTGCTGGGCAGACCAGACTGGTTAAGGAACAGTAAAGCAGGTGTGAACGTGTTTACCCGACTTTGCCCAACATTGCCCAACTTTGGCCGATGTTGCCCGATGTGGCGCTGGTTAGAGCGGTCAGCAGCTTCACCCAATTGTATTTAAATATGCTCAGTGCTGGTAAAATGTGCTTAGCAGTGCTTTATATTGCTTAAAATAGAGCATTCATGCCTCAGGTCGTGCTGCAGGCCTGCCTATGTCGGATGCACATAGTACACTCACTATACATGTTTGAAAACAGGTAGTGTCAAGTTATGCATCCCTTTTACTGTATGTGCGAGTCAGGGAGAGTTGTCATTTCCAGAGTTCCTACTGAGTCAGTGTATGTGCTATGTGTTGCCTCTTTGCCAAGGCCAGGGCATACTGAGCACGCCTCCTTCTGCCTACTGGGGCAGGCTCAGGTTGTTCCTCCTCCGAGTCATGCTGTGTCTGTGCAGGCCTTGCAATGGTGGGGGGGGGGCTGTTTGGCCCTGCCCCATGCTGTTCCTGCTGTAGCTGTTTCCCCAGGATCATATTGTGTAGCATGGCACATACCATAACAATTTGGGTACATGTAGTTGGTGAGTACTGCAAGGATCCACCAGATATGTCCAGGCTCTGGAACAGTAACTTGAGCATCCCAAACACATGCTCAATTATGTTTCTTGTTTGTGCATGTGCCTCATTATGGAGTTCTTGTTCAGGTGTGTGTGCATTTCTGATTGGTGTCATCAGCCACGGCTCCAGTGTGTATCCAGCATCCTCCACAAGGTGAGCATCAGGGATGTCCCCATTGGCAAATCTCTGGTACAGCTGCGTCAGATGCCAGATGTGGAAATCTTTATAGCTTCCAGGGCAGCCAGCACACGCATTCATTATTATGCCCTGGGCATCGCACACAACCTGGCAGTTGATGGAGGGAAAGCCCTTGCGATTGATGTAGACCCTTCCCTGCCCACCGGGTGGTGCTTTGATGCATATGTGCGTGCAGTCTATTGCACCCACTACCTCAGGGTATTCTGCTATTTGGTGGAAAAGACGCATATTGCTGGTCAATGCCTCACGGGAATTTGAGAAATATACATGGTCACCGACATGTGCTGACATGGCATCCAGGAACTGGTGCAGTACCCTGGATGTTGATGCCTGTGAAATCCCCATCATATCACCAGTTGGTCTTTGGAAGGTACCTGTAGCTAGTATTCTTAGGCAAACACTTACCTTGGTATCCACTGGGATGGGTTCCCCTCTGTTGGTTCTGTGTGTGAGGCGTGGCTGGCACAGCTCAACAATTTGCTGTAGGAGGTCTCTGTTGACCCTATATTGCTCCACTATCTTCAGCTCATGTAGCCCCTGGTAGGTTACCCTGGGTCTGTACACTCTTCTCCGTCTCCTCACTGTGGGTTGCTCAGCAGCATTCACAGCATCACCACCCTCAGCACCTTGCACATGTTGGTTTATGATAGCAAGAGCACCCCTAACATTTTGTCTGATTTAAGCTTTTTAAGCTTTCCCTCTTTGTATACTGCAGTGTTGCAGAGTTCTTGGGAAAAAACAGGGGGGAATGATGTTTGCAGAGTTTAAAGTGCTGGGCTGGGCTGGGCTGGGCTGGGCTAGTCTGCTGCCTGTGTAATTGGCTGATTCTGATATATTTCACCTGGCAGCTCTGCTAGTTCTCCTTGGTTAACTTCCTACTACTTATTTTCCTTCCTTTTGCCTTTCTGTTTCTGCCCGGGGGGAAGCACTTGTTTGCAAGGAGTTTCCTATCTTTTAACATTGTGCACCTTTGGTTTGAGGTTTTCAAATAGGACAACTGTTGGCACGCCTCTTGCAATCCTGAGCAACTCAAAGCAAACATAAGCCACTGTGCTTCAATTAGCTTACAGCCTGTCTGACACACCCCCTCATGATGTCACCTATATTCTACTCTACTACTCACCTACTCCTACTCTTACACTCTTGGGACATGGCTCACATGCTGGGGAAAATTGGGATTCACTATCCTTATCCTCATTTGCATATGATTGCCTACTAATGCATGGTTACATCTCTCACACTGAGCTTCCCCCCCTTAGCAACCACTACTCAGTGGCTATGTTGTCTTCAGCCTGCCATTCACCTGCATGGCAGAATAAGCTTTTTAGTGAAAATGCCTATTTTTGGCTTTTTTAAATTATTTTCTTGTTTTATAGGCGCTGTACGTTTGCGCGGTGCTGCGCTATGCTTAAACATCAGAGATTGGGGGACAAAAAAAGCAAAATTTTTATATTTTTAAACATTTATAAATAACAATGGCCTTATATTTGGCCATTGGCATGCTTCCTCAACTGTATGCATCCTTTATTTGGAGCTGTCATAGCTCCGTTTATCTATTTGCAGTACGGTACTCCTTTACCAACGGGAGTACATTTCTGCAGCTAACACTAATCTTCCACAGACAGGTTAGTGTTTCCTGGACCACAAATTTACCTCATTTGCCTGGCTTTCACCAGCAAATGAGGTAATTTGCATACCATGACACTGTCCATGCAAGAGTAACTTTAGCAGCTCTCGTGCACGCCCCTGCCGGCTGTACCTGGATCGCACTGCAGACATATTGCCGGCATGTGCTTCTACACTCTTCTTGCACTCCGTGCAATGTTTCGTAAATCCGGCCCATTCTTTATGGCTTTGCCTAGATTTCTTGCTCTAAAAGGATGAGAGGTATGCATATGGATGTGTTTATCAGTTAAGTTGAGTGAGGATAAGATAGGTGTTGAGGAAGTTTGAGCCAGTTAAGTGTTATTAGCACTAAACAGTGGGGATCCAGTAAAGTTTGCTGTTAGCAAATCTGGCAACTTTATTATAACACTGTTCAAGTTTAGAACTAAGTGTGGATCATAGGTTGGTCATGATAGGGGCTCCATATGGAAGAGAGGGTAAGAGGTAAGTGGTAGCTAGAGTTACCTTGGCAGTGTTTGTAAGGAATTTCTTTAATCTATGTAGGGTGCCTAATTTTTGATGGGTTTTCTTGATGTGGTTGTAGATATTTTAAATTAATTTAAGACTGTCATTCATTGTTTTGTCAAGCAGTTTTGTATGTGGGGTAATTTCATTATGTTATTATTTAAGGGAGACATTTTAAAGTTGTTTTTTTTTTCATGGAAATTGGATTTTGGAAAAAAAGAAATAATTTATTTTTAGGGGGTATTTAGTAGCAGGTGATTATCCTGTAGCCAACTTTCAACAGAGTTAAAGGCTTCTTAAAGCTGTATTAAGTTGCAGGAAATACATATTAGGGTCTAATCATCAGCATATTGTATGAGGAAAGCTTGCAGAGAGGATTTACTTAAGTTGTTAGTGAATAGCTTAAACATTATAGGGCTGAAAATAGAGCCCTGTGGCACACCAGTACTGACATGAAGAAAGGGAGAAAAAGCAGAGAACCATTCAACAGGCTAGTATCAATCAGTTAAGTAATTGTTACACCCATAGTAGTGTGGGCTGTGATAGGGTATACAGTTGGTAGAGGAGTTTTTGGTGGCAGACTAGATCAAATGCTTTAGACAGATCGAGGAATACAGAGGAAACACGTTTGCCTTTGTCTCTGGCTTTATTAATAGTTCCTGTGAAAGTTAATAAAACCATAGCAACACTATGTGTGGGTCTAAAACTGGTTTGTGGAGTCAGGAGCTTTTCCTGAAGAATATGTTGAAAAAGTTGCTTGTGAATGCACTTCTCCAAAATTTTTGACAAATGGGATAAATAGGTGTGAAATTGGTTATATCAGATGAGATTTCTCCTTTATGAAGGGGATGATGATGAATTTTTTCATAGCAAAGTAAAGTATGATTTCTTGATAGATCCTAATTAGAAAATGCACAGGATATGCTATAAAACTCGTAGGTAGCTTGAGGTATTCTGCTGGGAGATTATCTTCTGAAGGAGAGCAGAGTTTTAGTTTAAGTAGCAGCAATTTGATGTAGATAGGATGGGTTGTATTAGAGTAAAATAGAGCGTGTTTGCTGTCTGAGGAGAGGGCATATCAGGACAAAGTAGAAAATCTTTAGTAAGGGCTTTAATACTTTCTGTAAAATGTAAAATGTTAAATTGAGCAGTTATTTTGAAGGCAGTATTATTTGGGGCAGGATTATTAGTGGTGGATTTTACAGGGTGGAGTATATCATTAATAGATCAGATTTTTTAGGATTGGAAGACTGATTTAGTAAAAGGTTACTGAAGTACATTTTCTTGTCTGCAATAATCTGTATTTTAGTATGGTTACATTGTTCTTTAAAGTATTGTAGGTTTTGGGGAGATCTGTATTTTAAATATTCTTTCCAAGCCCTATCACTTTTATACATTACATGCTTGCTTTGAGTGGAAAACCAATGAATTTAGTTATTCTTTATTCTTGTTATTCTAGTTGTAGCCAGACTATTGTGGGTTTTCAGAAAAAGTGAGTTAATTTTGTATACAGTTTCCTCGAGTGGAATATTTTTTTAAGACATACCAGTTAAAGGAGCTTAGAATTCTGTTAAATGTATCAGGATTAAAACTAGAGAGGTTGCAAGTAGCTCTAAGTAAGTGTTGTTTGACATGATGGATGCAATATACACTTAGGTGGTTAGTGAGGGAATCAGAGAGGGAGCCACTGGAGACATACTTAGTGTATTTGGACATTAATATCCAGTCAGGAGTTGAGCCACTGTCTATGCATCACCTAGGATTATCTTTTATTAGAAATTGTGTCAGAACTCCATTTTCTAGGGTTTTCATATTATTACCTGGAAGAATATAGAGCACTATAATGCGTAGTTGCCTATGTTTTAGTTTAAGATGGGAGACGAGGAGTTCAGTGTTATGGAATTTGGGAATCATTTTATTGTAGGGTAGGATTTCAAGAAAGTCAGGGTATAGTAAAGCTACACCACTTCCTTTTTTGAATTCTGTCAGCTCTAATTATTTTATAACCATGGAGTGATATTTCAGAGTCAAGTATATGGGTTTATATGGGGTTTTAGCCATGTTTCAGTTATGGTAAAAATATCTGGTCTATTGTGAGAGATCCAAGTATGGAGTTTTGAAATTTTATTATTGATGTGACATGTGATATCCCCAGACTGGGCCAGTAATCAAAGAGCCTGAATCATCACCACTGACACTGGAGATGGATGTGCACTTGGAATAGAAATGGATACACCCAGTATTTCTAGATGCAGACCTCTCTGCATCAAGCACATTTTTCCATAAGAACACACAGGGAACACATTCAGCCCGAGGTCTGGATTTCTCTATATCTGTCTCCCTCCAGGTCCCCAATAAGTCTCCCCATTGGTACAACTGTAGGGGTAGGTCCTCAGCCAAGTGTCTGAGCCAAGTCCTCCAGCATCCTTGCTGTAAACCCAGTGCTTCGTGTCCCTGACCCAAGATGCTGACACACACACACACACACACACACACACACACACACACACTGAGTGATTTGATTTTTCAAACACACACACACAACACACACACACACACACACACACACACACACACACACACACACACACACCTGGGAAAGGTGGCATAGACTTACTTGCTGTGCCTCGTCTGCCCCGTGTATAAGATAGTTACCACCACCACCACAAGACACTCCATAAGCAGCTACTCTAAGGCCCTTAACAAATGGTGTCCAATTATACTGTGTAATAATACTAATACAAATGGTAGTAGTTGACCAGGATGGCTAGGCCTTCTGGAGCGGCCCACACAGTGTCATTAAATAAATATAAGCACTCGCAAAGGTTAAGTACTTTTTACAAGGACCGGCCACAACAAAAGTATCAAATAAATTTAATAATAAATAATAAAAGAGCATGAAAATACTGAATATATATTCACAACAAACCACAGAGTTCAGATCACAGGAAATATATTAATGAATGGACAAACTCAAACAAATAAACAAAAACAATATCTAAACAAACCTTCATTATATTTTACTGACTGAATCTAAAGAAATTATTGTTCCGTAATAAATTACGTGGACAAGCAAGATAATATACATAAGCAGTCTTTCTAGTCAGGCTTCCAAACAGAATACTCTCTACTCAGAGATTACTCCATGTAAAATATAATATCAAAGATGACTTGCAGAATGACCTCATCTTCATAGATTCGTAGGATAATACTAGGCTATTGGCTTGGAGGCCCTTATACGCTTAGCCAAGTATTTTGCCCATGTTCCCACAAAGTCAGCACCTGTTTCCCCTGTACAGCAGGGACACAGGTGGGATCCCAGGGGTATATTTTCTGTTTCCCATCCAGTCATCTAAGTTCCTCTTAAAGAGGGCTAAAGAGGTACTCTGCTTGACATGGAGAGGGAGTCTATTCCACAGATGGGGAGAGTCGTTGGGATACAAATCTATCCCACCAACCAAGTTTTATTAATGTCACAGAACAGGTTAAGGCCTTGCATGCAGGTTGTGCAAGTGGAGTTTGTCTTATGGATATGCAAGCAGCTTCATCAAGGCTGGGTCTAAAATGGCCTTGTATGCCAGACACAGGTCACCTCTGAGCAGTCTGTATGAGACTGAGTAGAGGGACAGGGCTTTTAGCCTATCTGTATAGGATAGGTGTTTGAGACCCTGGATTTTCTTGGTCAGGAACATCTGTGGTCTCTACAACTACTGCATGTGCTTGGCAAGGCACATGCTGAAGGGGACATTGTACTCGATAATGGGCTTGATAAGGGAGGCATATAGGAACATTATGACCTCCTTGTTCCTGAATGAAATACCCTTATTTATGAGGTGGACCATGTAGAAAGCCTTCTGTACAATGGAGGCAACGTGGTGATTAAAAGTCAGGTTGCTATCAACCTGGGTGCCCAAGTCCCTCACGACTGATTGCATGCCTAGTATGTTGTTATTGATGTGATAATTAGTGGGGATGACATTTTCCCCAAAGGGGATAATGATGTATTTCTTGGCATTCAGTTTGAGGCCATGCTTCTGGCACCAGTCATTAGTTTGGGTAAGGCCTTCTTGAAGGATGTTCACATCACTAGGGGAATTTAAGACAGCACCCAGCTGCGGTCATCTGCAAACTTGGTCAGCCACAGATCCCTGGTTTTGTCTTGTCTTGTCACTTGACTCTAGGTTCCTACATTATCTCCTTTGAAACTGAGACAGGAATTTGGCATAGACAGCTACAACACTCATCAGGTGCAATAATGCCGATTAATTTATCTCCGTTTTTACCACTCTGAATTCATCTGGCAACCAACAAAATTCCTGCTTTTATGTATATATCCTGTATATGTTACTGTAATCAAACCAACTAAATTCCTAACTTATGTATATATATTCTGTATATATTACTGTAACCACTATGTGTAACACTGTTTCTAATTCTGTACCAATTAAGGTTTAATTTTTTTTCTGCATCTATGCTCTTGTTGGAGCTTTTGTCCCCGGGCCTCCACCGAAAATGTGCTCTTTTTAGCCCAGTGGACTTTCCCAGTAAACAAATGCAATAAATAAATAAAAAATAAAAATAAATAAACGGTAGTGCTGTGGAGCTTCCCTTCTTTTACTGAGCTTATGAAAAAAAGCTTCTTCCAGACATAAGATCTCCTGTCCTATTCAGCACTGTGGGGTGATGTTTTAAAGGTATAACAGCTCATTTACATTTCCCTTATTTTTCTTAAAATAAGTCAGCTGGTTAATATTTTGCTGTCTCAGTATCCTCTATTAAAACATATACATTTGATTCAGTTGCAATAATGCATGTACATTTCTTTTCATCCCAGCAGGGTGCACTGTTGCTACATTTTAACACAGGCAAACCTCACAAATACATTTTCAGCACAAGGATCTGTACAAATCAGTTTGAGATACAAATGACATATAATTATTTCTAAAATTCCAGTTAGCTGTGCTGGCAGAAGTCATACATCTGCTGCCCTACTTCTCCTGTCATGATGGCAGCACCTACTATAGTCACAATATGAGTATTTAAAGAAGTGAATTTAAGCTGTTTGGGTGAGTCTGAATAGTTCAATAGTTTAGATGACAGTGATGTGGTCCCTGTTTTAGAAGAAGATGGGTGGGCTGAGTGATGGTGGTGGGTTGGCATGGGATAAGTTTTAGAGACTACTGGGGAGTCAGAGTGAGAGGATGGGCCAGGACTGAGATGAATATCTCTACAGCGTGGTAAGAGAGAGAAAAACTGATGTTTAATATGCTTGTTTTGGTTTAACTTTAGCAGTTAGTTTAATTTTGGTGTGGTAGGTGCGATGGTTTAGTAATTTGAATTTGAGTAAAGGTTGGGTGAGTCTTTGTATGTGCTGAAAATGATGAGTGCTGAAGTGAGGTGATCTGAATGGTTAGAGGTAGACCATATAGTGTGACAAATGTGTACAAAATTGAGTGATTATGATAAGTTGTAAGGTGATAAAACAGGAAGAGTAAGGATCCAGGAATATTTAAGAGAAGCATGCTATGTACGTAGCTTTGTAGAGAGATATTTCAGAGAAAGAGGAAATAGAATACTTGGATATGAATATAGGAGGGGTAGGAATAGATAGATAGTGGGGTGAGCGGTATAAGTTGTGATCACTGTGGTTAGTAAATATAAGAGGAAATCAATTTAAAGTGATTAAATGCAGACTGATGATTTAGGAACTCTGGATGTATTATTGTGCCCATGGTATGTCTATATTTATGTATATACCTTTTAAGAGGGGATGGGATGTAGGTGAAGTTCTGGGTAGGAAATCAGGGGTGGGAAGGGAGCATAGCAGGAACAGCTCTAACACCAGCAGGAGGAGTCTTTATCTGTTATGTTATCAGTGGAACAGTTTTATGTAATAGGGACATTACTCTAACATGTTTTGGAAGCACAATGGATATGCTACGCCAGACTACAGTTACAGCAGAGCTGTTTAGAAAGAGTAAATTACTTCAAAACACTATGAATCTACAGGTGAGTTTTTCACCGAGAGTTACAGTTTCACAGCAAACATACTGAGTGCAGGAAAGTTTGCAAGGGGGAGTGAAACAAACTGAATTTGGCTGAGAGAGCAACAGCAAGAGTTTAACCAATTACCGGAAGGAAAAAAAGACCAGCCAGTAATATAATAAAACTTGTTTAAGGTTGTAAGCATTATAATCAATTACCTGAAGGAGACAAAGGCCAGCCAGTAATATAATAAATATTGTTTAAGGTTGTAAGCATAGGTTCTGTGGTAGGACTCTGTGCTCTCACTGCTGTTATAAGGCAAGACACAATAACAAGTATAACAGCAATCCTCTATAAACCTTAAGTGAATAATACGGTGGCCCTAAACAACATCACAGTGGTACACTCCAGCTTCCCTGCCTAGATCCACAAGTGTGATAAAGCTAAGAACTCAGGATGTGTGAGCAGTAGTCAAGCTTCTTTTGTTTTTGATTTTTTTGTTAACAGAAAGGAACATGTTTACAGAGAGAGAGACGGAGAGAGAGAGAATGTGTCATGAATTTTAGCTTAGTTATAGAAGTGAGCACGCAGTGGCCTATAACTGTGTGAAAGAGGCAATTGGGAGAACAATACTAGATCCCTATGTTGTAGGCAAGAATAATCTGCAGACTCAAAAGGATACTGAGTCAATTTCTCTAGAACAAAATTAAGGTCTCAGGAAGGAAGAATAGGCTTTCTTGGAGGCGAGATATGAGACACCTTTTAAAAATTGTTTGACTTTAAAACTAGAAGCTAAAGGTGAATTCAGAGGCAGACAAGCTGAAATGGCTGATAAATGAAGTTTAACATATGAATATGCCAAACCAGAATTAAGAAACTCACACAAACAAGAAACAACTGTAGGAAACCCCACTGCAAAAGGATCCAGGTTATGCTTAGTATACCAGACAGAAAAGATCTTCCATTTAGTCACATATGTTTTTGTAGTAATGGGTTTTCTGGCCTCCTGCAAAACAAGAAGCATATCGTTAGAAAATTGATACCTGAAAGGAATCAGAAATCCTATCACCCAAAGTGTCAAATAATAAAGTGTGAACAAGTGTGGGTGAATGAGAGATCCTTTCACTTGCATGAGAAGGTTCATCCTGTAAGTTAACTTGTCATGACTGCCTATAGCCAGATGAACTAGAAGGGAAATGCAGTGCTGTCTGGGCCAAAAGGGAGTCACCTGCAAGACTTCGGGAATGTCTCACATGATCTTGTGCAAAACCTTTGAAAGTAGAGGAAGAAGAGGACAGGCATACAGAAACATTCCCTTTAAAAAAACACATGGTGTCCACTTTCCAAGACAGAGGACTTGACACACTGAAGAGTACTGGATGGAAGCTATCCGTTCAGAGGGAGGCAAAAAGATGTACCTGAGGAGTGCCCCACTGATGTACAATAATCAGAAACACTTTCCTGTGAAGCATCCATTCATGAGGATTTTTTCTGGACCCAGTCAAAGAGTTTGCCTCCAGACTGTGCTCTGAAGGAATGCAAGCCACCTGAAGAAGTGAATGATTGCAAATGGCAAAATCCTGTGCTTGAAAAGTCAGCCTACATTGAAGGTAAACTTTATTGCCCCCTTGCTTATTGATATACAACATGACTGTGGCACTGTCTGCAAAAACCTTTAGATTAACTGGAACCCAAAGAGAGAGAAAAGCCTGGAGAGCTAGAAGTAGAATCCTCTTCTACTAATGGTTAATATGGTCTGACAGTTGTTGAGGGGACCGAAGACCCTGGACTTTTAGGTTGTTGGAGGAAGTTTCCCAGCAAAGATTGGAAACATTTGTGTACAGCTTCTGAGTAGGGAGAGGAACCTGAAAAAGTAGACTTGGATTCAGAGGAATCTGGTAAACCCATCAACAGACCACAAACTTGAGGCAAGGTAAGAGAAGGACCAACTACTCCAGATAGTGGCAGTTCTAGAGCCAGTCTTGAGATACCATTGAAATTTCTCCATGTGGAGTTTGGCAAAAGGAACCATGGAAATGGTGTATGCCATGTACCGAGTGCTCAGAGAATTTCCTTTGCAGGAAGGACTGGAAGTGGAAGGAGAGATTGGAAATAAGCAGTCAAAAGGAGAACTTTGGAAGGTGGGAGACAAGCCAGTATTGGAAGGCACTAAACCCTTCAACCCAAGAACATATGGTGCTGAGAGGGAGTCAACATAGACTTTTTTAGATTGAGGGCTAACCCCACACTGAGCAGAAGAAACTTAGGGAAATAAGAATGTTGAGAGGGGGCTTGGATTAAAAGTATTTGAATTCCCTAAACTGTGCAAAAGGCTACCACAGAGGCCCGTCATTTGCTAAAGATCCTTGGAGCTGTAGAAAGACCAAAAGCAAAGCAGAGAACTGATAATGGGAGGAAGAAACAGAGAAACATAAAAAAAACTCTCTGAGGAGAGGATGAATAGGAATATGAAGCTAAGTGTCCTTCAAATTCCGTGATACCAAAAAGACTTGAGGAAGCAACAGGGAAAAAGTGCCTAAAGAGACAACATCCTGAAAGAAAGGGCATTAAGAAAAGACAGATCTGTAATGGACCTCCACAACCTCTCCTTCCTGGGAACCAGAAACATTCTGGAATAAAAACCTATTCCCTACTGAGACGATGGGATCAGTTTGATAGTTCTCAGTTCCACCAGATCCTGCAGAACTAAAGGAAATGAGGAAGGTGGCAAGGAGGAGAGTGAGGAAGGCTCTTCCAAGCCATACAATAACTGTTTTGGATACTGGAGAGTACCCAGCCATCTGTGGGTATCTGTTGTTAACAGCAAAAGAAAAAGTGTCAGATAGAGTCAGATTTATCAGGAAATGTAAGTTTTTGCCTCCTAGAACTTTGAGTGGGCTTGTCTGGAAAAATTCACTTAGGAACCCTCATGCTCCTTGCTTGCTATCTAGGCTACCTGTGGACAAAAGGTGGTTTAGATGGATAATTCCTCAAGAACTTAGGGGCAGGAGAAACAAAGGTTTGCTTCAGGCTCTGCATAAACCTCCCCTTATTCTGAAGAGTTTTAAACAATCCTGCAGCAGCAGTACCAAAGAGATTCTAGTTGCCTGATTGGAAATTTAAAAGTTTTGCCTTAATGTCTTCAGGTAAAGGTTGAAGGTATAGCCAAGAGTATCTCCTCAAGACAGAGCCAGATGTAGCTGCCCAAGAAGAAGCATCATCAGTATCATGACTGCATTTAATGGAATGGTGAGCCACCTGGCAGGCAGAACTCGGAAAAGAACGTGTAGAAGTCTTACTGACTGAATCAGGCATATCAGTAAAAATCCCTCCAAGATGTAAGAGAAGAGCCAAGACAAATCTAGTTATGTCAGTCTGGTAATTAATGGTTCTAAATGCCAAAGTAGCAGAAGTATCCACTTTTTTGCCATACCTCTTTATAGACATGGCTGGCCTTGTCAGAAGGTAAAAGCTTAGAAGAAGACAGCAGTTTGGATGGCTTTTATGTGGACACAGAAACAACAGCAAGATCATACGAAGGATTTTTATGCAAATATTATGTTCCACAGGGACTTTATAAAATCCATTTGGCTTCTTAGTATATGGAGGTTGAGTCAGGGGTCTGAGAAAGTTCTGAAAATGTATCCAAAAGGGCAGATGAAATTGGAGGGACTGCAAAAGGCCTTGGTGACTCCATTTTCAAGAGTTCATAATATCTCTATTGAACATGAGAAATTCAGGAACAGTCCCACTTTAAACTGTTCCATCATGTGGACAAATGTATCCCCAAAAGATAATTCTTTAAAAGAAGAATTGGGAGAAAATGAATCTTCTTCATCGGAACTCAGTGCAAGAAGAGAGTGGATCTAGGAGGAATATGTCAATGACTTCACTAGAACCCATTTCTTCATCAAAAGATTCAGAATCCCTAGGCCTTCTATAGACAGTGGAAGATAAGGGAGCAGAAGATGAGACAAACAAGCCTTGCAGTGTTTCAGAGCTATAATGGCATTGAACAACCCATGAGTAAAGTCCTGCCACGCTTTGTGTGGATCGTTAGACAGGAAAACCAAATATTTCTTTTTTAAAGAAACATCTGCCATCACAAATCTAGGATGTTTAGACCCCTGCTTAGATTCATCGAGGGTACCAGGCACCTCTACTTAACTAATATATGGGGAATCCCCCTAGGTCCTTCAGATATTGTGGTTCTCCTTGTACATCTGCACCAGACATATGGACAGCCTCAGTAGATGGGTGCGTAGACAGCTCTGTGTCAGTCTGCAACTGGGTCATGACAGAGGGAACTGACACTGGCACCTGATGGTCCTCAGGTTATTCATCCAATGTGATGGAGATATACAGTGGAGCCCAGACAGAAGCAGGATCACTAAGTGCCTTTTTGGCTTTTTTCTTAAGTATCAGCTGAACATTGAAATGGGCAGATTCGGCCATGGTACCCTGAGCCAAAAGCCGCAGGTGTTTGTTTTCTAAATAGAAAGGGATGCCAGATGGCTACAGAGTGCTGTAGGGACAACCGACTGATAAATTTCACACTGTGTATGGTGTGTGTGTGTGTGTGTGTGTGTGTGTGTGTGTGTGTGTGTGTGTAGCACCCAATCAAAAAAGGCACTTCTTCTGTCTATCTTTCTGGAGACTCTGCCTCCCACACTCACATTTTCCCTTGCTGGATGCCATGAAAACAAACTACAAGGAGTAGAAAAGAAAGGAAGGACCCCAATGGAGCACATATCTTTAGAAGGGTCTGCAGATGAACAGACTCTGTGAACAGTGTACAGACCAAATTAAGAGGTAGTGTTCAAACTGGAGACAAAGTTATGAGGATTAGGTGCTCTGCACACTTTTCCTGTAGGGCATACTTCTGATATACAAAGCCTGGAAGGAGAAAAAGCTTTGGTTTACTGGTTGGAAGATCATCTATCCTCAGCAGGATATCCCAAGAGCAAAAAATACTGCAACAATCGTAAGGAAGGGCATCAATCCATCACAAAACTTTTGAAGTCGATACGCATGGCTTAAAGAATGGGCTAGACCAAGCCATTGCTATCTTGGTAAATTCTGAAAATGTGTTTACTCTTTAAAGAGTATTTACCCTTGTGATGTACTGAAGACAATTATCTTTCCCACTGAATTTACTAGAGCTGGCAAAGCACCTATAATTTTCCAGTGATGAGAGTCCCAATTCTTGTATTGATTCACTAGCACATTATTTCTGGATTCATAACTTGATATAATCTGTTAATGTGAAATGCTATATTGTTAATGTTTATTCTGATGTACGAGTAAAGATTTAGCAAAAAACAAATATCTACAAAATTTTACATGGAATATTGTTGCTCTTTTAACTGCTTTATATTTTAGTAGTACAGAACTGTTAGGTTTTGAATAGTGCATAGCAACTCGGAATGCCAATTTCTCTGTTATATGAATATGCTGTATAAAACTATTCTGCAGGTGGCATCACAAGTCCTGCACAGTCCACTGTTTGAAATGCACATTATACTTACAGACAGTAGCATTTTTAAAACAGTAGGCTTTTAAGCTGTGCTGAACAGTCAGTCTTTATCTTCATATTCATAACAAATAAATATTTAGGCTTTTTTGCCATACTCAAGCTGTAGTTGTATTAAACAAGGAATTTGTTATGGTGATCATTTATTTTTACTTCCAAGGCAGCTCACTGATAAAAATAAACAATTATGGGCTCAGCTTGGGTTACACAGTACAATAAGAGAAGATCACATATGCCATATGATAGGAATTAATGAAATTCAGTATTGTAGACAGTTAATACATAGTACATGTTCGCCTCCAAGGTTATAAAGTTGGCATTTGTTGCTATACTGTACATTAAAACACTGCTATATATGAGATTTGCAAAAGTAATAATACTAGTAACAATGCCAGCATTTACTATACTAAACAAAGTAGCAGGTTGTTGTCTACAAGTTAAATAAATATTCTGCACTTAAGTTTAGATTAAACATGGGCATCTCCCAGAAACTTAGCAAAAATACTGACACTGAAAGTTGGGGATCCATAGTTAAGCTGGAAGCAGGGATACACTGTCAAACAAGCAGAAGAGTTGTGTAGGTTTTTTTTTCCAGGCAGTCAACAAAATGTAAAAGTTAACACAGAGCATAAAGGAACACCCAAGGACAATTCTGGTAATGGCTGAATGGCATTAACTTGCAAATCAGATAAACTGCAAAGAAAAATGGTGGAAATGCAAGCAGTGATGCAGGAAGGACTTTGCTGGCATCAAAGGAATTTAGGCCAATGAGAAGAGAGAGAGAGCGAGAGTCTAGCATTATGGTGCGTGGGTATAGGTGGTGCAGGTAAGACAGAAAAGGGGAGGTTGAGGGATAGTAGTAATGTGCATAGAGGAGGGCATGGAATGTGAGACTAAGGATGGAGAGAAGTGCCTCCTTATGAAGGAGGCTAGACAGTAGTCAGGCACAGAACCTAGAAATTCTGCCCTAGCAGTTAAAATAGCGACATGGTGAACTGATGGACTGATTCAGTGAATTGTGCCTCAGATACATCAAGAAATGAAGATGAGACACTGGAAGAGAGAGTAAAGGAGTAAGAGGATAGTACAAGTGGGGGATCTGAGAGTAACAGGAACAGACTGCGAGATAACATGCTCAAGGGTGAAAGGGAAGCAGGAGCTGACTGTGTCCTTGACCCATAAGGGTGACAAGAGGTGAAGTCAGTATTAGAAAGGATAGATTTCTGAATACGGTGTTAACCATAGCAGAAGGAGTTATAGATGTTTATTGATGACACCATTAGCCAGCAGTGATCATGCCACTGTATGGTTTACAGTGTGACTGATGGTTATACATACAAAGTCCATAGAGGGTGATTTTAGGAGGGTCAGTCATGATGACTGGACAAAGGCTGGGTAGTATGGGTAGTATTATTCTGCAATGCAAGCACTCTGGGCAGGGAAAAGGGAGTGCTTCTAGCAGTGATGCAGAAGGCATGGGAGAACATAGCTGGCATTACAGGAACATGGGACAGAAGGAGGTAGGAGATGGAGATACAGGAGTATTGGCTCCTCTGAAAGGACAGAGAAAGGAGAAAGCGGGTAGAGTATATTTGTAAAGGAGGGCATCAGATCTGACATCATAGAAGAGGAATGATATAGTACATAACCCAAGAGACACAATAGGAGAAAACACAAGAGATGAAATGAGAGAGAATAAAGGAGTGTGACAGGAGGAAGACATCGATACTTATGTGGCACCTACATCTTCCAAAAGCAAATTGGGAGATCCCAAGCTCCAGAGCAGAGAGGGACTAGAGAAAACTATATACATGTTTAAAAATAGGGGCTATGATGTGAAGACAATGCATGATAGTTGGTAGAAATTCATACACAGAGTTAATGTACACCAGAAAAGTAGCCAGGATGGACAATACACTGCAGCTGTGCATAAGAAAGAGACAAATGAAAATATAATTTTTGTTACAACATACAATTGCCTTAGTCCCAAAATAATAGATCAAGTTAGATATTTCTGGAAATATATGACATCTTTAAGGGATGCTTCAGAGTGGATGAACAAAAACTATATTTTCCTACAGAAAAGGAAAAAGTATACAGAATTTTTTGTAAGAGGTAAATTCAGTATTCCATCTCCCAGTATACCATATAGTTTGACAATGTGTGGTACATTTGCTTGTGGCAAGTGCAAGGCTTGCAAGTATGTAATAAGAACTTTTCCTAGAATAAATAATGTTTCTTTTAGAACGTGTGGCCAATTTAGTTGGAATACTGAAGGTGTTATATATGCCTTGAGATGTCCTTGCAACAAATTTTATATTGGAGAAACGAAAAGGTGTTTTACAACTAGAATTTTAGAGCATGTGAGGGATATTGCTAATAAAAAGCTCTATAACTGAACATTGCAGTTTGTTTCATGGTGGAGAAAGTAAAGGGCTGCAAGGCACTGTTTTGGAAAAAATACAAATATCTAAATTTGATGTTTCTTTTATCAAGAAACAGTTGCTTTTAAAAGAATCTACTTACAATTTAAAATTTGACACCCTGTCTCCAAGGGGACTAAATAAAGAATGTAATTGGGGAGTACTTCTCTAATTGTTAGATTGTTTAATTGATGTATTTGTATGTGTATACATGGGGCATGTTTTTTACTTTGTGTTATACTCCTTGAAGGCTTTGGCCAAGATGTCAGAGTTTCATTAAATCTGTTGGATATACTGGTGGTTGTTTCTTTTTTGCTACAAGGAAACTTTTATTTTGTGCATCAGGGACGAAGACTTACTTGATACCTTGGACCATGAGCTGGTTCAACAACTGGTGGATGACTGTACCAGAAAGGACAGAATTTTGGGCATAGTTTTAACCAATGCAGAGAGTGCCATGGTTGTCTGGGTTAAGCTTCTGTTAGCTGACAGAATAATTTCAATGCACGGTTTAGATTAGAGGGCAGATAAGAATAAAATGACAAATCTGATGACGATGTGGGATTTTATAAGTCTAAATTATGCTGTACTGAGGTTAAGAGACAGACAGAAACTTGAGCAAATAAACAACCTATGGAAATATTCCATGGATTCTACATTCAGGACTATGGTCAAGACTGCAGGGAAAAGTAAGAGACAAAATGGAAAGCCAAAGTGACAGTAACTTTCATTAGACCAATAATCTATTTATCAGTGCTGATATTTGATGGTGAAGTGTTGTTCACTGTATTTTAGTTTAGAAAGAGAACAAGAGGATGACTGTTTTGTCAAGAATAAATAAATAAATTATTTATTTATTTACATTTGTTGACCGGGAGTGCCCGACTGGAAGTAGGTCCATTTTCAGCGGAGGCCCGGGCAGAAAAGCTCCACAGTTAAAATAAACAGACAGTGGTTACATTGGATTACATAGCGATTAACAATTTAACATAGCAATTAATTACAAACATATTTACAGATGAAGAGCATAGTACATCAGTAGACAACTAGAATCTTTATCTGCGAAGTACGTAACAGACATTACCAAATGTCACAATAAGAAGTTCCTGCTGTATAATAAGTACTAGGCTTATGAGCATCTGAGCTTGCTATAATCAAGGTAGTTAGTGGGGTGGAAAGAAAGGTAGTGGTTGTATGGGGTGGGTGATATTAGAGTGGGAGTTGCAAGGGCATAGCCAGCATGTTTTTAGGTGCACTTTTCGTAAAGTTTTAAAGTGGGTGCATGATGGTACGGAGGTAATTGTGGGTGGGAGGGAGTTCCATAATTTGGCTATGGCACAAGAGAATAGTGCTTCACCAGCATAGTTATTGACTTTAGTGATCTGCAAGTGATTTTTGTTGCTGGATCTTAGTGGTCTGGTGGTGCGATAAGGTTGGAGTAGATTCTGGAGGGATGGGACAATTAGTGGATGGTTTACTAGTTTGTGGGTGAATGATAGTTGATACCATTGAAGGAGGTGAGGGAGTTCAAGTCAGCCCAGTTCAGCAAGTGAGAGGCAGTGATGACTATGGCAGGATGCCTCTCTGGCGAATTTGGTGATTTTGTTGTAGCAGGTCTCTAGCTTGTTTAGATCGCATTGCCTTAGGTTAGTATATATTGGAGAGGCATAAAGTAGGGTGGAGATAAGGTGGGAATTTGCTAGTGAAATCTTTGCTGCTTTGGTGAGAAGTTGCTTATTTCTGTATAACGATCCTAGTTTTTTGCGGACGTTTTTATGGTCATGGATATGTGAATGTCAAATTTTAGTTTATTGTCTATTTCCACTCCTAGCAATTTGGTGTGTTCGGTTGGGTATATAGTGGTGTTGTCTTTTGCTATGATGTTAAAGTGAGAGTTGTTTTGAGTATGTTTGGTGGGTTGGAAGATGAGTAGTTTAGTTATGTTTGGGTTGAGTATTAATTGGGCATCGGATAACCAAGTTTCAAAAGAGGAAAAGGCTTCCTGGGTGACTTTTTGCAGTTTGGGTAGGGACTGGGCTGAGCAGATGATGGTTGAGTCATCTGCGTATTGTATGAGTGTGCCATGTTTGGTGGCAGAGGCTAGATTATTGGTGAAAACAGAGAAGAGTAGGGGTCCAAGGATGGATGCTTGGGGAACCCCTATGGAGACAGTTAGTTGGGGAGATATGTCATTCTGCCATACAACGGATTGTTTGCTGTCAGACAGGTAACTCTGAAACCAGTTGGTGACTGATTGAGAGAAGGATAGGTTATTGAAGACAGAGATGAGTTGTTTGTGTGGGACCATATCAAATGCTTTAGCTAGGTCTAGGAAAGTAGCAGAGGGGAGATAGCCATTGTTTTTATGCTGAAGGATAGTGTTAGTAAACGAGAGTAAGGCAGTGGTGGTGCTATGGTTTGGTCAGAAACCATGCTGAGTATTGGAAATGAGGTTGTTAGTAAGGAGGTAGTCTGAGACCTGAGAATGTATGCATCTTTTTAGTATTTTGGAGAGTGGAGAGAGAATAGCTATGGGGAAGTAATTGGTTAGTTCTGTGGAGGGGCCACCTTTGTGGAGGGGAATTATATGTGATACCTTCCACAGTGTGGGAACGTAACTTTCTGACAGAGATCGGTTAATCAAGATGGATACTGGGTAGGCCAGAGCATCAGCTGTGATTTGTAGGTATTCACTTGGGAGGTTGTCTGCTGCTAATTTGGTGGGCTTAAGTTTAGTTAAGAGTTTTCTTATGTTGGAGGTAGGTATAGGAGAAAAAGGTAAGGCAGTGGGGAGATTACTAGTTGAAGGTGTGGGTTGGAGGGGAGGGGGGTTGTGTTGTTTAGCTAGTGATAGTATGGTTTGTGTGAAGTGTGTGTTGAATGAGGTAGCAATATTTTTGGAGGCATGAGGGATGTTAGGAGGAGGGGTACTGACTTTACCTGGGTGGAGGATGGAGTTTATGGAGGACCAGAATTGTTTGGGGCTGTGTTGGGAGGAGTCTAGGGAAGACTGGTAGTATTGGAATTTGTCCTGTTTTATTAGCTTTTTAACTCTATTGCATAGTTCTAGGAATTTCTGTCTAGTTGAGGGGGTTTTGGTTTTGTGCCAGTGCTCCCGGCCTTTATCCCTGTTTTACATTTCTGACTTAATGGTTTTCTGTAGCCATAGGGAGGGTTGTGCTTTTGTTCTGGAAAGTCTTATGTGGGCATGGTAATTAAGGATGCTCAGGAAGGTATTTTTAAAAAATTCAACTGTGTCATCAAGACTAAGGTACTTTAGGGGATGCCAGTTACATTCTTTGAGGGATGAGATGAATGTGAGTGGGTTAAAGTTTAGTTTTTTACGTATTTAACGGTAGATGACAGGTTTAGCTTGGTATAGGTATTTTTTGAGTAGGAATGTTGGGGAGTGATCACTGAGGCTATCTGATAAGCAGCCTGTTATATATGACTGGGGGCTCTTACTGACTAGTATCCAATCCAGGGTCGTGTGTTTGCTGGAGTTTTTATTTATCCTGGTTGGACTAGTTGGGTGAAGCCATGAAGGTTTATATGATGTGTTGGATTGTTGCCAGAACAGGATTGCCAGTCAATATTGAAATCACCTAAAATGATAGTTTCTTGGGGGAGATGGTGGGTAGACCAGATGAGGAGGTTTTCTAGTGGAGGGATGTTTTGGCCAGGTGGGAAGTAGCATCCCATTATGTTGATGGTTTTGTTTTGGTTTATTTTAAGGTTGGTCTATATTATTTCTTCATTGCCTATTTGTGGAGCTGATGATTTTAAGATCTGGATGTTTAGATGCTGTTTAAATATTATAGCTACACCGCCTCCTTTCTTGTTTAGCCGGTCTACTCTTAGTATGCCGTAACCGATAGGGAGTATTTGCTCACTGGCAATGTGAGGTTTTAGCCAGGTTTCTGTCAGGATGAATATATCTGGGGAGTACAAGTCTATGGTGGCATGGAGTTCATGGACTTTGTTGGATATACTTCTAATATTTAGGCTTAGTAGAAGGAAGTCACTTGGCTTTCTATTGGCTGTGATATGGGAGAAGTTGTGGTTTCTAGTCTGATTATGAGGATTGGGGTTGGAGATGGTAGGGCCAGGGTTGGGGTGGATGTCTCCACTTAGGGCTAGTTTTGATATGCATGAGGTTATTAGTTTTCTCAGTTTTTGAATGTGTTTGTTTATTAGGGAAACTTTATGATTGTGCTCTGTGGGTAATAGGTATGGTGGGAAGGTTACTATGTTAAGTTGTAGGGATGCTTTATGTTTGAGTAATATAGTTGGTAGAATATGCGGGGGGTGCATAGGGATGGTTCTTGAGTTGGTGGGAGGGGAGCTGAGTAAGGGAGAGGCATGAGTGGTGGTGTGAGTAGTAGTACAGTGGTAGTGGTTGAGTGGGGGAATGATGGAGCTTTGCTAGGATGTAAGATATGCAAGGTGAGTGCATGCAGTGAGCATAGGTAAGGTATGCTTGTAAATGGTAGTTGAGGAGGTGTGATAGTAGTGGGAAAATGGAGGAGGTAGTGTTGGGTTAGCGCTGTGGTTGGCTATTGGAAAGATGGGAGGGGTTTCTGAGTGTAATAAAGATAGGACCACTGGGGGCGGGAGGAAATAGGGAGCAGGGTGGGGAGCGAAGCGGGTAGAGACCCTGTTAGTTGTTCTTATGAAGGGGATGAAAACAATCAGGTAACAGAGTAAACTGATAAATGAACATATGATAGTGACAAAGGGTGGTTGTAGTATTAAAAATGCCACAGGTAATATTTATTAACCTTGGGATTGGCTTAAGGTAATAAACAGGGAAGGGGGAGGGGGAGAACAAGGGTGTGAGCGGGCAGTTCTTTTGTACTGCTGCTAATGAGCCAAAGCAAAGACAAGTTATTGTATTGTAACATTTGTTAATGTCTGTGATGTACTTCGGACACTCCCGGTCAACAAATATAAATAAATAAATAAATAAATAAATAAAGTTTGTGTTTAAGAAACAATCAGAATTGACCAAGGACTGCTCTGAAACTATAAATAATTTCTTAACCATTTCTCAGGTGGAAAAACAGGATAACCTTGTATCAGTAGGCTACTGTGGTCTCAGTTTAAATTAACAAACACACAGTATCGATCAGTTATGGATACTATTTGCTAACAGAAGGGAATAAGAGAGAAAGTGGAATTACCAATATTTTTATTCATTTGACAATTTCAGTGATCCTCTGTGGAACTAGCATAATCTCTTCACTATCTATTCTCAAACACGCATGTATGTACACACACACACACACACACACACACACACACACACACACACACACACACACACACACACACACACACACACACACACACACACACACACACACACACACACACAGACACAGACACAGACACACACACACACACACACACACACACACACACACACACACACACACACATACACACGCACACACACACACACACACACACACATATGCAGAAATACATTCCCAGAACATTATATTATAATAAGTTTATTTGTTAAATGGATCAATGGTATGACATTTATGCAGTGTATGTACTACCATTACACGCAAACCATAATAAGTATTGTTAAGGTATTCCATGCCCTCTGGTTACACTTTGGCAAAGACTACAGTAGTCTTCATACTTATAATGCAATGCACAAGCTTTCTTCCTGTCTAACTTCTATGTACATATGATGGAGTTTGCAGACACATACATACATGCACAAGCAAATGAACACACATGTTTACACATATACAAACACACAGACATTCACACAAGTACACAGAAAGACAACTGCACATATACTTACACACATACAGTTACATGAAAGCACAAACAGATAGGTACATGCACTCACATGTTTGCATACATTGTGTGTGTGTGTGTGTGTGTGTGTGTGTGTGTGTGTGTGTGTGTGTGTGTGTGTGTGTGTGGTGCATGTATACAAATTTGTGTGTCATTCTGTGTGTTCAGTGTGTTTCTCAACTGCCCTCTACTTACTGCATTATTTTTTTCTGACAGTTACATAAAACAGATAAGTTTGTCCATCTTGCTTCTAATAACAGTCATTTCATACTAGGTTAAAAACCTACACTTGCTCACAAGCACTATTAGCTGGACTAGCAGATTAATGTCCGACACAGCTGCACCGATTCCTAACAATTAAGAACTACACCTGGACAATAATGAAGGCAGAATTCATCTCTGAAGTACTGAGCTCAGTGTAATTCTTCCAAGTACATTAACATCTATGCCCCTTCTTTATGAATTTATACTGTTTTTGGACAGCTGTAGGATCCCTGGACTTTACTGGAATGGCCACTATTCCATTCTGCAGTTCAAAACGGGATACCAGCTATTAGGGAAAAAAACTAGAACTGAAACGTTATCAAATATGCTGTGTTAAATTACATTTATACAAAATAATTTAGATCTTCTTAGATTTTTGGCAGTGCTTGTATACTCAAAGAAATACACAATATGACAACAAAGAAAAGCTGCTTGGTCAGTCCTATCTGGTCCATAATTTGCTAAAATAAAGTGCTGAAAAGACTAGTCTCAGTTCCACCTTCTCCATGAAAGATTTACTCCAGACATGGTTATGTTACTTTAAAGGTGGCTGGCAATCAACTTCATTTGTTAATGCAAGGAACCCTTAACAAAATAATTAACCTGAATGCATCTCTTCAGCACTATAGAAGAACACACAGAACCAGAGAGACAGTATTGAATTGCACAGTCTTGTAACAGAAAACATTTAAAATAAATAATAAATGCATAAAATTACTTATGGCTGGAGTTCTCTTTTAAGGTGTAATAATGAATGTATTTTAGTAGTTGAAACCATAAAATGCTGTAAATAGCAACTGCTTTAGAAATTCACCCCTGTGCCCATAACAGCCTAACAATCCATCTGTTGATGCAGGCAGAGTAGAGAACATGGTAACCATATGATATTCTGAGACTTATTAGTAAGAGTCATGGAAAAGTGAGACGTAATGATGAAAAATGCCAACTTATATATATTAAGTCAGAGATTTAGTTTTCTTAGAATATTTCCTTTTCTGTGAGGTATAAAGATATTGTACTTAGTGTATATAAGTTTAGGGGGGTTGAAGAACTTGTTTCCTACCTCTGCATTGGGTCCAGTATCAACTTCATGTTGTTCCCTTCTAGATGTTTGATATTCACTGTTATTCTGTAATTTTTATTTTTTATTTTTTTTTGTAGTCCTAGGGAGGCCACTTATGCGTTTTGGAATTACAACACGGAGCTGGAAAACAAACACGAAAAAATACAAATTCATATTGAGTTCCCAGTCCCTGTGATGGTTTATGGGTTAAACTGTTAGCTACTACACAGGTTGGCTAACTGGTTCAGTTACAGAATGGCTTTCTGAGGTGCAGCTTCCTCATCATCCAACTCTTCATACTTCACCAAATATTACAGACAGGCACATTTTAACTGTGAGTCATTAAAGACCCTACTTAGTTTCTTTTAAAACAATTGTCTTTCAGCAAAGATATTTTGTTTGGTAAAATGTCTAGTCTCAACTCTGTGCTTGATTTGCTTAAAAGAAAAAGAAGAAAATAAGGATCGGTTAGCATTGCCACCTCACAGAAAGAGGTTCTCCGGTTCGATTCTCGGCTGGGGTGCCTTCTGTGCGGAGTCTGCATGTCCTCCCTGTGGTCGCGTGGGTTTCCTCCAGGTGCTCCGGTTTCATCCCACATCACAAAGACATGCTGTAGGTGGATTGGACACTCTAAATTGGCCCTAGGCATGAGTGCGTGCATGTGTGTGCCTTCTGTGGAAGGTTAGGCACCGGGCTGGCAACTTGACACTGTAAAACTCCACTGCCAATCATGAGTGGACAGGTGATCCGCTGTGGTGACCCCTAACCGGGAAAAGCTGAAAGAAGAAGAAGGTTGTTCTTTAAATGCATTAACACATGACTTCCCCTCATACCTCTCAACAGATTTTGGCAGATATCCAGATTTTTGCATCAAATATTTGATCTGTTCCTCATAAAATCTGTGGTTTTCTGGCAAATCACTGAGGATTTAAGTCACTAAATAATGACATATATTTGAGTTTCCCTAGCCGGGAAAAGCTGAAAGAAGAAGAAGGTTGTTCTTTAAATGCATTTAACGTATTACTTTCCCTCATACCTCTCAACAGTTTTTTGCAGATATCCAGATGTTTGCATCAAATATTTGATCTGTTCCTCGTAAAATCTGTGGTTTTCTGGCAAATCACTGAGGATTTAAGTCACTAAATAATGACATATATTTGAGTTTCAGTCTTCATATCCTTCATAAAATGTATGCTAACACAAATCCTGTTATTCTAGCAGCTTTCTAAGTTTATAAGAGCAACATTTAAAATCTGTCCCTATTTTTGGGCCTTTGCTCCCCCCCCCCTCAATTATTTTAGGCTTGTCCAGATTTCTTGTGTTAAAGAGGTTGAGAGGCATGCTTCCCCTCCTTCACTATCTTCTCTCTCCTACCTAATCCCATAGCTAGGGTGTGGTGAGAGGGGCAACTGCCCCAAGTGCAAAGTGTTGGTGAGGTGTGATCAGCCTATCCTGATCTCTCTTTAATGCATTACCAGCTTTTAAATGCTGGTATTGCATTTGCAGTCAAACCTGTGCACTGTAGCACTCCTTGTGTGGTCTAAACTGTAACAACTGTTTGTTATATTGCAGCAAGCAGTTTGCTATAGTTTAAAAATATATATTTAAACTAAAACCTAAGCACTGTAGTGCTCTGTGCAGGGAGAGTATAAACTGCAGCAACTGTTTGCTACATTTGCACCAATTAGTTTGCTACAATTTAAAAGAAAAATGATTTTTTAATGAAATATGCTAAAGGAGGGCTGGGGGCAGGGCACAGAAACAGGACTTTAATGGTTGGGGCAGGAGGGTAGGGGTGTGTGCCATGCATCTGGCCACCTGGTTGAAGTGCTCTTTTAGGGTATCTGGAAATGCTGTAGCCTGATTCTTATAGAACTTGAAAGGCATGCCTTCTGGTGCCTTCTGTTCCTATTCTCTTTTATAGAGGCCTCTTCTGTTGTTCGATGCACTCCTCCCATTCTTTAGTCTCACTGTCACAGCATTGCACCGTATAACTTTCCATCAGAAAGACTAAGCCAAAGTAGTCATTCAGTACCTCTGCTATTTTTCCTAGTTCTCTCTGTTATTCCTCCTGTCTTTGCTTAGCCTGGCCAGGTCTATCCTTGCTTTCTTTTACTACAAGATACTTAAAAAAGAATCCTATGTTCATTCACTTGTTTCTGCTGACTCTCTTTCTTGTTTTGCCCTACCTGAGAGGTTGCCCTTGACAGTCCATGGTATAGTGCCTTCTCAACCCAAAGTTGTGGACACAAAAGGGTAGCATACCAACTTTAAATGAATGCTGCTAATGTAATTTTACAAAGAGGACCTGGGGAGAAAAGTTTTATTGCATTCATGCCCTTAATTTCCCTTCTGATTGCTTTCTTATACTAATGAGCAAGCTCTACCACCTTATCCCTCTCTTGCAATTGTTTTATGCCCTGGCTTTGGCTGTAATCACCTTCAGTGCAGCCACACTGGCCATCTATTCTTTTTGTCTCTGTGTCATCTTCACACACCCTTTTCTGCAGTTCTGAGAACCCCATCTGTGATCCATTCTTATAGCTTTTTTTGTTCTCTCAGCTTTTCTCCAGGTCTCCTTGATCTTCCTTAACTATCTTCCCTGCACAGCAGAGTCAATTCTTTTAAAATCCCACATCATTAGTTTTGTTTTTTATTCTCAACTTTCCCCCTTAGTCTAAAATGCATAGTAGAATGATCACTACCAGCTAACAGTACCTTAACCTGGACAACCACATCATTTTCTGCATTGATTAGGACCTTTTCCAGAATCTCAGCCTTTTTTGTACAGTGCTGCATCAGTAGGATGGAACTGTTATGATAAAACACCTTGGTCAGCACCCATTTCCTCTCATCTTGGAAAGCAGGACATCCCAGTATGACCTTGGCAGAGTCATATCCGAATTTACCCTCATCATCCTACTTCACAGCTTTATTCTTTTCTCTAGTCCTTCATCTTCCTTCTTTAATGTGACTGAGGGCTGATATACTGTATACATCCACAAGTTCTCCCCTTCTTACTCTACCCTAACAGGCAGTAAGTGCACTTAACCTGCATTCTGATCTCTGGTCTGTTCTCTCACTCCTTTATGGAGGTAATATTCCTCCATTTTTTTTATTTTTCATTTGATGTCTTCATTTATGTAGATCACTACTTCACCTCTATTTATGCCTTCTCTGTCATTTTCCACATCCCCATCCAGCTCTTGTTACTGGCTCACAGTTCTGTGTTACCAACAGTTTCTACACCCAGTATCTAAACTACTACAACTGCATACAGCTCTCCTAGTTTCCTACCCAGACTGCTTACAGTGTATAGTAATACTATCCAGTCATGTTCCATTTCACCCTTTGTTTGTGCCTTTCTTATGTATGCAAAAGTTTTTCCTATGTTTTCAGCCTGTATAGCTGTCCTTTCTTAGGCATTTATGGTGTTTATTACATTGTTCCTCACTTCCCTCATCATTTAATCTTAAACAAACTGAAATCATGCTCTAATTCAGCTGATGACCTCCAAAGTGAGTACCTGAAAAGAGTATTGCCTATCCTGTCTCATTCCTTATTAATTACCCAGTCCAAGAATCCCACATTCCCTGTCCCACGAAAAAAAATACATATTATCCTTCTACAGAAAGGAGGAAATGCAGCAGGCATCACTAACTTTATTTAAAAAAAACAAGCAGTTAATAGAGGGGTTATTGCCATTTTTGATTCATTACACTATAATAACTGTGTGAAAGATTTACCCCCAGATTTAATCAAATCTGTGTAGGCATAGTGTAAAGCCTACATGGAACGTACCATGGCCATGTATGCGGTACCCCCTCGGTAGTGCACCATGCATATTAATGAATGCACGTTATTGAGGGAAAGCCGTGTAACACAGTTATTGAATCAATGTAAGGAGTGTGTTACTGTGCCTGAAGATGAGTAACACAACCACTGCACTGTCAAGGTGCCAGATATCTTTTTTTTTTGTGTGTGTTTGCGCAATGTGTCGCACAGCAATGAACACATGCCAGACATCTAAAAAACAGAAACCAGATACATTTAATTATGAAAATAAAGGTCAAGTTTAAGCATAGCTGAGCGGGTTTGCATGCAGCACCACTGTGCTCAGCAGTGCTTAAATGTATATATGTAAAAGTATAGCAGCAGTCTAGTTAGCCACTTAGCCAAATGGTTAGAGTGATCACCTTATATGCAGTTGGTACAGGGTTCAAGTATAGAGACAGGTTATTTTGTAGATACACATTATGAGAATAATGTGAAATCCAGATTACATTTTGTATGATTACACAGACAGGTTATTAAATTTCCAACACACAAAAGGAAGGTCACAACACGAATAAATGGTTCATTGAACAAAAAGAATAAATAAATAAATCCACATTAAGATCCAGCAGACCAAATATTGGTCAAGGAAACCATCCAACCAAATAATAAAAAACAGTTTATTGAGAAGTTAGCGTTTTCATAGTGTTAAACACCACTTCTTCAGACTATAAGATCACATTAATGCATGCCATATATGTACTTGTCCCCATTAAGACAACATCCAATCAAAACAAAACAATCTTTCAATCAATCAATCACTTAGTAATCTAAAAGCAATGGGACCTATCATATACATACTATACAACAGATGAATATGTATGATGTATGCCACGAGTAACTTAACAATAAACATAAAAATAAAATTTTATAACATAGAAATCTCCTAATCATAAAAAATGTATTTAAAACTTTTTATTTAAAAAGCATCCTATTTTTAAGAACGGGTTTTCATGGGACCCTATCATTAAGCCCCTTCCCTTTGGCAAATACACATTTATGAGAAGTACTACTAAACCTTGATTGAATTTTGTATGAATGCACAGACAGAGTTATTAATCATTTATGTTGCAGATTCACATTATGAAAAGTATGTTTAAACCCTTGATGGCATATTGTATGTATGCACAGACATGTTATTAAGCATTTATGTGGCAAATACAAAATTATGAGATATATTTTTAAATCCTGCTTTGCTGCACTCAACTAAGCTCTGCTAAGCACACCTAAGCCTTGCCAAGCACTGCTTAAACAATATTTTAGCAGTGCTTAGCTGGTTTGCACATTGCTAAGTTACTAAGTGGTGTGAAGCACTGCTAAGCAATGCCCCTTTAAGCATAGTTCAGCCCAGCTAAGCTGGTTTGCACACCGCTAAGCATTTCTGAGCATTGTCACTTTAAGCACTGCTCAGCTGAGGTCAGCAGGTTTGCGTGGTGATAAGCAAAACACCACAGTTTAAAAAATTGCCCAATGGCAGTAATGAGTGGGAAGACAGGCTTATTTAAGTGCAACAGGCAGAAATACAGCAGAACCAGTTGGAGTTTGAACCTAGCAGGAGCTATGGCAGTTGTTGGAGAGGATGTATGCTTCCGGGCACAACGGTGGAGCATTCTGGAGTCCAGAGTCATGGTTGGACTCCTTGTAAAATACCATGATATCCAGCTGCTGCAGGGCCAGTACCAGGGATTGGAGTACAGGTCGGAAGGCTGGGAACAGCTAGCATGAGATCTTACCAGTGCTACAGGAATCACATGCACAGGTGAGCAGGTCCGTTAACATTTTGACAATCTGAAATGATGGAAGAGGGGACCTCTGGACACCTGGGTCCAAGATACTAGAGATGGGAATGCCCCCCAAGTTTGTAAGTACTGTCTGCATTGTTTTACCAATACCTAATCTGAATGTGTGATAGACAGGTACATATAATGCTGTGCTTCTCTCCCTACAGTTGCAGAGGAGAGAGCTCACAACCTAAAGACCCATGCAGGGCATCTGGCCAAGTTGCACTGTGAGTGTGGTGAGTACAGATGTATCTTGCAATCTATAGTCATATAAGCAAGAAGGAGTAATGTATTAACTGCCATTAGATATATACAGTTTTGATTGCACTGCAATGAATGTTGTCATAGAGCTGGACTGCAATAAGTGAGTAATGCCAGGTATAGTTCAATAAAGATGAAAGCATGAAACCTGAAAACATTAAGGAAATAAAGTTTCTACTGCATTAATTGTGGAATTACAGCTGTATTGCAACACCTAAAGACTGGAAAAATATACTATTCACTACACAAAGTCACCCCTAATAAAGTAGTGTTTTGCAATATGTGTGTATTTTGGGCTGTTGTTCATGAAACTGAGTATTACACCTGCTGTGAAGTAAAAACACAAAGAATACCACTAAGTGACTGAAGGTTACCTAATAAAGGGTGTTCTGCTAAACTGTAGATGTGGAGCTGTACTAAATGACATACTGCATTATGATAATTGTTCTGCACTAAGATCTGAAGCAATAATAGGAACACCCAAGGTTTATTTTGTATATCAGGATTGTCTTGTGTTAACCATTGCATTTCAGCTGTATGCATTGCTGCTTTGAGATAAGCTGCTGCAGGCAAGTATGAAACTGCAATAGCTGTAGACTGCAACTATACCATCTGCAAATTTATATGGGTCAGGTAGTCAACCCAGCACTCCAATATGGTTTCAACACATCACAGATATTTCCACCCACTAGAGGTATACGGTCTACACCTGTAATCTATGTATTACTGTACAGTTCACCTAAACTCTCTGTCATGCTTGAATCTCATGCATTTGTGTTCAACTGTTAGTACAGTATTGTATAACAATATACTTCTATTACCAGGTCATATTTTGGTAGCAGGTAAACGCTAGGCAAATATCAATCAACATGCAGCAGTGGCTCAGTAGCTCAGTTTGATAAATGTTTGGTCTGATGTACATTTTCTCACACCCAGACCAGGGTTCGAATCCAGTAACAAGTACTAGCAAATATTATTGAATCACTTATGTATTGTTAACAGATGTTCTCCACACAGGAATTGCAGGTAAATAAATGGCTGCAGTAGCCCTAAGAATACGTTAATAATTTGTGTTTTCAGATGTAATAGAGTGTTAACAGCATTGCTCAGCAATGTGAAAAGACTGCAGTAGCCCTAAGAATACATTAATAATTTGTGTTTTCAGATGTAATAGAGTGTTAACAGCATTGCTCAGCAATGTGAAACGACTGCAGAAAATAAAGGCAACAAGTACAATAGGAATAAAAGTGAATACAATATATAAAATGTTTACTCTTGGTATGGCTGTATGCTTGGTGTGTCTGTGAATGTCCAGTGATAGTCTAACCCCATGCCTGCCAAGGATGGCATGATAGTTGTAAACTCTCTGTACTGTGCACAATACATGTCTTTCAAGTGTTACACTGTCACGCACTGTGATCACTATTGTCTAATCCAGCTGTCACAGATCTATCATGGACATGATTTATGTCAATAGCATAGTCACACTACATCAGTCCACAGTATGTCCTGGTAGTCATATCTGTCCCCCTGACATGTAATAGTCCTCTGTAGTTGTGTACCTGTAGGTGTTACAGCTTGGCCCATACTACCCCATACAGATAGCTTGAGAGGTATGTACATGCTAAAGAAGCTATAGGGTGCATGTATACATAAAGGATGGGTCGGACCTATAGAGTATATAAGAGTACTGTTGCAAACAATATAGCCTATACTGGAAATAATGGACTGTATTTCTCTCTCTCTCTCTTCAGCCCTTATCTGCATCATAATTTAATATTGTTATACATAGGTTATGGTTTACAATTAACATATGTTCTTTTCAAAATGTTATGATGGGCCTTGTGTTTTAGTATTGTTATGTATTACAATGATTGCATACTAACACATATTGTTGAATAGCCTATGTTGTTGGCCTTATGCCATAACTGTTACTGGTATGATGTTACAATACTGACTATTATCTCACTTATTATTATGTTCCTTATACTATGCAATGTTATGTTACTGGGTTTTTTCCAATGTTCTGGCATGCTGTTATAACTTATTAAATGTTATGTTGATTACTAACCTATACCTCAACACCACAGCTCGACCATGTAGGCTGGTTCTTGGCAATCCACCTACCCTACCTCAGCCGGCCATGGCACAGGTTCCCAGGTGACCCCTCAGCTGGCCTTGCACCACATATGGTGGGAACCACCTCAGGTGATGGGGCCCACCACCGTGGGAGCAGGGGTGAATGGAGGTTGTCACCCAGGAACAGCTACCAGTGATGGTGCGCAGGATTGGGTAGCATGGCTGCAAGAATCACCATTTGCTGGATTGAGGGCAGACTCACCAACCTGGAGGGGCAAGGTGGCCCTGGCACCCTGCCTCCAGCACAGTCATGTTTGGGGCAGTGAAGCAGCAGTATTGACTGCCCATGGGTGGGGAGCTCAGTCTCACTGTTGCTGTCTGGGGGCACATGACTGTCTGATTCCACAACACCCTCCCCATCCAAGGTGTTTATCCCTCATATGTCACACACTTCTATATCCTGTCTTGGTTGTCTTGTCTGTATGCAAATGCAACCTCTCTTACCCAGCTTACCTCCTCATATGTACCTATATCCCTTCCCAAACATTCCATTCTCACCTTAAAGAAAAAAAATGGCATCTGTCCCATAAAAAATATTGCCCCACACATAGCTCTCCATTTTGCACCCATGTCCACTGGACACAATCAATTATTAAATGAATTAATCAACACAGTTATGTTGCCCTCACCCCTCTCTCTGGGGTGTGAGGCTCCAAATTTCAAATTCTCTACAACCTGCACAGCTGTTGCTGTAGAAGAAATGGAGAGCTATGTTCCTTTCCTACACCCTCCTGCACATCCCTACATATCTTTCAGTATGTTTTTTCCCCCTACTTGCCCCCATTTTCCTATCACTCCTTTATTCTTTTCTTTTTTTTAAAATTAGCACAGGTTCAAGTGGAGCTAAGCAGTGCTGCATGTTGCACCGCACTGTGCAAACCCACTTAAAATTGCTTAAAAGTGCCTTAAATCACCTTCTGTATTTCTGACCCTGTTAGGCACATCTGCAAAATAATCACCCCCTGCCAAGTCTTGAACCCAGGCCCCTGTCAACAACAGCATAGTATGTTTGCCCACTAGGCCACTCAGCTCTGATGTATGATAGATGTTTCCATAAACATATCCTGATTGCCAGTGACACACTGCAATGGAGAAATTTTCAGTGTACTTGGAACTGTGATGCTGACACTACACCAGTACACAGCCAAATAAATATCAATGGATGTACATGAGGCCTGGGATAGCAGGTATAGCTGTCAACTGTACAGACTGTTGCAGAATGTCCACAGTTGTGCCCCCTAGTTCTGGCTCATTTTCACAAAAACATATCTGTCTGCTACAGTACTGGCAAGTCATTAAAGACTGAGGTTAGAAAACCATAACAGACATTTGAGTGTCATACCTCATACCCATCAGAAAACACATGATGATGCATTTCCTGTGTCACAGACTGTATGCATGAGCATATAACTTGCAAATACACCTACTGCAGCTGTGACTCACTACCTGTTAAATGCCATGCATGTAGTATATTTTGCCACCCATAGTCCTAGGTTTGAATCTAGTGTGTTGCACTTCAACTACATTCTTGTCAATACAGCAAATCATGGCTGAGTCATGCAGTTTTAACCAAAACAGGTTGCTGCTACTGACTTAACTGCTACACAAGTTAGCAAGTCAAAGGACTGTAGGTATGGACACACTGCACATATTCGTATAGCCTACCTATATGTCATCTACTACTCTCTGATTGACAATGTTACTTAACAGATGTACCTTAAGCACATGCCTCAGCTGGACTGTTATGGGTACCCTTACTCTGGTTCTGCTGTAATGACAGAGCTGACACTGCTCCCTCTTTGACACATACAGCTTGCTGTCCTCCAGTGTGTTCACACTCCCCACTATGAGTCTTTGGCAAACAGCAGCAGCTGCAGGCTGCACCATATGCAGCTGTATGTTATGCTACCTGCTACAGACCTACCATACCTCACAACTCCCTAGAAAAAGGGATCCACATGACACCCATACATAAAGAGATGGAGGCAAAGGTCAAGCAACAGGGACATGTGTCACAGCCTGCTCCTACAAACATACAGAGCTGATAGACCAGCAGCTATTGCAACAGCATGCATATTTTGATGGGTATGATGACTGACACCCACATGTCCCTTCCTCCCAATGACCTCACCCCACAATGTTTAACACTGAACTGCCAGATCATCATAAAGTCATTTGATAATGGCCAAACGTAGCATGGAAAAGTGTGGACATACCTCATAAATCTCAACAGTGTACAGTATTAGTACCTACCCTGTGCGATGCTGTTAAATCAACACCTCACTAATGTTCATCTCAAAGACTAAGAAAAGGGCTAAGGCCTGCATGAAGGCCTTAAATATTGCACTTTTGTGCAATCTCATTTGTTAATGAAAGTGCAACCCAGTGGTTCTGGATGCAATTAGCACTTTTGAGCCACAGATTGGTTCACTGGCAATTGACTGCTACTTTGTATTACCTAGAAAAGACAAGCAACTGCCTGTGGGAAACAGGTCTGTAACCTGGTATACCATGACAGAATGTTATTTATCAAACATTGTTCTGCAGGATTTCTTCACAAAATGATTACGTTACTCTACCAGATATAGGTTCATAGGTTGGCACTAGGCTATCGGCCCTAGGGCCTATACAAGCCTAGACATAACAATTCCCTGGCTATTTCTTCCCACAATATTTACTTCCCTGGACCTCTGTCTAGCAGGGTGACTGAAGTGATCCCTGGGGTGAATTTCCTATCTCCAGCCAGTCATCAAGGTTCCTTTTGAAGAGGGCCAAAGAGGCACTCTGCTTGACATGTATGGGCAGTCTATTCCAGAGTCTGGGGAGTCTCTGGGTCAGGAACCTATCCTTCCAGCATGTTTTATTCATTGTGATAACAAGTTTTAGATCCCTGGAGCATGTGGTTCTGAGGGGCTAGGATTTCTTTAAGTGTAGCATGTCCAACAGCTCTGGGTTTGACATGGCCTTGTATGTTAAGCAGAGATCGCCTCTCAGTAGATGATATGCAACAGAGTATAGTTGGTGTTTTTTTTAGATGGTCAGCATAGGGCATCTGCTTTAGGCCTGTAATTCTTTTAGTAGGTATTTCTGTGGCCTTTCCAGTTGTTGCAGATGTCTTGAGAGATACATACCAAATGGGGCATTGTATTCTATAATGGGTCTAATGAGGGATGAGTACAGTGGGACAATGATCTCATTTTTTCTGGATGAAAAGCCCTTAGTGCCACATAGAAGGATTCTTTGACTGATGCGGTGATGTGGTTATCAAAGGAGAGACCACTGTTCATCTGTGTCCCTAAGGCTCTTATCACACTTTCGGTGTTTAGTGTACTGACACCTATGTGGTAATTCACGGGTACATGTTTTTTCACAAGGGAATAACTATAATTTTCTTGGCATTGAGCATGAGCCCATGGCTCTGGCACCAAGCATCTGTTTCTATAAGGCCCTTTTGTAGAATATCCACATCATTTGGGGATTCAATAATGGCTCCCAGTTTGCAGTCATCTGTGAACTTTGTTAGCCAGAGTCCCTTAGTGTTGGCCTGTACTTCAGAGAAGTAGATGCCAAACAAGAGCAGTCCCGGGACTGAATCCTGTGGTACTCCACTTGTCACTTGTCTGGAGCTGGATTTGGAGTCGGCTACTTTTACAGTGTGGGTTCTGTCAGTAATCCAGTTGGCAACCCATCAAGTGACATAGGGATTAATGCTCAACTTAGTAAGTTTATCTATGATTCCAGAGTGGGGGATGGTGTCGAAGGCCTTGGTGAGGTCCAGGTAGGCTGTGTGGACTGCCTTACTCTCATCCACAGCTCTGTAGACTGATTCAAAGAAGTCAATCAGGTTCAGGAGACAAGATCTGTACTTCACGAACCCAAACTGGGTGAGGTTCAGTGTTTGAAGGTTGCCAATGTCTTTGTTTATAAGTTCCATGATAATACGTTCCATGGGCCTTGCAGATCAGGCTCATCAGACTGATGGGGTGGTAGTTCCTGGGATCCAAGGTGGATCTCCCCGTGTGGAGTGTGATAACTGTAGCTGTGTGCCACTCAGTGGGCATGAAGCCTGAGGTGAGGCTATGATAAAACATGACACTTAGGTGAGGTGCCAGTTTATTTTGTAGTTCATGTAGTACACAGCCTGGGATGTCATCTGGTCCCATGGATGCTGTATTCTTAGCTTTGGAGAGTGTGTTTTTACCTGTGTGGCCATTATTACTAGAATTTGGCAATCTTTCAGCATTGAGATGGGCCCTTTAGGGGGTGAGAGGGGGTGAAGTTGGCACTGAATCGATCTGCCAGGATATTGGCAATATCCTTCTGATCAGTATATTTAATGCCATTCTGTTGTAGCTCAGAGCAGATCTGAGCATTGCCATTTAGATTCTTGACATAGCTATACAATGCCTTGTGGTTGTCTTTGGAATCTTTAGCAATTTTATTTTCATAACTAGCTTTGGAGGATTTTATGAGGGATCTTAGCTACTTACTGAGGCTGGTAATACAAGTCCCCATATAATGGCACAGATAGGAGGATGCAGTTATGGTGAATAGGGATTACAACAGTAAGCCTCTAGTACATCTCTGGGAATGAGATGTATTTGATACTCTGCTGTTAAACAGCTAAAGGCATTCCTCTCAACTATGCCTGCTGTGAATTACAGCACAGCTGTGGTCCTCTTGCTCTCTCCTGAAACAGTCGGCTCCTGTAGGAATTCTACTGGATTATGTGGTAGATATAGGGAAAGTAAGTAAGGATGGACACAGGTGTCATATTTATTGCATTGATTTATTGCATTTGTTGACTGGGAAAGTCCACTTGGCCTAGAGGAGCCCATTTTCCTTGGAGGCCCAGGGAGAAAAGCTCCACATTGTTACATACATTTAACTAATAAAACATTGTTGATACATAATTAAAAAAAGGACTCATTACAACATACAATTAATAAACACATTACTACATACAATTGATAGGCATAGATAAAATAGCAGATATGACATATTAATATTCCATACAAAGCAGAAGCATTTTGAAAGTGAGAGCATGAGTGGAAACAGAAGAATGTAGTATCTTAGAAGTGTATGAGAGTTGAACAAGAAAAAAGTATATACATGTGAGTGTATAGGATTCAAAGCAAAGTGGTGATGAGTTCAGGGTGTAGAGGGGGTGAATAGAGTGTATTAGGCTGCAAGGGCATGAGAGAGCAAGTGTAAGAAGGTACAGAGAAAGAGTGGGAAAGTTTAGAGACATTGAGACAGAGAGGGATTCTACATGGGATATTAGGTGCTGAGATTTATCTATGGGGTACACCAGCATAGCCAATTAGAGATTAAGTATAATTTAGGGATTTCTTAAAAGAATCAGACTTACTAGTTGATCTGAGTGAAGGAGGAAGATCATTCCATAACTTAGTGACAGTGTAGGGGTACAGAATTTGGCCAGCTGATAGATTGGGTTGCTCTATGGCCAGCAACATTTTGTTTTCTGACCTGAGGTGGTGATTGGGCTGGTACATGGTCAGTATAGCTGAGAGGGAAGGGCACTGTTCAGGTTGGGAGATTATTTTGTGGGCTGTAGTTAGTTGAAGGTAAGTAAGTTGGTGGTAGGATTCTAGCCAATTTAGTTGATGCAATGCGGAGCAATGGTGGGTAGATTATTTAGAGTTTGTGGCAAATTTGACAACTTTATTATAGCAGGAATCAAGCTTGCTTTTTAGGGAAGATTGTAGGTTGGTAAGCATGGGAGCACTATAAAGCAGTGTTGGTAGTAGGAAGGATGTGGGAAGGGCCTTTTTGGCAGTGAGACTGAGGAAATAGTTATGACGATATAGGGCACCTAGCTTTTGGTGTGTTTTTTTGATGTTGCTGTGGATATGAAGGTCAAAGGTTAGTTTGTCGTCAATGATGATGCCTAGCAGTTTGGTATTGGGGATGACATCTATGATAGTATTGTTATTTGAAGTAACTGTAAACAGAGATTTGTCAATGGTGCTAGCTTTTGTGGGGGTAAATAATAATAGTTTTGTTTTGTTGGGGTTAAGGGCAAGGTGGTCCTGGGACATCCATTGCTCAGTAGAGGTGAATGCTTCTTGGGTAAGTTGCTGTAATTTGATGAGATATTTAGAGGAGGAGATGATAGTAGAGTCATCAGCATATTGGATGGTGATACTATGAGTAAGGGTTTGATGGAAGTTATTGATGAATATGCAAAAGAGGAGGGGCCTAGAATAGATCCTTGGGGGACACCTGTGTTAGCAGTAATGAAAGGGAAGGAAGAGTTTTGCCATTTAGAGGATTGCTGCCTATTTTTGATGTAGTTAGTAAACCATTGTAGAGAGGGGGAGATAGATTAAGGTTGGAGAGTTTGTTGAGCAGCAGGGAATGAGAAATGGTGTCAAATGCCTTAGATAGAGCGAGAAAGAGAGCTGAGACTAAGGAGCCAGTGTCACGGGCTCCATTTACTGTGTTGAAGAAGTAGATGAGGGTGGTATTGGTGCTATGTTCAGGCCTAAAGCCATGCTGTGTGGGAGAATAAAGCAGTTGGTGTTTAACTAGATCATTGATGAGCTGTGTATGGATGCACTTCTCTAATATGTTAGAGATGGGGGAAGGAATGGCAATGGGATGCAATTTGAAATGTTAAAGTTGTTGCTGCCTTTATGTAGAGGAATGACACATGATTTTTTTCAGATGTCTTGTATACAGGATTCTTGAATGGACCTGTTAAAGAGTATGCTGATAAGGCAGGCTATGAAAGGGGCTGCTAGTTGTAGGTATTCTCCAGGTAGATCGTCAGGAGCATTAGTGCATGGTTTGAGTTTATGAAGTAGTTTTTGGATGATGGAAGTGGTGATGGGAGATAATGAGAAGATGGGTGTGTTGTTTGAGGTATAGTGGACGGATGGAGAGTTTGAAGTGTCAGGGGAGATGGGTGGGAAGGTAGTAGTTAGGTTGGGGATGGTATCTATGAAGTATGTGTTGAATAGCGTAGCTGTCTCCAAGGGGGTTTTATCTGGGGTTGGGCATGGGGTGTTGTTAGTACCTGGGTGGAGTAAGGAGTTAATTGCTCCCCAGAATTTTTTGGGATTGTGTTTGTGCTGATCTTGTATGGATTGTAAGTACTCTTTTTTGTTTCTGACCACTAAACATTTTGCTTGATTGCAAAGTTGTTTTTATTGCATTAGGTTAAGGGGTGTTTTGTTTTTTTTGCCAGGCTTTCCATGCTTTGTCCCTAGAGGACATGATTTGCTTAGTGGCCTTTGTCAGCCAGCAGGAATGTTTTGATTTGACTCTCTTTAATCTTAGGGAGGCAAGAGAGTTTAGAATTCTGAGGAATGTGGAATTAAAGAATTTGATGGCTTCATTGAGTGGAAGAAATTTAAGTGGGTTCCAATTTGTTTTCTGCAGGGTGTCATTGAGAGTGTTTTGGGAGAAGTAAGACAGGTCTCTGGTGTATTTATATTGGTGGGGAGTAATTGTAGATGTGGGCTTACGTATAATGAAAGCAGGAGAGTGATCACTGATACTATCAGGGGAATGCCTGAGGATGAGATTTTATCAGGGTGAGATACTAGGATCCAGTCTAAGGTTGAACCTTTGTTTGTGTTCTTTTTAGGTCTAGTGATGTCAGTAATTAGTTGAGAGTATGTGTGAAGGCTGATATTTGTGGAGGGATTATTGTTGGAAATATCTAGCCAGTTGATACTGACGTCACCTAAAATGATGATTTAATTTTGTATGTTAAGGCTTGTCCAGGCTACAATGTCTTAGGTTCATAGGTTCATAGGTTCATACTAGGCTATCTGCCCGAGGGCATTTATAAGCCTAGCCCATAGTTTTGTGGCTTATGCCACCCCTTTAGTTTGGAGAAACTATGCCCATTATTTTGCTGTGCCTCTGTCGAGCAGTGACACTGAGGTAACCCCTGGGGTGTATCTGCGATCTCCCATCCATTGGTCAAGATTCCTCTTGAACAAGGCCAGTGAGGTGCTCTGCCTCACATAAACCAGGATTTTGTTCCACAGCATAGGGAGTCTTTGGGTGATGAATCTAACCCTCCCTTATGACGATATAGGGCACCTAGCTTTTGGTGTGTTTTTTTGATGTTGCTGTGGATATGAAGGTCAAAGGTTAGTTTGTCGTCAATGATGATGCCTAGCAGTTTGGTATTGGGGATGACATCTATGATAGTAATTTGAAGCCCAAAATAATGAAAATCATAAATGTGAGACCATAGTATCGAAAGACCAAAATGCTGAAGACCGCAATCACCAGTGTGAACCTAGGAATGAGTGCTAACATAGGTCCTACAGGGGTGTGAACCTATGAATGAGTGCTAACATGGATACTGCAGGACGACAAGTCCAGGAGTTTGATATTGTGATCTTTGGTATTTTAGTCTTTCAATATTATCTCAGGATAATGATTTTCAAATTTAAGATGCTAAACTATACTTTTCAATAGAGGAAACTTTAGCAATAACTACCTTATCACAACAGAGATATCATAGTCTCCTAGTAAAACTTATGATAAAACACATGCGCACACAAATCTCAGTGTATAAAAAATATCTAGGCTACGAAATGCCAACATCTGCAATGTTGACGCCCAACAATCAAATATAAAAAAAAAATTGAAACTAAACTGAACATGCTGTGAGACATAACTTTGGAGCATTCACTACAAATAATGTTTTTGTAGGGGAAAGCATACAAAAATCTTTAGATAAACTTTTAATTGATTAAATTGGTTCCACTACTATGCACAGATTCATAGGTTCATAGGTTCATAGGCTGATACTAGGCTATTGGCCCTAGGGCTTATACAAACCTAGCCATAACATTTCCCTGGCTATTTCTTCTCAGAATCTTTAATTCCCTGGTCCGCTGTGTAGCAGGGCGACTGATGTGATCCCCGAGGTGAATTTCTTATCTCCCTTTCAGTTGTCAAGGTTCCTTTTAAAGAGGGCCAAAGAGGTGCTCAGCTTGACATGTATGGGCAGTCTTTTCCAGAGTATGGGGAGTCTCTGGGTCAGAAACCTATCTCTCTGGCATGTTTTGTTCATTGTGATGACCAGGTTTAGATCCCCGGAGTATGTGGCTGTGAGGTATTGGGATTTCTTTAAGTGTAGCATGTCCAACAGCATTGGGTTTGACATGGCCTTGTATGTTAAGCAGAGATTGCCTCTGAGTACGCGATATGCGACAGAGTATAGATGGAGATTTTTTAGACGGTAAGCATAGGGCATCTGCTTTAGGCCTGTGATTCTTTTAGTGAGGTATTTCTGTGGCCTTTCCAGTTGTTGCAGGTGTCTTGTGAGGTACATACCATACGGGGCATTGTACTCTATAATGGGTCTAATGAGGGATGAGTACAGTGGGACAATGACCTCCTTTTTTCTGGATGAAGAGCCCTTAGTGATGAGGTGTGCCACATAGAAGAATTTCCTGACTGTTGTGGTTATGTAGTTATCGAAGGTGAGACCACTGACCACCTGTGTCCCTTAGTCCCTTATCACACTTTTGGTGTTTAGTGTACTGCCACTTATGTGGTAATTCACGGGTACATGTTTTTTCCCAAAGGGGATAACTATACATTTCTTGGCAATGAGCTTGAGCCCATGGCTCCAGCTCCAAGCATCTGTTTCTGTAAGGCCCTTTTGTAGAATAGCCACATCATTTGGGGATTCAATAATGGCTCCCAGTTTGAAGTCATTTGCGAACGTTGTTAGCCAGAGTTCCTTAGTGCTGGCCTGTACTTCAGAGAAGTAGATGCCAGACAAGAGTGGCCCCAGGACTGAACCCTGAGGTACTCCACTTGTCACTTGTCTGGAGATGGATTTTGAGTCGGCTACTTTTACAGTATGGGTTCTGTCAGTAAGCCAGTTGACAACCCATCAAGTGATGTAGGGATTAATGCCCAGCTTAGTAAGTTTATCTATAATTCCAGAGTGGGGGATTGTGTCGAACATCTTGGTGAGGTCCAGATAGGCTGTGTGGACCACCTTACCCTCATCCAGGGCTCTGGAGACTGATTCGAAGAAGTCAATCAGGTTGAGAAGAGAAGATCGGCTCTTTACAAAGCCAAACTGGGTATGGTCCACTGTTTGAAGGTTGCCAATGTCTTTGTTTATTAGTTCCATGATAATGCATTCCATGGCTTTGCAGATCAGGCTCGTCAGACTGATGGGATGATAGCTCCCGGGATCCAAGGTGGATCCCCCCTTGTGGAGTGGGATAACTGTAGCTGTGCACCACTCAATGGGCATGAAGCCTGAAGTGAGGCTATGATTAAACATGACACTTATGTGGGGTGCCAATTCATTTTGTAGTTCATGTAGTACACAGCCCAGGATGTTGTCTGGTCCCATGGATGCTGTATTCTTAGCTTTGGAGAGTGCGTTTTTTACCTGTGTGGCTGTGATTACCAGAATTTGACAATCTTTTGATACTGAGGTGAGCCCTTTAGGGGGTGAGACGGGGGTGAAGTTGGCACTGAATCGATCTGCCAGGATATTGGCAATATCCTTAGGATCAGTATATTTTATGCCATTCTGTTGTAGCTCAGAGAAGATCTGAGCATTGCCATTTTGGTTCTTGACATAACTATAGAATGCTTTGTGGTTGTCCTTGGAACCTTTGGCAATTTTATTTTCATAACTAGCTTTGGAGGATTTTATGAGGGATCTCTACTTCTTATTGAGGCTGGTAAGGGAGTTTTTTGCATCCTGGGGTTTTCCTCTTTTCTGCAACAGTTTCTTCCTTCTGTTGTATAGTTTGTTTATGGCAGGGGACCACCGGATTGTGTTCCTTGGATGGAGACCGTCTTGGTTCTGTTTGGAATGGCATGATTCATGCACGAGTGGATGTGCTCGTACAGTGCCTTAGTGTAGGATTCAGCAGTCAAACTTTCAGTTCCCGTCTGCATGGGTGTCATGAAGTTTGTCACTTCTGACTTGAGTAGCATGAAGTTGGCTTTGGAGAAGTTTTTTTATGGAGGTTTCCCTACTGGGGGGTGGTGGTGGGATGTGGACGTCAAGGGTGATTAGCTTATGGTCAGACCTGACGAATGAGGGAGTGACTGTTGGTGTGGAGCATCGATCTCCCATGTTGGTGATAACCAGGTCTAGGATATTTGAGCCCCTGGTGGGACTATGGATTAGTTGGTCCACAGCGTTGGAATTTATGAATTCCAAGAACCGTTGGGCAAAGGTGTTGGTACCAGAGTAGTTTTCCCAATTAATGGCAGGGTAGTTGAAGTCACCCAGTATTAGGGTGTTTGGTTGTATCTTAATATTTTCTAGTATGTTTAGAAAGGTGTAGTGAGAATCTTGGTGGGGGATTTGTAGAAAGCTACAATTTGGACTGCAGTCTTACCTAGTGTTAGTTGCACCTGTAGGATTTCAGAAGCATTGTGTTGGGCAACTAGCCAGGAGGTGTGAATATCCTTGGTGAATATGGACACTCCTCCACCTTTAGTGCTTTGGTCCTGGTTTGGTGGCCAAAAAGTGTTGTAAGAGTTGTAGCCTGGTGTTGTAGGGGGGCTCTCTAGAGCCTTGAACCAGGTCTCAGTTACTGCACATATATTGATGTTCTCCATTTTTAGGAGTGCCTCGAGAGAGTGCATTTTGAGGTTTAGACTTCTAGCGTAGCATTATCTTCAGATTTTGCATGCTTATATCTGATATGGCGGTGGTTTTGTCCTTTGAGCTTTGCCTAAAAAAGGCACTATAAGGGTGGCAAGAGCCTTAGCCAGTAACCTGAATCCCAGGGGGCAACAAGTGCAGACCATCTCTGGCAAAGCATTGTGGTCTGTCGATCATGTCATCCCAGGCAGACAAATATTGGATCCCCCTTTGAATGACAACAGAAACTTAGCCAATTGTTGAAGTCAGTCATTTTGTCCTTATACTGTAGTATCATTCTGGGCAAAGGCAGGATGTTGCTCAGGGCTAGGGTCATACCTGCCTGTGCCACATGATCAGAGAGCTCTTCCATGTCTCTTTTCATGTAGTCCAGGGTGGTACATCTCAAGTCATTCACTCCAACATTAATAAGTTATAACAATTCACAATTCATAAGTTATAAAAATGGTACAGCTCTTCCATTAAATAATAAACCATCAGTCACATGATGTCCTTAATTAAGCACTCATTCTTATTTATTCAATCCATAACATTTTCTGTCACTACACTACCATATATATGAAGTGCATTCTATACAATGAAATTAAGTTGCATTCATTCAAATATAAGAAAGAGAAATTATATCCATAGGGCTATAATTTAGGTCAGACCTTTAGAAATAGCCATTTAAATCTAGATAAAATAATGTATATGTTAAAGTAATTCAAAATACACCCTGAATGATCTAATGAATATTTGCACAAAGCACTGGTTCCACTTCATATCATCGAATTATCATTTCATTGAATTGCAAACCATCGAGACCAAATCGTCGAAAACCCATTTCATCGAAAACTCATTTAATCGAATCTCAAATCGTTGAAATCTATGAAGCAACTACAAATAACATCCCAGACAGTTTGTACTATGTGTATGCAGGGGGGCAAGCCCCCCTGCACCCCCCATGTGGGGGGCTCCGCCGCCCACACCCCCCGTAATTAAATATACCAACTCCAAGGTTGCACTACACTGGGGGGGAAAGGTAATTTCCTAACCCCACTGTAGTTGGTTGGGGGGTGCAGGGGGGCTTGCCCCCCTGCATAAACGTAGTAAAAACATTGTGGAATGTTATTTGTAGTTGCTTCATAGTTTTCAACGATTTGAGATTCGATGAAATGGGTTTTCGACGATTTGGTCTCGATGGTTTGCAATTCAATGAAATGATAATTTGATGATATGAAGTGGAACCATATATATATATATATATATATATATATATATATATATATATATATATATATATATATATATATATATGTATATATATATATATATATATATATATATATAGAGAGAGATGTATGTAATAGGAGGTGAAATCCTGTCTTCAAAACTTCATGAAGTACATCCAAGATAAAAACTACCACAAAAGGATTGTAACATGTAAGCCATCCATTTTGTTTTACAAGAAATAGGGCTTCTGATACTAAATACTTAACCAAAATTAAAAATTTGGGAGTAATGAAGCTGTCAACTGCACGCACACACACACACACACACACACACACACACACACACACAAACACACACACACACACACATACACACACACACACACACACACACACACACACACACACACACACACACACACACACACACAAATATATTGGTTTACAGTCACATTTTCATATTGTAGTCACTTGAACTGGGATAGTCAAAATGCTATTTTCTAGTTCTCATAATGCCAAACTGAAAATGGTTGAGTCCATAACAGTGGATGCTAGTGTGTATTAGCTGTTGTGATGCCGACATTCTGTTTGGAGATCGCACTACAGTGAGGATCGGGAAATGTACTCTTTTCCTCACTGTAGTGCAATCAGAGTTTGTATATATAAGTAGCAGGGGGTGTGGGTGGTGCAGGGGACTTAACACCCTTGCAAAACATTAGTCGGAAATCACTGGATTGCAAGGTACATTGGGTAATGTCGACAATGTCGAATATGGATGTGAAAACATTACCGTTTTCATCATTTTGCCTATGTGATGTTTTTATTTTCAGTATTCTTTTTGGATTAAGTCATCACTCAGCTGAGTGATTTTCAGAAATGTGATAGTAAACCTTATAAGTATCTATCTGTATGTATATATATATATATATATATATATATATATAGTTTACACTCTTTCATTTCTGGCATGGTTACTTTCCACCTTGAAACAGTTAAAAAATTGTCCTAAATTCTTATCATTTCTGCAGATGAATTTATATTTAGATAGCAACATATTAAATAAAATATTATCCAACAATAATATATACCATTGTTAATTATTTCTGCAATCAGATGTGAATTGGCCCCTAAATTGGTCAGAAGTCTTATTTTGTCTTTTGTCTCATTTTTCTTTTCTTTATGTATCATTAGTGAAGAATGTGGAAGTAAATCAACTCCCTGCTTAACTTTATGTAAATTCAGAATGAGGTAACATCTATGTCTATGTCTAAATCTGTATGTCAAATATGTGCTATAAATCGAGTGTTCACTCGCACTACTACAGATTCTTTTAATATGCATATATTGAGATTTTTTTTTTTTTTTTAATAAATAAAGGAGCACAACTGTTTTTGGGCTGGAAAATATTTTAGAGGAAAAAAACAAAAGCAAGAAATAGAACTGCCAAGAGATCAATCAAAATTCCTGTAAATGTTTATGTCTAAAAACTCATAATCTCAGAATTCATTTCCATGTTGAATTTGGTATCAGATCTATAAGTATTTAAATATTCCATGAACTTCTATAATTCATTCTGATTCACTTCTCAAATCACCCAACAGTCATGAAGATAACTGTGTCACATATTGAGGTTAGGAAGAAAATTATTGCTAGCACGGTCATTAACATGTATAAAATACCCTTTGAAGATGATATCATAAATAAGAGCAAAAGCTGTTCCTATTGTCAACCCCTTCATCTGCAAATAACCTTTATAATTATAGTAAAACATTTATTTTTAAAACCAACTCAATGAACTGTATTAAAAAAATCCCAAAATTCAAATGTAGTAAGAGCAGCCTTGTCAAACCAATATTATTGCTCGTAGAGCATGTGGGATAAAGGTATGTAAGGAATTTACACATCAACCAGAAATCTGTAACTTGTACAATTGAAACAACATTTAAAAATTCTGTTGACTCTTGTAATCTTGATATAATATGTGGTAAAACGGGTTTCAAACAAATGTCTGAAAAACAAACATTTGGTTCAGTTAAATATCCCCTTCCTTAGACAATAGGTCTTCCAGGTGAGTTTTAGGAAAGTCATATGTCACAAGTGCTAATTCAATAAAGGTGTTTATAATAATAATAGAAAAATCTGTGTAGCTGAATCTTTTACTGAAAGTTTGATATACATACATGTATATATATATATATATATATATATATATATATATATATATATATATATATATATATATAAATATATTGCACTTTCGGCATTTTGGTTGCAGGATTTTGGTCTTCAGCATTTTGGATTTTTGATATTTAAAAGTAGATCTATATGTATATGTGTGTGTGTGTGTGTGTGTGTGTGTGTGTGTGTGTGTGTGTGTGTGTGTGTGTGTGTGTGTGTGTGTGTGTGTGTGTGTGTGTGTGTGTGTATATATATATATATATATATATGTGTATATATATATAGAGAGAGAGAGAGATGGGTGTTGGACATCCTGTCAAAATAACAGAATGCTGACACCCAGAAAACAGCACCATTTGGTTAACACATGGGTGGTAAACAGATGTTCCAAACTGAAAATCCCCAGGTACAGGAATATTCCCTTTCCCCAGGGACTGTGTGATCTCAGAGTTAGTATATATAATTAGTGGTCAATGTTTTGGAGGTCAACATATGGGCTACTCGGCTAACGTGACTCATGTATGTGTGTGCTTGTGAATAGAGAGAAAGAAACTTACAAAATATCAAACACAAAGCATTGACATAAATAAGTTCAAACATATAAAATATCCAAAATCTTAACACTGGACCTGCAAATTATTGAAAAAAGAAAACAGTTTCCTTTTCTAATATTTACACTAAAACCCCAATAAAAATATCCTGCAATTTATTTGAACAATAGTAGTAATGTTAAGGTGAGGATTCTTTTTAAGGTAAAGTGCAGCGTAAGTGTTGGGGTACTGACAGGGGTAGGGTTGGGGTTAGTACCCATTACTAAGGTGATTCAGGAAGGCTTCACTTTAATAATGTGTGTTAACCCTAACTCTGCCCCTGCCAGCAACCTTAACCCTACATCTTACTTAAAAAGACCTTTTCTGTAACACTGCAACTACACAAAACAGACTCAGACACATCATCACTCATCTATATACACACACACACACACACACACACACACACACACACACACACACACGCACAGAGTAAACTATGCCTAAACCTAACCTTACCCTAACATCCAAACACATGCACAGCACCCCATCCTATCTCAAACCCCACTTACATGTCTCAAGAAAACATACTTTGAAATTATGAATGTCTGACAGTCTGAATGTTCAAAAATCTCTACTACCTCTTGCATTTATCAGACAAACACACACACACACACACACACACACACACACACACACACAGATGTTTTTTTTTACCTCAAACAGTGGCAAAGCCAATACATCTGATCAAAATTTCAGCTGATTGAGCTGTACTGGATTTTCTGAATAAGATCATGTGCAGCAGTGTTTGGGAAATTATCCCTTTCCCACTCAAGTAAGTTCTTGCAGTTGGGGCTTTGGGGGTTGCAGACATTTGGATCTGGGGTGCAAAAATGTGTTCTTAACAATGATCTGCAGTAAATGAGATAATCAGTGTTAGACTTGTTCTGAAGTGTTCTTGAGAACCCCAGAATATGAAACCAGACCTTTAATTCTGGATCTTTTGATGGCTTTTGTCCTTCAATCCTGTTTTTTTACCTAAGTCGGTGTGATATTTCTAGGGCTATTTTATAGAAAATGAAGCTTAGTCTAAAAGGTAATAGTATAAAACTACAATTAAATCATTATAACTGTAAAATTGCCAACCCACTTAGGATAACAACTAAAGAACTAGCAAATGAGACGTTAAACCAAGGAGCTGGTGGTAGCTCAGGTGGAAGTAAAAGATCTCATGGCACCAATCAAAAGGAGTAGGTGAAATTCCAGAATTCCTGGCCAAATTTCTCCAAATAATAGAAATACTTCCTTGTGTCTCACCCAAATTGAGACTACTAGCCTAGTGTGATTAAGCTGGCCAAAGAAGAGACATATGCATAGAAATTTAGTGAGGACTGGTAAATCTGTAGCAATTACCTTTTAATGCATTTGTTTTTGGAAGAACAATTCCTTGTTATTGGAAGAGCAATACTATAATTCTTCTTCATGTAATTATGGGACTACATGAAATTATTAGAAAGCATGAGTTTTATCTCAAAATGGAAAAATAGAGAAGTACAGACTGTAATGCAAACAAAATAACAGCAGAAAAACATATTAGTTATTTGCCGTATTGATTTTGAAAGGTGCAGGGCCTATGCATTTAGCTCTACCCCCAAATTCAGCAAACGTCCATGCAGGAATAACTTATTCCTGCACAGAAGTGACCGTGGCTGTTCAGCACAGCAGCGCGCCATACATATGTATGAAGGCACGCTGCCGTGCTGTAAAATGGACATGGGTCTGTGTACAAGTGCAGGGGTGTGTGTCTGAGAGCAGTGTTCTCACAATACACACACCCTGCACACTAGAATTGCCATACGACAATTTAAAATGAGCAAGAATGCTCGTAACACCCCCAACCCATCAGGGTAAGAAATGTGGACAAAGCCATAAGGGACAATCATCCCTACAAAGCCAGAAAGTTGATAGAATATCAGGTTTAGCATAAGCACTTAGTGCACACCTCCCAACCCATCAGAGTAAGGAATCTGGACAAAGCCATAAGGGACAATCGTCCCTACAAAGCCAGAAAGTTGCTAGAATAAGAGGTTCAGCATTAGCATGGGTATTCTAAAGAGTACATATTAAAAACACAACAAATAAAATTTATTTTTGAGATATGCAATAAAGTTTAAGCATAGCAGCGCAGACGTGCCCATTGCTTAGCTACGCTTAGCCCAGCTGAAACGGCAGTATAAGTTAAAAAGCAATAGATATACAGTATAAACATAAGTGAAATAGTGTAGCAGTTAGAGCATACACTTTGTATGTAGTTATTCACAGTTCAAGTCTCCCCATAGCCATTTCCATTTTGTATGTGTAAACATTACAATTATTTATTTGTATATTTATGTAGGAAGTAACTTATTTGTTTCAACCAGAGTAGTGCATTAGGCCAGATGTCAGGTGTCAGTGTAATAAAGTAGTGAAACCCCCATATAAACACAAGTGCCCCATACAGTATAGTCACAAAAGAATAAATTAATCACAGCACATTGGGGAATGTCAGGGAAGGTAAATAAATCTATATTATGTAATGAATGATGAATCAATCCCATACAGGTCGTAGACCAATATAATAAAACATAAGCAATGCTAAGCATTGCACAGCTATGTTGACCAGGTGTAAGCACTGTGTACATATGAATACTAAGCAATGAATAGCCTAGCTAAGTGGATTTGCCCTGTGATAAGCAGTGCTGAACCTGCCCCTTTAAGTACTGCCAACCTTAGCTAAGCAGGTTTGCCCGTAGCTTAACGGAGCTCAGCAGTTTCAAAAGTAACTAATCACACCAAAGTGTGGGAAATCGGCCCTATTTATACCCTGTAGGTGGGAATACAGCTCATAAATAGTTAGGGCTCATCACTGCAGGCACCATGGTTGGAGTAGGAGAAGGTGTTTGTTTGCTTTCGTGCATAATGCTGGGGCATTCTGGAGTCCAGAGTCATGGTTGGATTCCTTGTTGAAAACCATGATTTGAGACTGCTGCAGGGCCAGTACCAGGGCTCAGAATATAAAGCGGAGGCCTGGGACCATCTCGCCAATGAACTCACCAGTGCTACTGGGATCCCTCAGAATGGTGAGCAGGTTCGGCATCACTATGCTGATCTCAAGCGGAGAAAGAGGGACCTTCTAGACCAGTGGGAACAAGACACTTGGGCAGGGAAGGCCCCAGTAGTGTTAAGTATCAGTATCAGTTGCTGTTTAAGATAATCCAGGCTGTGTATGTGATGGATATGTAGTCATAAATGTTTCTCTGTCTCCTGTACAGTTGCAGCTGAGAGGGCTTCGAACATGGAGGCACATGGAAGCAGGTTGCAAAGGCTGCACCACAAGACCCGTGAGTACTGATCTAGCTGGCTGTATAATCAAAAGTAGTAGCATATCACCTGTCAGTGCTGTAATCTGTGTATTGTTTGAACTGAATAAAACTGAAATTACCACAGATAATGCTAGTGATATACATAAAACAGTGATGACTTGTCAATAAAACTATACAACTCTGGACTGTTGTGTTTTATTTGCAATGTGTTAGTGGTAATTGGAAATGTGTAGAGCTTTTGCACAGCAAATATGGCTCTGATAGCATTAAGTATCTAAGGTTCATGTGGCAAACAGTCAAGTCTAGTACAACAGATTAAGTATAACAAAGTTACCCTGCACTATGATCTAATAGCTGAATATTAAAAATGCTTGATAACCCTTATTCCCTCTAATGTAATATCTGAAAGTGTGAGTACACAGTAGAACAACTGTCTGCCATGCAGGAATGTCAGAAGTACAAGGTCAGATTGGCCAAATCATAGACTAATAGGTAGAAAACACTCACACAAAAAATAGCAGTTCTTTGATCGCTTGTTCTGATAAAAATCAGCATTGTGACTACTTTTTTAACAAACTGTCAGGGTTTGTATCCCGGGAGTGGTACTAAACTGTCTTTATATTTCCACACAAGAATATGTGAGTATTGTTACAAACAGTCAGGTAGTGTAAACGCACATTTTCCCACTGCTTCAGCAGGTAAGGCAGGCTGGATATTAACCGTAGGATGTGTCTCTTATACACTGTGTAGAACACACACTGGCCAGCCCCAAGGCTGCAGATTACAGCAAGAGAAATGCATAGACCACTTAGTTTTCCCCCAAACATGTCCCTCAAGTGTCACGCCGTCATGGCTATTAGTCACTGTCACCAGCACCCATGGTGCTGTACAAAAATGAAGGTAGACTATGACATTAGCACACACACACATGCAGTATGATTGCACATATCAAAGCTGAACCCTGTTAATGTGTAGAAACACTCAGGTAGTGTTAACCCAATTTTTCCACAGGTCCGGCAGGTAAGTGCAGCTGTATATTAGGTGCACGAAGTTTGAACTGATAACTGGTACAACACCCACTGGCCAACCCCAAGCCCAGTGTCATATCTGGAGAGTACTGAGTAGGCTATAATGTACAAAACAGTTGTGAGCAATGTAATAACATATAGTTTTTCATTTCTCTGTCTCACTCCCACCCTATCTGCAACAATAATACAACCAAAAAATAAATGGTATGTTTTTAACAAACCTATTGTTGGGACATGTTCCCTATTGTTATATCAATTTTTCAATGTCTGTTTATTGCTGTTCCCTGTTGAAATTAAATCATTGGTGGCCTGTTGCTATCAATGTAACCTGCATGCTGCTGTAATATCCACTGTGGTTCCATATCTGCATGTGTTCTGTTTGCCATGCAACTGATTGAGAATTGTGTTATGGTGTCTACTGGAACACCCATGCATGCTGTTATAACTAATCCGGGCATTGTATTGTTCATAACTAGCCAACATACATTGTAAACTGTCAACACCCTAGCTCGTCTGGGAAGGACAATACCAGAGGATCCACCTGTCCCACCTCATATGGCTGTGGCACCAGGCCCCAGCACATCTTGGACCCACCCTGGATCTTCCTTGTCTGCTGGGCTTGTACCACCCATAGGTGGAACCACTTCAAGGGATGGGGCTCACCCCCCCCTTGGAGTGGGCACGGACAGGAGCCCATCACCTGATGTCAGGTCCAGGGTCTGGTGCAAAGGGAGATGCAAAAGGAGTTTGCAGCTCAGCTATGCCAGCTTGAGGGCCATGTGGTGCATCTTGAGGGTCAGCCTGCCCCTCCTGCTCAGCCCCAAGCACAGCCACCTTTGGGGCCATGAAAGTACAGTGGTAACTGCCCATGGGTGAGGACCTCAGTCTCACTGTAACCATTTGTGGGCTCATGTGCCTCTGATTCTCAACCACCCTCCCCGTCAAGGTGTTCACCCCCACATGTGTCATACACTGCCCCTGTCTTGTCTGTCTTGTCTGTTTTCCTACACAACCTCCCTCCCCACATATACCTACTATCCTTCCCCAACAACCCACTCTCACCTTAAAAAAAAGGGGCAATCTGTTCCCACAAAATATTACGCCCCATACATAGCTGTCCATTTCATAGATGTGTACACTGGACACATGTAATCTTGTCCAATTGCCTAGACAACACATTACTGTTGTCATCACCCCTCTCTCAGGGGTATGAGTATCCAAATTCCACTCCAAATTTAATACATATTCACAGCTGTTGCTGTAGGAGAAATGGACAGCTATGGGCCTTCCCTACTTCCATCCTGCACATCCCTATCCATCATTCATCTTGTTGTTCCCTCTGTGTGCCTCTTTTATCATCACTTTCCCATCACCCCTTTTTCTTTTCTTTCAAAGAAATTAGCACGGTGGTTAGTGGGAGTATGTGCCATTAAGTGAAGCTAAAATGGAGTAACCATATTTTAGCAATGCTTAGCTTTGCACAAACCTGCACAAACATGCTTAACGCTGCTCAAAACTGCCTTAACCACTCTGTATCCAACAGTTCTTGTTCTGCTTAGCAAACAAATAAACAGCCCTTACAAGTCTTGACCTCAGGACCCTGTACACTATAGTCACAGCCATTAACCACTAAGACATCTGAGCTGTGTAAATGTCTGTTGTTTTTCAAATATATAATTCAGTACATATACTGAACAGTAGTGAACAACTGCTTTGACTACTACAATTGTTTAGTACTTGTAAGTGAAAATAGTGTTTAACCAGTCATGTTCTTATATGTAAATATACACATAGATTAATATGGTGGGATACACCTGAGAAGGTATATACAACACTCATGTTTACACATAAAATGATATAAATATATGTTTATACATATGTAGATATTTATATATATATATATATATATATATATATATGTGTGTGTGTGTGTGTGTGTGTGTGTGTACATATTCATACACACACACACACACACACACACACACACATATATATATATATATATATATATATATATATATATATATATATATATATATATATATAAACATATGCCCATGACATGTAGTGGAGTCATAACTCAGCACCATGACTCTCAACCTCTTAGTGCAAGGGAATGTAATGTATGTATTGCAGTTATAAATGTAGAATGTTACTACAGTGACAGGGGTTGTGTCAACATACATGTTGTGAAGGAAGACTCTTCTGAAACTGACATGTACACCATCATTTACTGACAGACATCATAAAATCATCATAGTGAAGTACCACACAAATCACAGTAATGATCCTGTGGAATACAGAAGAAATATGAGCAATAAACATGGACAGTCTGAAACAATCTGGTTAGTCAGGAGGTATACACAGAATGCCTTAGTGCAAGAAATGTGGAACAAGCCTGACAAAGGGGATGTTTAAAGCCATGAAAATTGGGAATGTATCAGAAATACTGGACTAGATAACCTCACACAGATGATGCATTTGCACCCTCCTGTCTGTCCTAACACATATTAACTGGAGGAGCAGAGATCCCAAGCCACATACTTCACCCTAGTTAGTGACATACATCTTTACACCAGTCCACTGCTTTGTCAGAAATACACAACATGTATGGTGACCAGGCAACAGTACATCTGACAAATATCTGGGCATAACACCACACTAGAGTAAATACACTGCACTGCTAGGCATTTCAGTAAGCACTGTCTACACTAAAGGCAGACTGCCACAACACTAACCCAATTTTTCTATGGGGGAATACATATGTAATTGCAAATATAGCAGGCACTACAGGCATGTAACAGCATGGAGTAACAGACACCAGTGTGAAAGTCCATACCCACAATTGATTTTAACACAGTCACAATCACAGAATGGTAAGCCTAATTAATAGTACAGTCTATCGCCTGTGTGAACAAAAGTCATCATCATGTTTGCCACTCACACACTAACCCTGCATATATTGGCCCAATTCACAGTGTGGTCTGATGCCTGACTGTAGTATGGGACATGTCTCAGTCTGGCCCTACAAACATATAGACTGATAGGGTATCAGAAACTGGAGCAGCATGCACCGTCAGATAGAACAGGACGAGCAACACTGACATCTACCCCAGTCTGTACACAGGCCAAATAACATGATCACACAACACTGCTACATAATACAGACACTCTGTCAACAATTACCATAAGTACACAAACCTCACTACTGTACAGACTATGACAGAATGTCCAGGTTTTGTCCTCAACTATTAGGCCCCCTATACATTACATGTCTGGCAGTCTGATATATCACTGGTTTGATATCAGGAATTATGTCAGTAAATAATGGCATACTGTACATATCCACCTCTTACTACATGGCATATGAAAACAAGGGTGACAGACTTGGGGGACAGAGGCACAAACACAGGGCCAATATTGACATAGTGCAGTTATAAACTGAGAACATTGCTGGTGTAACAGGGTTTGTTGTGACATGTCTCTTCTGACTGATATGAAGTCAGTAACACACATGGATGTTGCCATTTCCTGAGTACAATCATCAGTGTATGCTATTGCATTTATAAAGGCAGAAAATGTGTGAGTAACACACCAAATCTCAGGCTCCAAACTCTGGCCAGTCTGCAAATAGCCCTATAGGTAAGAGTTTTCTCAACCACATAACACTGTCATGCCAGACTTTAAATCAAGCAGAACATCCATGTTCACACAAACACTGTTAAACCAACATTACTTCAAATGTAGAACAGCAATATTTACATTCTGTCCCCATGTCTGGAACATCCCCCTCCAGTTTGTTGGCTTGTCTCCACAGTGTTTGTTGTAAGAGGTATTTCCAGCTACTCTCTGTGATGCGGTTCGTCACACACCCACATGAAGTAGTGAAGGAGAAGGGTCAACACTCACTTACAGTGCTTACTTATAGGAGTGTGTTTCCATGCAATTGGCCATAGGAATGACACCACAGGTGTTCCACATGCAATTAGCAAGTGGAGGACTCCAATTTGTGCACAGGCCATCAGCTGATCATAACCATTACCAACCAAAGTCAAGCTGCTACCTATGCAAAACAGATGCATTTTTCCACATCTACCAGAGAGGGAGTGAAAGAGAGACAGAGGGAAAGAAAGAAAGGAAGAGGGAAAGAGCCAAGCGTGTTTGTGTATGATCTGTGGGTGGAGAGAGGTCTCTGGGTATTATAATGGTTGCCTATATATATAAATGTATGGTTGTGTATTGTCTACAACAACCTCTACAGTGTTTGTCAACTGTTGGTCTTGTAATGTGACATTGGGACATATGGGTCCTCAATATGAAAATGTAGCAAAATCACACTACAATAGATCCTGTTATTTACACAACCACACCAACACCCTCACAGAATACTGAAGGCAAACACACTTGGCAGTACTGAGTTTCAAGCCCTATCTAGTTATGTATTGGTACTACAGTGTTACGCAGTTATCACAAACACCACAGAGCTTTTATATTAAAGAGCTGTCCAAACATATCATTGAAGGAGTGTGACATCAGCTGCAGTGCTAAAGGAGGGGTAAGGGAAGTGCAGTAAGTGTGGATGACAACAAAATCAGGTGTCAACAAAGGCTCACACACAGTTTTACAGTTGCTAGGACCAGGATTAGAACTCCTACCTAATTAGTTTGTTACACTATGGTATTATGCAGTTATCACAAGCTCCATGGAGGGTATATGTTGAAGAGCTGTCCAAAGGTATCTTTAGGGTGAGTGACATCAGCTGCAGTGCTAAAGGAGGGGTAAGGGAAGTGCAGTAAGAGTGAATGACCATACAATCAGATGTCAACAAAAAATCACACATTTTCGTAGTTGCCAGGACCAGGATTAAAACTCCTACCTAACTAGTTTGCTACACTATGGTATTACACAGTTATCACAAGGGCCACAGAGGTTATATGTTAGAAAGCTGTCCAAAGGTATCTTTCAAGGTGAGTTACATCAGCTGCAGTGCTAAGGGAGGGGTAAGGGAAGTGTAGTAAGTGTGAATGACCACAAAATCAGGTGTCAACAAAGACTCATACACTCGCACACACAAACACACACATTTTACAGTTGTCAGGATCAGGATTAGAACTCCTACCTAACTAGTTTGTTGCACTATGGTATTACGCAGCTATCACAAGCATCATGGAGCGTAAAGTGCTGAGACTTGGCCAAAGAGTTATTTCAAGGTGACTGACATCAGCAGGCATGCTAAAGTTGGCAATGGCAGGTGTAATGAGTTTGAATGGCCTCAAAATAATTCACCTCCACATACACACATTATCATAGCTGCCATATCTGGGATTATAACTCCTACCTAAGTAGTTTGCTACACTATAGTATGACGCAGTTATCACAAGCACCACAGAGCTTATACAGCTGAGACTTGGCCAAAGGGTTATTTCAAGATGACTGACCAGCAGGAGTGCTAACATTGACAATGGGAAGTGCAGTGTTTGTGAATGGGCCATAAATCATTCCTCTGGAAACACACACACACACACACACACACACACACACACACACACACACACACACACACACACACACACACACTCAGTCACACACAACTTTACATTTGACAGGACTGAGTATACAAATGCTACATGAATACTGGTTTTTACTGTTGTGTTACACAGTTATCACAAGCACCGCAGACACTATAGGGCTGAGGGCTAGCAAAAGGAATGTATACAGTGATTGACATCAGCACATCATGTGATATCAGCCAATTGGATGTATAGTGGGTGGGACAGGCCTCATAATATAATTTTATTTGTCACTGACTGTCTCTCTCTTCCCCACATCTCTCTGTGTGTATGTTTGACATATTATAGTGTGTTGGCCTTGGATATGTGTGAGTATTCCTATCCAATGTGTGTGTGAAGCACAGTGTACAATTTGGTGTGTCTGCACAGACATCTGCAAATGACAGGTAGGTATAGTCCACTGTGTTGTCAGACATGGGCTTCATTTCTCTAACTGTAGGAGAATGTCCAGATGACCTTCTGTTTTGAGTGTCTGAATCCATTCCAGGTAGAGTTGTACACCAGTCCAGGGTCTGGTGTCCTCAACCTACAGATAGCAACCTGTTTCTCCAGGATATCTGTAGATAGGTTGACAATATGGAGTCACAATGGGCGACAGACAGGGGGATACTGTAACTATCGCTGTCTTTGCTGCTTGTGTTACATGGTTGGTGTTAGCAGAGATATTCAGACATATGTACTGTTTTACACTGTGATGTATTATGTCATCAACTACTTACAGATATAATTATTTGCTCAAAGTTATTTACTTGGAAATACAAGATGAATGAAGCTAAGTCCAGTATTGTGGTCTGCAGCCTACACATTTTTACACACTCCTGCCATTCTGGAGGGGTAGCTACAGACACTTGCTGATGGGTCTGTGTAAATGATCCAGCACCTTGGTAGTATGGTGGCTGAGGATCCCTTTCTTGTACATATATTGACTTAACAGAATGGCCATATCCTGCTGTGGCCATACCTCTCAGCTGTACAGATTCACCCAGGTTACCCAAAGGCAGGGCTCATATATCTGGTCAGTTACCCTTCACATTGTGGTTTACAAGCAGGTTTGCAGCCACCCATTACTGGGTTTCCAGGCAAGGGTAGTATGGGCACACATCAGAGTTTCAGACTTCACACACTCCATGACATCCATGCATCTACACCCCCCCCAATCTGTTATTCTATACTCATCCTAACATTATGCAAGTGATATATGGGAAGTATCCCTATAGTTGGCCCTTCATCCCATCGGTATTTAAGGATTGGTCCACAGTCCATGCAATAGCACATGGGGAGAATGCTACTGGGATTTGTCTATATGGCCTTGCATTTGTGCTCTGTTGATGGTGTTAATTTATTTGGGACCCCATGAGATACCATACATTGGCAGTATGGGTGAGGCACAGGCCTTTGACAGAGGACTGTAGGCCATTTGGTAGTGAGGCAGGCCATCTGTAGCAGGCCAGTCCATTCTGTCTCTCCTACATTCCCAGGCTGTGAGCCAGTGGATTACCCTGGGGTGACAGGGTAAGTGTGCAGGGTGTTAATGGCAATAGTTCCTGTACATATTGACCCATTGGTCCAGATGCAGGCAAGGTGCTGCATAGGACACCTCTTCAGCATGCTGCATTCTGTGGGTATTCCCATACAGAAGTGGGGTCATACTGTACTCATTCCCAACAGCAAGAATATGACCTGTGATAAACATGTGGCTGATGGTGGGGTGATCTGAATGCATGTGTGATATGGAAGCTACTTGCAGCTGACTCACAGATGTTCTTGGCACATTCCCCTTATGCTGCCCTGTGCAGGGACATAGGCAGTCTTTCATTACTTCATAACTGTGCCTTTTGTGGTCTGACTGTGATTGTCCAGACTACATCAGTATTCCATACTATGCAGACAACTAATGTGCTGCTAACCTGTATGTACAATTCCAAAGTTGTGTGCAGTTGACAGTTACATTTTATGCACTCTGTCTAGGGTGCTTCCACCTGTGTACTGTGTGTATGTATGGGCCCACATTCATGGCATGTCCATCTTTCAGACAGTGACAGATATTGACATCTGGACAGTGAGTATGGCCGACTGCTGACATGGGTCTAGTTGAGAAGCATTGTGCTTGGCACTGCAGTTGTCAGAACATGGCGCTGTCATCCACAGTAAAGCCCACAGGCCACCAAGGCACAACACTCCATGCCTACATGCTGACCACTTCCACACAATATTGGACACACGACAACCTAACAATGGACCCCTGCATATTTTACACATGCAACAATCTATCATGTAGATTCAGCCAGCTCAGGTAATCAGTGCTCAACTGTTATTACACCTCACACTTACATTTTACTGCATTTCTACATAGGATTGTGGGGGGGGGGGCACACCTGATGAGTTTAAACATTTATTATGACTGTAGTGGTATTTCAGGTACTCTGTTGGCTTCCATTTCACTTTGTATTCTGACCTATCATGCAGACTGGAGGCATATCAGTAGTGAACAGATCTTAGGTCTTATTGACCTAATTTCAGTTTCAGACTTCCTACCCTTCAGAACTGACATACAACTGCCAGACCTATTGTAGTCTGTCTGTGTAGGTCTGTAGGGGGACTGTTAACCATTGTCATCAATTGGAGGCCTTAGCCCAGCCATTCTTTATGGTCATCTGCACCTGTTCTACTGGCTGAGGCTGCTGGTGGGTATGTGAGCCTCACTGACATGCATGTGTGTGTTCTATGGACACACATTTGGGCCACCACATTTACTGCAGTGGGATTTGTCACCTTGTCTAGTACTGCCTAGTATGTAAACAGCAGTATTTGTTATGGATTTCATGCTGCCCATATAGGTGTACACTATCTGCTGCCATCCCATTCAGCCACCCGATTCCCTTGCATGCTCATGTCCATACCATAGATACAACTATCAGAACATACTACTCCATTCAGCAATTGATAGGATGACTGACTTACCTTGTGGCTGTGCCAGTATTGAGGACAGTGCTGGAGGGCTGACTATGTCAGATGCACATAGTACATTCCCTATATATGGTAAATCACAGATAGTGTCATGTTTGGCATCCCTTTAACTGTATGTGCGAGTCAGAGAGAGGTGTCATTCATTGGGTCCCTACCATGTTAGTGTATGTGCTATGCGTTGTCTCTTTGCCAAGGCCTGGGCATACTGGGCATGCCTCCTTCTGCCTACTGATTAGCAGCATGCATTGGCTTGCTTTTGAGGTACAAAAGCTTTTGCCCCACAATATTTTTATGGGTTGTATGATATTAGAAGTGTTGAAGTTTTAAATTTCCAATGGTCTAGATGTTTTACTTTTGATAAATTGTGTATCAGTTGAAACAACATGCAATTACTAATAGCATGCCCCAAGCTTGGAGCAATAGTTTATAATAGTAGTTAAGAATCCCTACTATATATATCACAACATAACATCTGTAACTGATAATAAAAAGCAAACAGATAATGAACCTAGGAAATACTTTCTTATAACACCTGAAATTATGATTTGTATGGTTGCACATATATTCTTGGTCCAAACAAAACAGGAGTCCATAGTAAAAGATTTCAGCATTTTTGCTGATGGTAAGCGAGGTTATGCAGAAAATATTTAGAAACTGTGCTATGAAACTAATAGTGTAGATGACAGCATAATTATATCTTTTAATTCAAGAGAAAGTGCAGTGATAATTTACCTTTTTATCTTGACTTGTCAGGTTAATGTGGAGAATATAATAAGGATGTGGGGATGAAAAGTACCCAGGTGCAAAATGTTGGGGGCTGAAACATCCTGAGGTGAAACTTACCTGGGTGTGAAATGTCGGGGGTGAAACTTCCAGATCCCAGTGAGGTTATGGCTCCCAAAGATTACAACATCTACTAGTAAAATTAAATAGGTGCAAAAATTTACCAAAATAACTGCTGGGATTAAGGACATCTACTAATAAATATTTTTAAACGTCTTTGTCCTGTTTTATATACTGGAGGAAAACATGATTTAGGTGCAAAACATTTTAGTAGATGACCTGTATGGGAATATTTTGGTATGCATGTTGCAACACAACAGCAACAGCAAATTTATCAGGAAAAATTTCCTTTGAAAGGTAGAACTGGTGATGTTTCACTAAACTGCCCACAGTGCACATTAAGTGTATATATCATACATTGTATTATGTATACTATAATGTATATAGTGTGTGTGCATGTGTTTCTGTCTCTGTTACCTTCATTGTACTGGAACCCATTCATGCCTTGAGCACATTGATTGTTAAGACAGGGTCAAACATTTCACAACTCAGAATTGAATGAAGTGAGGGTAAGGTGGGTAAAGAGATGCTACCCAACAAACATTGAATATGCACTTTTCTGTTATCAAAATATGTTAGAAAAACTAGCAGCTACAGCGGTCTTGTCAAGAAAGCTAATAGTTTGATGACCTTATTTCTAATAAATGATTGAATCAAGCCTTGTAATTATTGTTCTTTTACTCTGTTTCTAGACTGCAGATTGAAAAGCAGACATTAATAGATATATGGATAGACAAACAACCCCGCATAGATATAAATCTTCTGAGGAAGAAGCACTGATAAAATATACTATTATGGAAACATCATCTGTTGTCTTGGGAATACTTTTAACTTGATGCCATTGCCCTAAGACCCCTTTAAACCCTTCTGTTGATAGTCTGTTACTGAAGTTACAACTATTACCCAGATGACTGTTTTTATTATGTTATTAAATGTAGTCTCGCTTTTTATTCCAGTTTTCTTATTTTTATTGCAGCATTCATGCTAGACTATTACACATGAGCTTGTAGAAATGTCAAATAGCATATAATGCATTTAATTTCAAGGATACCAAACTATTTAGAGCAACTGTCACTTGGACATCTAATGACATTTATATGCCCGAGGAAATATTTCTGAAAGATAATATGCAGACGATATTAAAACTTATATTACTAAAGTCCTGTGGCACACAATTTCAGTATAGCTGCCAATTTTAAAATGTCATTTCTGGTTTTACTCAGGGATTCTGCACAAATGTATTAAGAATGTTTTGTGACTTTTTCAGTAGCTCTAAAATATATGCTTAAAAGATTTTTCAGTTCTTATGACTAATTTACATTTTCAACAGTGTAATTATATGCTACTATGAATGGTCATTAAATTTCTTCACCTTTAATTTAATTAGCATAGGTACTGTCTTCACAGATGAAAGTACTATCACAAACTGTCGCAATGTGGTTAGGGTAACTGCTGATCAACTCCCATTGTTTCATGTTGTACTGTCGATGCACAGTAGAAATTCTCATATTTTGCAACAGGTGCAACAGCAATTTAATGAATTCATGTTGTGAGTAGCACATGAAAAGGACAGTGACCTTCGAAAAATGTCTGACATTTTACGGCCCTATGTGCTTTCCTTCTGGAATGATATGCTAAAACAAATGTAGCAGTCTATAACTCATGAAACTGGGATCGTGTGGCATATGTAGGTAACTGAGAAGTTGCAGTGGTCACCTTTTACAGGGCTAAGAGACAGGACTCTAGGAATTGTCTAGACATCAGCAATCTAGAGAGGCACATTCAGGCATGATATGCAGTTTGTTAGCTGTCAGTCTGTTAAAGAAATAGCTGCAAGAGCAATTTATTTTACTTCAAGTAGCTGAACATTTACTAATTTTGGAATCAGTTTCAGTGTAAACATCAGCAGCAGTTTGAATCTTAAAGCAAAAAATGATTTGCTCTGTTTTCAGTGACAGTCCAGAGTCGGTCTGAAGAATGACCAGTTCTTTTAAAGCATTCAAAGTCAGAATACATACTTTTCTGTGAGGGTTTTTTTTGTAGGTGTCCATTTACATTTTTTTTTTTGAGTTGAAACTCTACAGTTGCTAAACTTACTCTGGCTAAATACACTACTACGCCAACGTGTTTCTGGGTCACCCTGTGCAGCACTGTAGCTAGGAAATTGTCTCCCCCACTTAACTTAACCAACAATAAATGTCAGCCTCTTATTATCCCTAACTTTCCTATAGATAAGGCGACTCAGAGACAATAGCTGTTTTTAAAACACTGAGAGCCAGGAAACAAGTTATCTGTCCACTCTTCATATATTTTGTGGAGCCTATATGCAGGCATTGTTTGTGCTTTTTCAAGGAATGCTCTACTCCTGTGTATTCTCAACTTATTTCAGTAAAAGATAACTTTCACACAATGCTTTTCTCTTCTTTCTCCTACCTTACACTGATTGTTTTCTGCAAGTGCTAATGCTAGTTGCTGATCCAACCCCCTTCATTTGCTCTCGCTGCGCTCAAGCTCACTCCGCTCCATATACCCTACCCCCATTCTCACCCACCCCACTTGAATCACATTTATACCTAAACCAACCCCACCCACATCTCCTGATTATCCAACCCCAACATTCCCAACCCCCTCCTTACTTCTCCTCCTATCTTTCTCTCCTCCCTCTCCTGTAACACCCTAATTACCTACTACTTCAACTACCTGCAGCTCACTTACTGCATCTCACCACCACCCTCTCAAAAGTACCCTGGCCTACTCTCATTTCACACTCCTACCACCTCACATCTTTAACCTTCCACTATTCATGGCTCACATTCACACTTCAACCCCATCCTCATCTCTGCTATCCTACTAATTTACCTTACATTCCTCACATCCTTTCATGCTAACTTTAATCAATCTCATCTAGCCCCTACCCTGTCTTATCCTCTACTCTCTAAAGAGCCCTCCTTACCTTTACAAATTGCCCCTTCTCTTTTAAACACATCCTTTTCTCAGTTTTGCAGACTCAGAATATTCCCTAACTCATCATCCACCCACAAACTTAAATACAAACCCAATTATCTCTACTCATACTGTACTAAACTAAACCCTCTCTTTAACAATCTACTACCTGATGGAGACATCCACCCCATTCCTGGTCCTACCACCCCACCCTCCACTAACATTAACCTGGTTAAACATCTCAGTATTTGTGCAATTAACATACAGAGTCTTTCTAACAAAATCAAAGAGCTGCACTCCTGGATCATTCAATATTCACCACATATCATAGCCCTATCTGAAACCTGGTTAAAACCACACACCTCTGATACTGAAATCTTACCCCCCCCCCACTACAATATTTACCGTCTAAACAGAACTCCTAAAAAAGGTGTAGGAATTGCAATTATGTAATCTGACCTCTTCAAACTATCCCCCCTACCTTTATCTCTCTCTAACTTTCACCCTGCTGAGCTACTTTTTCTTAACTGTCATCTAAACCTCCACAAGAAATTTGCCATCTAAGCTATGTATATACCACCTGGAAACAACTGTCCTATCCTTGAATCTATCCTATCTTGGATTTCTCTACATATCTCCTATGAGACCTTAATACTTGGCAATGTAAATATTGACTGGCAAAAACTACCCCCCTCCCCCTCCCACCATATTAAACTTCATGGTTTCCATCAACTTATAACAACTCCTACCCATTTTAACCAAAAAAAAAAAAAAACAAAATCTACGCCACTTTGGACTGGATTCTTACCTCCAAGCCTACCCTATATCATAACCTCAGAACCCTACCCAACTTTCTAAGTGACCACCTCCCTAGTCAAATCATATGACACTCCCCTCAACTACCCAGCTCCCACCATATTAGAGAAAAGCCCAATCTTTCTTCATTTAATACTGAAGACTTCAGCAACAGGCTCTCAGCCATTAACTGGTCCTACCTGAAATACCTCCCCCTTAATGATGCAGTTCTACAATTTAATCGTACTTTCCTGGGTCTCCTTGACTCCTTAGCTCCCCTTCAAAAAGTTAGGATCAAATCATTCCACTCTCATTGGCTCTCTAGAGACACCCTAACTCTCATGAAACAGAGAGACAGTTACTGGAAACAATGGCTATAAACCAAATCTGCAGCTTTTCTCCAAAAATACAAAATAACTCATCACAAAAACTAATCAACAATGATAAGAAAGAATTCTATTATGACACACAGTTTTCACTTAAGTCCAAACCAAAAAAATTCTGGCACACCATGAATAAAATGTTACACCCCGGTCAACCTACCACCCCCAATCCCTTCCCAGGTAAAACTCCCCAAGAAACCGCCACCACACTTAATACCCACTTCATTGAATCTATTCAAAAACTAACCCAAACCTGCCAGAGTCAAAACACTCCTCACACTTCACACACTACAAAGACTACTACCAACACTACCCCTTTAACACTCAACCCTGTCACAACTGCTTACATAAAGTCCCTTTTGCTAAAACTCAAATCATGCTCTCCCTCCTCTGACAACCTTCCTCCCCACTTCCTCAAACTTGCAGCCCACTCTATTGCCTATCCTGTCTCAATCCTCATAAACAGATCCATCCAAGAAGCCACTGTCCCCGGCATTTGGAAATCCATTTTCACCATACTACTACATAAAGGAGGTAACTCCACAGACCCATCTAACTACAGACCCATCTCCATTCTCTGCCCACTGTCCAAAATCCTTGAAAAATGTACTCACAAACAGCTTCTGAAACACCTAATTGAAAAAAAAATCTTCTCACCCCTACCCAGCATGGCTTCAGACCCAATCATAGTACCACCACTGCCCTCCTATCCTTCTCCCACACTGTAGCTGAAGCCAGAGACAAAATTCTTCTCATATCTTCCCTCTTTCTTGACCTCTCTAAGGCTTTTGACACTGCCTCTCATCCCAAGCTACTCACTAAACTAACTGATCTTAACCTATCCCCCTCCTCTATCCAGTGGTTCACTAGCTATCTCTCAAACAGGCTCCAGTCTTTGTGATGGCAATCTGCCTGCTCCCCTTTCCTACCTATCCAAACTGGTGTCCCTCAAAGCTCTATCCTTGGTCCCCTCCTCCTTCAACATCTTTACTAATCAACTATACTCTGCCTGTACCACCTCTTCCCTCATTCAGTACGCTGATGACTCAACACTCCTCTCTTGCTCCAACATCTCCAACCTTCTTTCCATCACCCAAAACACTTTCACATCTGTTAAAAAATGTCTCACCGACCACCAACTTATTCTCAACCCCAAAAAGACTTTTTTTTTTTGTCTTTTCGGCTTTTCCTGGTTAGAGGTCACCACAGTGGAACTCTGGTCTGCTAATGATCGGCAGTAGATTTTTATGGTGCTGAATTGCCAGCCCAATGCCCAACCTTCAGTGAAGGCACGCCCATTTATGCATGTCTTTCGAACTCCACTCGACCATGGGGAGGACATGCAGACTCCACACAGAAGGCACTCTAGCCAAGAATTGAACAGAAAAACCTCTTACTGTGAGGCAACAATGCTACCGCTGCACCACCGTGGCTGCTCTCAACCCCAAAAAGGATAAGCTCCTATTATTCCTTCCCAGATCTCTCTCCCACCACAAATCCACTTTTACCACCTCATCCACTGACAACACCCTAATCGAAGCAGAACCACACACCAAACTACTTGGTGCTATAATTGTCGACCAACTAAAATTCGACTTACACATACAACACTGTATCAAAAAAAAACAGAAAACTGGGTACTCTTTATAAAAATAAAAAGTTCCTAGCTCCCAACTCCAAACCTGCTCTAGCCTAGGCCTTCCTCCTTCCATGCCTTATTTATTCCTCTCCAATTCTGACCCATCTCTAGTCATCCCTACATACCAAGCTTGAGCAGACCTTTAACAATATAGCCAGATTTGCCTGTAGCCAACCTTATAGAACTCATCATTGCCTCGTCCTGGAAAAACTTCAATGGCTCAAATTCCCCCATCTTCTGCTTCTTTCCCAGCTGCAGCATACACATTTCTTGCTAGACAAGCCCTCTGTATGTCCATCTCTTTCTTCCTTAGTATCCTCCTACATCCCTGTTCGTTCACTTCATAGGTCTGACCAGAAGTTACTTAACATTTATAAACCAAATAAAACTATTGACAAACTCCTCTACAAAAACACAGTGACCCTAGCCTGGAATAGGCTAACTCCAGACATCTGTAGTATTAACTGCACCATCTCTTTCAAGGCTGAAGTAAAAAAATACTTCTTGAACTCAAAATCCTGCCTCTGTCACCATACCACCTAAACTCCACACTCACTGCCTATTCTTTCCTCTTCATCGCCTACCCTACTTAGTCATAATACTTTGTCCCAACATTTCTCCTCCTTATTTCTCTACCTCCCATCTATCCTTACCTTCTCAAAATACTCTGTTTCTCCTTCTTACCTTTCTTGTTGTGCAGCTATGTACAACTTCAATGTTATGACCATTTCTATTTTATTGTTTTGCCTATGCAATATATGTACCCTATCTGTATTTTGATTTATGTATATAATTTGCATGACAACATCTACATTTGTAATACTACTACTTTTCTGTAATTAAGTATATTTTTTCTGTATTCTGGAGCTTTTCTCGTGGGGTCTCCACTGAAAAAGGGTCATATGACTCAGCTGGACCAACTCTGTTAACAAATGTCAAATAAATAAATAATAAATACATAATAATTCTTCTCAAAAACTGCATTTTCAAGTTCTACAGGCAGAATGTGTTTGCAGTGGTAGTACGCTCATTTATCTGGTGTTCACAAGAAATGGTAATCAAAACTGGTATATGCTTGGCAGGTTAGAAAACAACTGTTTGTCAACGCTGAATGCTGGCTTTTATAGCATTGAAAACTCAGTCCCCAGGATTCAGCAAGCAGCTGGGCAGAAATAAGTTATTCCTGCACAGCAGGGACCATTCCTGTGAAGCACGGCAGTGCGTCATGCATATGTATAAAGACACCCTGCCATGGTGTAAAACGGACACAGTTCTGTGTACAAGTGCAGGGGGTGTGTCTGAGAGTAGAGCTCTCACAATACATATGCCCCTTGCACTCCAGAATTGCTGTTTGGCAATTTCAAATGAGTGAGAATGCTCGAAATACCCCCAACCCATCCAGGTAAAAAATCTGGACAAAGCCATAAGGGACAATCACCCCTATCAAGCCATAAAGTTGATAGAATAACAAGTTTAGCATAAGCACATAGTGCACACCTCCCAACCCATCAAAGCAAGGAATCTGGACAAAGCCATAAGGGACAATCATCCCACAAAGCAGAAATTGATAGACTAACAGGTTTAGCATTAGCAGGGATATTCTGAAGGGTACAAATAAAAAATAAAATAGAAATATTTTTTTTTATAAATGCGATAAACTTTAAGCATAACCCAGCCACTGGGGATGCACAAGCCAGTGCATTTCTTTGTGTCTGTCCCAAGCCCAGATAAATGGGGAGGGTTGCATCAGGAAGGGCATCTGGCGTAAAACTTTGCCAAAACATTCATGCGGACAGCAGTAAATATTTACATAATGGATCGTTCGAGGCCCGGGTTAACAACAACAACCACCAGTATTGTTAACCAACAGGGTGTTGGTGGAAATTGGGCTACTGCTGGCTGAAGGAGGAGAAGAGAGGGAAGGCATGGCAGAAGGCAGGAAGAGAGGAGAAAGGCTAGGACTGCGGTAGTCAGGGTCGGAACTTTAAATGTTGGCAGTATGACTGGTATAGGGAGAGACCTAGCTGATATGATGGACAGAAGGAAGGTTGGTATATTGTGTGTGCAATAGACCTGATGGAAGGGGAGTAAGGCTAGGTGTATCTGAGGTGGGTTCAAATTGTTTTATCATGGTGTGGATGGGAGAGAAATGGTGTAGGAGTTATCCTGAAGGAACAGCATGCTAAGAGTGTTTTGGAAGTGAAAAGAGTGTCAGATAGAGTGATGTTTATGATGCTGGAAATTGATGGTGTAATAATAAATGTTGTTAGTGCATATGCTCCACAAGCTGGGTGTGCAATGGATGAGAAAGAAAACATTTTGGAGTGAGTTGGATGAAGTGGTGATGACTGTACCCAAGGGTGAGAGAGTGATGATTGGAGCAGATTTCAATGGCCATTATGGTGAAGGGAACAGAGGGGATGAGGAAGTGATGGGTAGGTATGGTGTTAAGCAAAGGAATGCAGAAGGTAAGATGGTAGTGGATTTTGTGAAAAGGATGGACATGGCTGTGATGAATACGTACTTTAACAAGAGGGAGGAGCATAACGTGATCTGCAAGAGTGGAGAAAGATGCACACAAGTGGATTATATCTTATGTAGGAGGGCCAATTTGAAGGAGATTGGAGACTATAAAGTGGTGACTGGGGAAAATGTAGTAAGGCAGCATAGGATGGTGGTTTGTAGGATGAATGATGGTGATCAAAAAGAGGAGGAGGAGTGTGAGGGCAGCACCAAGGATCAAATGGTGGAAATTGAAAAAGGGTAATTGTGAGGTGGAGTTCATGGAAGAGTTAAGACAGGCACTTGTTGGCAGTGAAAAGTTACCAAATAGCAGGGTAACTACAGCAGAGATAGTAAGGGAGACAGCTAGAAAGGTGCTTGGTATGACAACTGGACAGAGGAAGGATGGCAAGGAGACATGGTGGTGGAATGAGGAAGTACAGGAGAGTATACAGAGAAAGAGGTTGGTAAAGAAGAAGTGGGATTGTCAAAGAGATGAAGAAAGTAGACAGGAGTATAAGGAGATGAGGTGCATGGCAAAGAAAGAGGTGGCAAAGCTAAGGATAAGGCATATAAAGAGTTGTATGAAAATTTGGACACTAAGGAGGGAGAAAATGATCTGTACTGATTGGCTAGACAGAGGGACCAAGCTAGGAAAGATGTGCAGCAGGTAAAGGTGATAAAGGATAATGAGGGGAAACATACTTACAAGAGAGGAGATTGTGTTGAGCAGATGGAAGGAGTACTTTGAAGGGTTGATGAATGAAGAGAATGAGAGGGAGAGAAGGTTGGATGATGTGGGGACAGTGAATCATGAAGTGCAATGGATTAGCAAGAAATAAGTAAGGATAGCTATGAAGAGGATGAGGAATGGAAGGGCTGTTGGTCCAGATGACATACCTGTGGAAACATGGAGGTGTTTAGGTGAAATGGCAGTGGAGTTTTTAACCAGATTGTTTAATGAAATCTTGGAAAGTGACAGGATGCCCGAGGAATGGAGAAAAAGGGTTTTGGCGTCGATTTTTAAGAATAAGGGTGATGTGCAGAGCTGTAGCAACTACAGAGGGATTAAATTGATCAGTCACAGCATGAAGTTATGGGAAAGAGTAGTGGAAGCTAGGTTAAGAAGGGACGTGATGATTAGTGACCAGCAGTATGGTTTCATGCCAAGAAAGAGCACTACAGATGCGATGATTGCTCTAAGAGTGTTGATGGAGAAGTACAGAGAAAGTCAGAAGGAGTTGCATTGTGTTTTTGTAGATTTAGAGAAAGCATATGACAGGGTGCCTAGAGAAGAGTTGTAGTATTGTATGAGGAAGTCAGGAGTGTCAGAGAAGTATGTAAGAGTGGTACAGAATATGTACGAGGGTAGTGTGACAGTGGTGATGTCTGCAGTGTGAGTGACAGATGTGTTTAAGGTGGAGGTGGGATTACATCAAGGATCAGCTCTGAGCCCTTTCTTATTTCCAATGGTGATGGACAGGTTGACAGACAAGATCAGACAGGAGTCCCCGTGGACTATGATGTTTGCAGATGACATTATGATCTATAGTAAGAATAGGGAACAAGTGGAGGAGACCCTGGAGAGATGGAGATATGCTCTAGAGAGAAGAGGAATAAAGGTCAGCAGGACTAAGACAGAATATATGTGTGTGAATGAGAGGGAGAATAGAGGAATGGTGGGGATGCAAGGAGTAGAGGTGGCAAAGGTGGATGAGTTTAAATACTTGGGATCAATAGTTCAGAGTAATGGTGAGTGTGGAAGAGAGGTGAAGAAGAGAGTACAGGCAGGATGTAGTGGGTGGAGAAGAGTGTCAAGAGTGATTTCTGACAGACGAGTACCAGTAAGAATGAAAGGGAAGATCTACAAGAGGGTAGTGAGACCAGCTATTTTATATGGGTTGGAAACAGTGGCATTGACAAAAAGATAGGAGTTAGAGCTGGATGTGACAGAGTTAAAGATGTTAAGATTTGCACTGGATGTGACGAGGGTGGACAGGATTAGGAATATTAGAAGGTCAGCCCAGGTTGGAAGGTTTGGAGACAAAGCCAGAGAGTCAAGATTATGTTGGTTTGGACATCTGCTGAGGAGGGATGCTGAGTATATTGGGAAAAAGATGCTAAGGATGAAGCTACCAGGTAACAGGAAAAGAGGATGGCCTAAGATAAGGTTTATGGATGTGGTGACAGAGGACATGCAGGTGGTTGGTGTGACAGAGCAAGATGCAGAGGACAGGAAGAAATGGAAACAGATGATCTGCTGTGGCGACCTCTAATGGGAACAGCTGAAAGAAGAAGATGATGATGATGATGACAAAGTTTAAGCATAGCTGCGTGGGTGTGCCCGTTGCTTAGCTACACTTAGTCCAGATTAAACAGGACAAGATGTTAAATGGGAAGGGGCATCCGACTTAAGCAGTTCTGTAATATTGTAGTGGTTAGAGCATATGCTTTGCAAACACCCATTCCTGGTTTGATCCCCACTGTAATCAGTTCGCATTTTACATGTGAAAGCAGTACATAAACATTTTTTTATAATTAGCTATGAAATAAGATTTCAGATGTGAGGTGTCAGTGTAATAAAGTTGTGAAACCCCATATAAACACAAGTGCCCAATACAGTATAGTCACTTATAAATAAATGTAATGAAAGCACATTGGGGGATGTCAGGGACAGTAAACAGATTTCTAATATGAAATGAAGGATGCATGAATCCCATACAGCAGATAGTCTATAAAATAAAAAATAAGCAATGCTAGGCATTGCACATCTCTGTTTACCAAGTGTAAGTATTGTGCAAATATGACTGCTAAGCAATGAGTAGCCCAGCTAAGTGGATTTGCCCATTGGTAAGCAATGCTGATCCTGCCCCTTTAAGCACTGCCAACCTTAGCTAAGCAGGTTTGCTCGTAGCTTAGCTCAGCATATTTAAAACCATCCAATCATGGCAAAGGGTGGGAAATCGGCCATATTTAAACTCCACAGGTGGGAATATAGCTCATAACTGGTTGCAGCTTCCCACCGTAGGCAGTATGGCAGGAGTTGGTGAGGGCATGCACTTCCGGATACAGCACTGGGGCATACAGGAGTCCAAGGTCATGGTAGGACTCCTGGTAAATAACCATGACAAGAGACTGCTACAGGCCCAGTACCATGGCTCCCAGTATAAAGCGTAGGCCTAGGACCATCTCACCTGTGATCTTTCCAGTGCCACTTGTACCCCTCAGACTGGTAAGCAGGTCCTGCACCACTATGCTGACTTGAAGCAGAGAAAGAGGGAGGTCTTGGACCAGTGGGTACAAGAAGCAAGGCAGAGAGGTGATGTCCCAGCAGTGTGTAAGTATTCATATCCATAACTGTTTACTAAAGTCCAGCCTGTGTATGTGATGGATAGGTACGCCTAAATATTTCTCTATTCCCTTTACAGCTGCAGCTGAGCGGGCTGTGAATCAGGAAGCCCATGCCAGCAGGTAGCAAAGTTTGCATCGTGAGGTTGGTGAGTAAAAATCCTGCTTGTAGTAGTCATACCAAATAAATATAAAGTAGTAGAAAGGTACCTGGCAGTACAAAAACTGTGTATGGGTTGTACTAAATAAACCAGACAATATGACAGTAATAGTCCCATATAGGTGATATATCAATAAAACAATAACTGCCTGGCAATAACGTTCTAAATCCCGGACTGGTTTTGTTTACTCTTTTATTGTATGGCATTCAGTGTTGCAGTCTCTGAATAGAAATGTTGTGCTAACCACTGTTACCCACGCTGTGTTACATAAAAAATATGTCTAGGAATGTCTGTATAAGACTGTTGTAAGTACAAGGTCTGATTGTACAACCAAGAGAGATATAGACACAAAGCACTGAAAAATAGACAGCGATTTCTACATAGCTCACTCTAATGAAACTCAAATTGTTGCATTTTTAGCACACACAGCCATGGTTCGAATCTTGGGAGTGGTAGTGGTAAGTGGTATGCATAATCATACCTCTCAACTGTACAGATTTTTGCAGAATGTCCAGATAATTGGCTCATATTTTTGGCCTGTTTCTCTGTCTCCCTGTCAAATCAGTGGGATGATCCCAGAATTGTAGTCACTAAATAATGACATGCATTTGATTTTCGGATCTCAAATCCTTCAGAAAATGTATATTAAAACAAACCCTGTTACTCTAGTAACTCTCCATACTGTCAGCACTCACAACCAAACTAGGAATAAAGGAACCAGCAGCTGAACTTCAGGAAACAACCAAAACCAGTTGGATGAAAATGAAAACCACGAGTTTTGACCTAGGTTTCGTCTTTAATCCGACTTCATCAGAATACAAATTAATGCTGATAAAAAACACCTCATATATACATTTAAAACATGACATCATCACCAATCAACTACATGGTGTGTTAATGCACTCAATGAAACAGTAAAATTGGTTAATTAATTTAAAAGGCCAGCATACACCAAAAAGGAAAAAACAACCATTACACAAATCAACCATCATTAAAAACTAATTTAGAAATGATGAAATAAAATGTTTAAACTTTGAGTTCACCTTGTCTACCTTATTATTGTTTATAATTTATATTATGCTACATCAACTAAATGCTTAATTTTTTGCATAAGTGGGTATGCTTAAGAACTTTTGAGGTGTGGAATGTATTAAATAAGGTTTTCATTTTCATCCAACTGGTTTTGGTTGTTTCCTGAAGTTCAGCTGCTGGTTCCTTTAACTCTAGTAACTCTCCAAGTTTATAAGAGCAATATTCAAAATATGTCCCTATTTGTACCCCAGTGTTGTCAAGCTTTGTCTAGAGTGTGTGCATTAAGAGATTGAGAGGTATTAACTAGGAATCTGGGAATATGTGTAGAAACAGTCAGGTAATGTTAACAAACATTCCCCCCACAGGTCTTTCAGATAAGAAAACTGTAACTGCCTGGCAATAAAGTTTTAAATCCTGGACTGGTAGTGTTTACTCTAGTATTGTATGGCCTGACATGAAGCATTCACCAGCATCTGATATCAGAATAGTACTGTTGTGTCAACCACTTTTCTCACACTGTGCTACATAAAAATATGTCTAGGAATGTCTGTATAAACTGTTTTAATTACAAGGTCAGATTGTACAACCTAGAGAGACTTACAAAGAAAACACTAAAAGAACAAACAGCGGTGTCTAAATAGCTCACTCTGATGAAACAGAAACTGTTGTATTTTTAGCACATACAGCCATGGTTTGAATCCTGGGAGTGGTCGTAAGCTGTAAGCATAATCATAAATCTCAACTATACAGATTTTTCCAGAATGTCCAGATATTTGGCTCATATTTTAGCCTGTTCCTCTTTTTTCCTGGGAAATCAGTGGGATGATCTGAGGATTGTAGTCACAAAATAATGACATACATTTGAGTGTCAGACTTCAAACCCTTCAGAAAATGTATAATTAAAACAAATCCTGTTACACTAGCAACTGTCTAAAAGTTTATAAGAGCAATATTCAAAATATGTCCCTATTTGTACATCAGTGTTGTCCAGCTTTGTTTAGATGTTGTGCATTAAGAGATTGAGAGGTATGTGCATAATTACAACTAGGAATCTGGTAATGTGTGTAGAAACAGTCAGATAGTGTTAACAAACATTCCCTCCACAGGTCTACCGGGTAAGAGAAGTAGAATTTAGCTATAAGACAGTTGAAGTATATACTGAACATAAACATACCACTGCACAAACCAAGGTCATAGGGTATTGTAATAATATCTGTAGAGCAATGATCATTAAAGTTGTGAGTACTGCAAGGATATATAACTTGTTAATTGACATCTCTCTCCCCCCCAACATATCTGCAACAATAATCTAAACACACAAATCAATGGGTATGTTACACCAAACCTACTGTTGGGAAATATGTCCTATTGTTCAATAAATATTGAAATGTGTTTCTATTAATGTTCCATGTTGAAATATTATCATTGGTGACCTGTTGCTATCAGTGTAACCTGCATGCCATTCTAATGGCCACTGTGGTTCCATATATGCATGTGTTCCGTTTGTTATGCAACTGTTCCAAATCTGGTGTTTTGGGTTAATGGAAATATCTAAGCATGATGTTATAACTAATCCTGGATTGCGTTGACTATTACTAACCCATATGTTCTAAAACTGCAACACTATAGCATGTTTAGGAAGACCGGTCCCAGCGGACCCACCTCTCCCACCTCATCTGGCCATGGAACCGGGCCCCAGCATATCTGGGACCCACCCCGGGTCCTCCTAGTCCGCTGGTCCTCCACCACCTTCAGGTGGAACCACCTCAGGGGATGGGGCTCGTCCCCCTCCTGGGAGTGGGTGTAGACAGGATCCTGTCACCTGAAATCAGGTCTGGGGTCTGGTGTGTAGGGAGCTCCACAGACAATAGGAAGATCTTCTATGCCAGCTTAAGAGCTGTGTGGTACAATTAGAGGGTCAGCCTGCCCCTCCTGCTCGGGCCCCAGCACAGCCACCTTTGGGGCCGTGAAGGTGCAGTGGTGACTCCCTATAGGTGGGGACCTCAGTCCCACTGTTTCCATTTGGGGGCTCATGGGCTACCGATTTCCAAACACCCCTCCATGTCCAAGGTGTTTACCCACACATGTGTCATATACTGCCTCTGTATGCTGTCTTGTCTGTCTTCTGACACAACCTACCTCCCCAAATATACCTACTATCCCTTCCCAGCATCCCACACTCACCTTAAAAAAAGGGCAATCTGTTCCCAAAAAAACTTTGCCCCATACATAACTGTCCATTTCGCACACGTGTCTACTTGACACATGTAATCTGGTCTAATTGGCTTCACAACACATTATTGTTGTCCTCACCCCTCTCTCAGGGGTTTGAGTGTCCAAATATACCTCCAAATTCAGTATATATGCACAGCTATTGCTGTAGAAGAAATGGACAGCTATGAACCTTCCCTACACCCATCCTGCACATCCCTACCTACTTTCCCTATTGTCTTTCCCTCTTTGTGCCCCCTTTTTCACCACTTTCCTATCACCCTTTTTTTCTTTTCTTTTAAAGAAATTAGTTTGGGGTAAGTGGGAGTAAGTACTTTTAAGCAGTAGTAAGTGGGATTAAGCCTGTTTATGTGGTGCTAAGCAATGCCTACACAGAATAAGTAATTTTCCAGCTGTCTGTAAGCATATTTAACCAACAGTTAGCATTGCTTACGATCACACAAACCCAAGCACACCTGCTTGCAATTGCTTAAAAGTGTCTTAATCACTCTGTATCCAACAGGCCTTGTTCTGCCCTGCAACAAAATAATCAGCCCTTGCAAGCCTTGATCCCAGGATATTGCACACTATAGTCACAGCAATTTACCACTAAGCCATCTGAGCTGTAGATATATCTGATGTTTTTCAAACATATCATGCAGCACAGTCATTCAACAGTAGGGGAAAAAAAAAAAAAAAATATATATATATATATATATATATATACATGTAGACATACATGTTAGTATACACACACACACACACACACACACATATATATATATATATATATATATATATATATATATGTATATATCTATATATATATCTATATATATATATATATATATATATGTACAGAGAGAGAGAGAGTGCATTTGGACATTGGATCCACACTCTAAACTTCTCACTGCAAATCATCTGACCAAAGGCACTGTAAATGGGGGTGAAGGGGCCCAAATAGGGATCTCTTGTAATTATTGCCATTATCCCTTCCTCCACAGCTGAACTGTTCTGCCTTGCAACAAAATAACCATCACTTGCAAATTCTTGAACCCAGGACCCTGCACAACATTGCCAGAACAAGTTGCCAGTAAGTCATCTCAGCTGAAAGATGTTGTGATGATTTCTCTAGCATATCATGCAGAACAGTCAGTTTACCATAGGGAATGTACAATGTGGTACCGCTAAACATTCCATTGATACACACACACACACACACACACACACACACACACACACACACACACACACACACACACACACACACACACACACACACACACACACACACACATATATATATATATATATATATATATATATATATATATATACACACACACACACACACACACACACACACACACACACACACACACACACACACACACACACATACATATATAAATATATGAATACTTATAGATATATATAAAGAGGGTGCACAGCATATCAAACAGCCATTATTCCTACAGTTGTCACCTTTTCAAATGGCCAGTGTCTGATTCTTTCCTACAAATGAGAATGATTGCATGAAACCTATACCCACACACAAAGCAAAGGACATGACACCACACACAGTTTGCATACATAAAAATGTGTATTTGTGTATTATTTCAGTTGTTTTTGCCATTTCGTATAGTATTTAGGTGTTTGAAATACATAATAACTGATTAATGCAACTCTCAAAGAAAACATATGATACAGTAATCTGAAAAGACATAACATACTTTGCTGTCTAGGCTAAAGTCTTCAAGTATTACAACAGTAAAAAACACACTCGCCTTGAAGATAAGAATCAAACAACACTTAATTGCAGATGTAGTTCAACAGCCTCCAATTACACTCTGTACTCAACCCCTAGGCTGAAAGTATCAGTTGTCACAATTTAAATGTATCTGTTACATAACAATGCTTAACTTAAAACAACACTATCACACTGACAAACAGAACAGTGTGTAAGACAGTAAGCTCTAGCCCACCACTGTTCCCATGGTGAAACATATGCAAATATACAGCCATATATCTTAATGCTTCTTATTACTGATATTCCTCACATGTTGTAACAGCCTAGGTTAAAAACATTTCATACCCCTCCCATAAAATGTATTACAAGGGCATATAACAGTGTTCTGCATACACTGATCTCCAGACTGAACAGGTTCACATGTTTTTTCCATCTGTAGGCTTCATATATATGGACCCTACCCCACAATTTGTGTGGGAGTCCACAGCATCACTGGAATGATAGCAGGTATGCCAGCACTAAAAAAGGATACACCATTACCTATCAGCCTCTTACTGCATGACATCTTTACAAAGCCTGGTATATAGCTGGAGGACAGAGGCTGAAACACAGGGCCTTATTTGAAATATTGCTGTTATACACTGTGAAAGTTGCTGGTGTTACAGGATTGTTTGTAACATACCCTTACAAAGGAATATGAAGTCAGAAACACAAATGGATGTTGCCATGTACATATAGCAATATACGGAGAGAATGCCACTGATATGTTAGGGACAAGACCTGTATGGGGAACAGAAAAAACATAGCAGCCAATCCTCTGGCCATCATGTGGACAGGCCCATGGTTGAGAGCTATGCAGACAGACTACATTCCATGCAAGACTAGCATGTACACACAAACCCTATAAAACTAGCAGTATTCAAGGCATATAACAGCAATAGTCACACACTGTCCCTAGGTCTGCAACCTTATACAAATGTGTAGTTGGCCTGTATCCACAAGTCCTGTTGGTAAGAGGTATTGCTACCTGCTGTCTGTAACCTCACTGCCCACACACAGGAAGGATGTCTGACAAACAGGAAAGGTAAAGGGACAATGCATACATGATATAGTTATTTATAGTAGTGGGTTGCTATGACATTGGCTATTGGAAAAACTACACAGCTGCCTGCATGCAGTTAGCCAGTGAGGAACATCAATTGGTGCAGAGGCCAACCACTGATCATGAGCATCACCTACAAAAGCCATGCTGCAACCTATTCAAACCAGCTCGATCCATGTAGTGGAGAGAGAGAGAAATAAAAAAGAAAAGGAAAAACAAAAATAATACTAAAAAATATAAATAATACTAAAAAAAAACAAACAAACAAGGAAGACATCATCAAGTGGAACACAGAAAAGAGCATACTAATAAAACAGGTATGTGAGCATGTTTTCATGTAATTGAATGTAGTGCTTGGTCTATAATAATGGAATAGATGATTCTGAAAGATTTATATGTGCCATCAAAACTTGCTGCAATGATGTCTTGCTGAACAACTGCTATGGACATAGCATCTGGCCCTGTGAGCAGCGGGCCATGCCTGTCAACTGTGCAGATCTGCACAGAATGTCAAGATTTAAGCCATCAGAGTGTATGTTCGGTTCCTCCAAACATCTATATTAGTCTGGCAAATAGCTGAAGGTGGACATAATGAAGTCATGGCAGATACATGAGTTTCAGACTCCACCACCTTCAGAACAGCCATAGTAATATGAAATGTATCATGCACAAACTTTATAGGTTTGTTATAGGCATATCTACGATCTGTCCCTATATACCCTCCCTAATGTTAGGCTTTGTCCACATGTGATGCTTTACTTTGTTGCAAGAGAGAACAGTTCAGCTATGGAGGAAGGGATAATGGCAATAATTACAGGAGATCCCTATTTTGGGCCCCTTCACCCACATTTCCAGTGCCTTTGGTCAGATATTTTGCAGGGAGAGGTTCAAAGTGTGGATCCGATGTCTGAATACACTGTGTGTGTGTGTGTGTGTGTGTGTGTGTGTGTGTGTGTGTGTGTGTGTGTGTATATATATATATATATATATATATATATATATATATATATATATATATATATATATATATATATATATATACAGACGTGCATTGCTATATAGATATTTATGTATATATATATATATATATATATATATATATATATATATATATATGAATACATTTTCCATACTGTTGAATGACTGTGCTGCATGATATGTTTCAAAAACATCAAACATATCTACAGCTTAGATGACTTAGTGATAAATTGCTGTGGCTATAGTGTGCAGGGTTGTGGGTTCAACATTACAAAGGCTGATTATTTTGTTGCTGGGCAGAACTAGAGCTGTTGGATACAGAGTAATTAAGGCACATTTAAGCAGTTGTAAGCAGGTTTGTGCGGGTTTACATGACGGTAAGCAATGCTAACTGCCGGTTAAATATGCTTACAAACAGTTAGCTGGAAAATTGCTTATTCTGCATAGGCATTGCTTAGCACCATGCAAACAGGCTTAATCCCACTTACTACTGATTAAAACTGCTTACTCTCGCTTACCCCTGCACTAATTTCTTTAAAAGAAAAGAAAAAAGGGGTGATAGGAAAGTGGTGAAAAAGGGGGCACAAAGAGGGAAAGACAATAGGGTAAGTAGCTAGGGATGTGCAGGATGGATATAAGGAAGGTCTACAACTGTCCATTTCTTTTACAGCAACAGCTGTGCATATATACTGAATTTGGAGGTATATTTTGACACTCAAACCCCTAAAGGGGGGGTGAAAACAACAGTAATATGTTGTGAATCCAATTATACCAGATTACATGCATCCAGTGGACACTTATGTGAAATGAACAGTTATGTATGGGGCAAAAATGTTTTTGGGAACAGATTGCACTTTTTTTTAAGGTGAGAGTGGGATGTTGGGGAAGGATAGTAGGTATATTTGGGGAGGTAGGGTGGGTTGGTAGACAGACAAGACATCAAACAGTGGCAGTATATGACACATGTGGGGGGACATCTTGGACGGGGAGGGGTGTTTGGAAATCGGAAGCCCATGAGCCCCCAAATGGAAACAGTAGGACTGAGGTTCCGACCCATGGGCATTCACCACTGCACCTTCATGGTCCCAAAGTTGGATGTGCTGGGGGCTGAGCAGGAGGGGTAGGCTGACCCTCTAATTGTGCCACCTGGCCTTCAAGCTGGTGTAGCAGATCTCCAAACTCCCTTCGGACCTCGCTATGCACCAATCCCTGTACCTGAATTTGGGTGACAGGATCCTGCCCACACCTGCTCCCAGCAGTAGGATAAGCCCCATCCTCTGAGGTGGTTCCACCCAAAGGTGGTGCAGGAATAGCGGATGAGGAGATCCTGGGGTGGTTCGCAGACATGCTGGGGCCCGGTGGCATGGCCAGATGAGATAGGAGAGGGGTGTCCACTGGGACTGGCCTTCCCAAAAGTGCTATGGTGTTGCAGTTTTAGAACATATGTGGGTTAGTAATAGTCAACACAATCCAGAATTAGTTATAACAGCATGCATAGATATTCCCATTAACACAAAACACCAGATTTGGAACAGTTGCATAGCAAACAGAACACATGCATATATGAAACCACAGTGGTCATTACAACAGCATGCAGGTTACACTGATAGCAACAAGCCACCAATGATAGTGTTTCAACATGGAACATTAATAGAAACACATTTCAATCTTTGTTGAACAATAGGACATATGTCCCAACAGTACGTTTGGTGTAAACATACCCATTGATTTGTGTGTTTAGATTATTGTTGCAGATATGGTGGGGGGAGAAAGATGTCAATTAACAACTTATATATCCTTGCAGTATGAGGTCCTCTGACCTTTTTTCCTATCTATGTCTTCCAGGTACAATGTCATGGGAACACCTCCCTGCCTACACACCACAAGAAAATTATGTCATCATACAATTTGTGATACTCCATCATGGCATCCTAATTGGGTGTAGGGTCAATGATCTGTGTTTGAGGTCCGCCCTGTGGAACGAGCTCGTCCACAGGGTTATTGATGTTGGCCTGCATAACCGCAGTTATGAGCAGGTGTGGCATCTGTGCATCGACCTGATCTGGCACACCCTTCAGCATGGTGCTGCCATTAGGAGGGGCCAGCTAGCCACAGGTGGGGGTCATGCTATCCAGCCCCCACTGAAACATGCTGAGGAACTCCTCACCAGCCTTGGGGCACCCACCCACCAGCCAAGCCAACAACTTGAAGATAGCAATGTGGAGGTGGGTGCCACCCACACAATGGATGAGTAGCATCCAGGTAAGGCCCCCGGACACATTAGTAGACCACTGTTGCTTATCCATCTTCATCTGTAAAGTATCTACATGCATAAGTCAGTTAAGATAGTCTGTTGCTGCAGTGCAGTAATGAACAGATGTGCATAATCTCTAGTATTGTGGGTGTGTACTGTTTATGTATTGAAATGCTGCTCCCACCCTGTACCAATGCCACAGGTGTGGCTACTGACATTACGTCTCTCACACAATTATGTAGGTCCTTCTGGTATACAACTGGGGAAGCAGCCTATAGCTGGTGAGTATGGAGTTGTTTTGCTCAGTTTTGCCAATAAACTGGCCATGTTATGCCCATGGTATTTTCCATGCACACTTTTAACACACCTACCCATAATGCATGCTGTACATGTTCACTTATTGTTGCAGTTAACTGCACTGCATCACAGTTGTCACCATGGTGGCATATCTGAAGGGTATGTAAGAGTTCTGCAGTATACTTAAGAACCTGTCAGTGCAAGATGTGTGGACAGAGATAAACATAATGGTGGGACAAATGGCCTACAGTAGGGACATGTCTAAAATATTACCTTTATACAGTGGCTACAACAGTGTATACACCACTATTACAATGGCAATTGTTCCTGTTATAAACAACTGCAAATCACAATACCACATTCCACACCTTTTACAACCTGTAATGTGATCCTAACATGAGCAATGAATGTCTAATCTAGAATCCTATGTTAGGACAACAAATATGAGGAATACATATCTTAACAAACACTGGAAGCATATGTGTGCACACACTACAAATAACATATTGTGGAAGCAGCTTGTGAGGTATTGACAGCATTCACTCTTCTTGAGTACACACCTTCCATCAAGTACAGGGCCTCAATGTTACACCAAGTGATGGTCTGCTGTTCAAGAAGTACGTCCATGACATTTGCCTACTCACCTGCAACAGAGGCAGCCATGGCTTGCACACATCTTACAAACCATGGAATGGATCCCATATCCAAATGGTAGCACTCAGGAGTGGGAGAAGTAGCCTTATCTCACCATTGCATATACCATGGCAAACAGTGCAGACAGTCATATATGTGTGTATGAAGTATGGGACAACATTAATGTAGAAAATAAACAGATGCTCATCCAAGACAGATGACAACACATGTTGCAAACTGGTCATGGAGGCTGCCCAGAAACATGCAGCAACACTGAGGGACTTGCAGGAATGTCTAGCAAGTACTGCCTGTGCAGTACCTGTGTCGACAATCACCTGGAATCTGCATATGTGTTGCCTATGGGTTAGGGTAATCAGATGGAAGAGTTGTTCCACAGGAAGCATCATCCAGGGCTCTCTACAGATAGCATATGCATAGCATCAAGTATCCCAAAGGCATGTGTTGCAATGTGTAATGGTGTACTGAAACCAAGGCTGAAACCTATGGACAGTATTAATAAAGATACATGTGGTGCACAAGCAAAACTTCACTTCACCTCAGGCCCACCATCCCCATTTTTACCTTGCTGGTGTCAGTGTATACCTTTAGGTTTACTTTTCATTAGCAGGAACTAGACCAGTAGGCATGACATTCTGAATTTAGAACACTGCAAAATAACACTCATGTGTGGCCCATAGTTGTCAAGCATCTCCAATAAGGCTGAGGATGAGGAGGAGTGCCATCCTGAAACACAACAGTGAACTGAAGTATACATCCAAAGCTCCCTAGATGTCTGTGTCTGAACACAGTCAAGGTCATGAATTGTGCCAGACATAACCTGACTCCACAGCAATAGTGAATGCACTGTGAGACGTCCAAGAGCTGTGCACATAAGCTGACCTTGCAATCTGGCAGAGTTGGGGACATTTGTAGGGTGGAGTGACCAAATAATGGCGAGTGAAGATGGGCCATGCTAGTATACCCCTTCCTGGAATAGTGACTGCTGTAGCTCAGTTAACAGGTGCTGCAACAAACCATTGTGTTCAGGGTGTGCACACTTAAGCAACCCACATATTGTCTGCATCTCATTCAGCATCTGCATGACTAACACATTTGTTTGATATTGCATTTGATTGCACAGGTCATATGTCACATTTCAGGTGTGTGTAATGTTAACATATGCAGTATTGTGGCCCCATTGCATATCATGGAAGAGGGTGGCATGTCAACAAGGGTGTGTACACTCCTCGTATCCACATTCGTCTTTGAAGGTGGTCAATGTAATCAGATTTTATTGATCATACATGCACTGCTGATGATGAGATCTGCAATCAGAGGTCAGGTATTAACTATTGACATCAATCCTCATATCATCTCTGGTATGTGTCAGACAAACATTTAGAGGCTTTGAGCAGCAGAGCAAACATAACTGTCACACATATACACATTCAGCAATGGTGTGTACACTCGTGCATTATGGTGCACAGTACATGTCAGGGTGTTGTACAGGTGCACAACAATACTGTGTATATGGCTACACTGTGTTCCAGGGGAAAGGGCATCACCTACTAACACAACTCATGCATCACAGAGATGTATAATGTTGGTAACAAGGATTGGGTATTGCTGCAGTGCATGGTGTTGAGTCCCATATGTCATGCATGTTGACTGTTGGGTAATGAGAGGTCTGTGTAATATCTTTGTGCCACCTCACCTGTAAGTGTGTTTGTGTGTGTGTGTGTGTGTGTGTGTGTGTGTGTGTGTGTGAGTGTAGAGGTAAGCAATAACGTACAGGTCTTAAATCACATTTTTTCCTTCACAGGTGGCGAGGTGGGTCAGGGTCCCTCCTGCAGGCAAACTAATGTTAGTGGCCATACAGATTCTGACAATGATGATAGGTATGGTGAGGCAAAGTCAGGGTTGTTAGGGGTTGAAGCTGTGTCCTTGGTTGACATCCCACTTTTATCCACCCCATCCCCACACACAGTCACAATGCCCATACAAACCCCATCACCAGTGGCCATAGATGAGGGACAGCTGGTGGGTGGTGGCATGTGACAGGACAGTGTGGGGACTATGGCAAGTGTGTCTATATACAGCAGCCATAGCCAGATGACCAGCGAGGTACCACACAGGCAGATGTACAGGGGTGCTTGTAGGAAGGCTGCTGGCCATCATGTCCCTAGCAAAAGTGCCACAGCAGGTGACAACAAACGCATGTTTTGGGCCATCATGGAGGCACAGGCATGTATGGAATGTTATACCAGACAGACTCTGAGGCTCCAGAGGGCTACTCATTATGCTGTACTTGACAATATTCATGATCTTGCAGGTGCCCACCATTATCTTGCAGAGGTCCTGGATAAATGGTTGGGTGAGATGGTGAGAATCCTTGACCATGTGGTGTTTGTGTTAGAGCATGTGGTGGGAGCACGGCATCAGCCACATGGACGTAGGTCAGCAACACCAACAGGTGGAGGTCTACATGGACATGCAACAACTCACAGCCACTCCCATAGTGGCAGTACCAGCACTGCAGGGGGGATGTTGACCACACCACAACTCAACAGGCTAATTTTACGTGATCCTGGCTGGTCCCAACAGGCACGCGGATCCAGCGGTCAATTGTCATCATCAGGGGAGAGTACCATATCTGGGCTTCTACCTGCTACTGCTCGTGGAACCCCTGGCAGGCACATGGTCTGCAGCTGTCCAACAAACTCCTGCATAGAGCAGCCATATGGCAGAACTGTGTGTATACATACACACACACACACACACACACACACACACACACACACACACACACACAAACACATCACTAACACAGCTAGGGCACCTCCATACCTACACATGCAACACATCTGCACAGCCCAGTTGTTAAAGAACCCCCTAACACACACATGATGTCAACCAAATGGCTCAGCCTAGGTCTCTGGCAAACCCACCACACAACCTGTGCATATGATGATACCCGCACCACATCCCTGTCATCCATACCATTAATGCAGGGACAAGCTAATATGGTTCTGATGCACAGGGTGAATATACAAAGGTTTAGCAATGTACTGCTGTTTAATGTGTTTTCAGCTGGAATGTTTAATGCTTACATGTCAGGGTGTGTAGTTATCCAGCCATGATGCATTATAGCTGTTGTTAACACTGACTGATTGTGGTTTCCATAATGTATTCTGTTTGTGCTGTAGGTGTCTATATGTCAGCAGGATGTTGGTCTGCTGTCCTTTCCTGCAAGGGATATGGCACTCTGGTGATACATTGACTGTGTCATATCCTGGGTACAGCTGAACACAAGTAACAGGTTTGTATAACAGTTACTGCATGTGCCACATGGCTGATAGGTCTGAGGGGTGTATACAGGTGAGTGCAGCTCTTCTACAGTGGGCAATGGTAAGTGTACTGGGTGGCACACACCAAATGTTTGTGAATAACACACACAGAGGCTTTGGTGTTGATGCAATACACAGAGAATACTGTACACATGGATGTACTTAATTTTGCAGTGAACTCATTCTGGCTTATGTAATTCCACCAAGACCAAATAGCCAAAACATCACATCAGCAAATAATCAGTCTGCCAGTTTAATGTCATTGACAATGGCACTGGCAGGGTATATGCCCTCTTCCCCAATGTAATGCAATCCTAGAGTTGGTAAACATAGGTGTGCTGGTGTGGATAGCAAAGGCCCCCACTTTGGAGGTTGTGGGGTGGCATAGAACCACACATAGAATTATTAAGAAATACTTATCCTGTTAACATAAACTGTACAGTATAACAGTAGTCTAAGCAGGGGGATACACACAATAACCCCAATGTGGGTGGCTGTGCCCACAACAACCACACTCAACTATCTATATATATATATATATATATATATATATATATATATATATATATATATATATATATATATATATATATATATATACCAACTCCAGTATTGCTGTACAGCTGTACAGTGGGGAAGAGGGCATATACACACCCACTACTAGTTTTGATGGAATGAATTTCCACAAGATGATTCCTTTGAAATGTTACCTTTTGCCAGTTCCTTCTCAGACAAATGATCTCCTGGGACATATATTTTCTGCAAACTGAAATAGATCACTTCACATACACACACACTTACTTTGCAACACTGAGAATAAAACCTGTATCTAGGTACTTATTGCTACTAATGTGTTTGGCATTAATTGAGCACACCACAGAGCTTTTAGGATAAGGTGTGTCCCGAGTTTCCTGTTAAGTGAAGAACATCACCAGGCCTTGTACAGTATGGTAATGGGGAATATAGTGGGTGTTAATGAACAATACATAGTATGACATACTGTCATAAATAAATTGACAAATACATACAGTCATAGACACATATGACAGACCAGGGTTTAGCAGTGGTAACTACCTTGCCAGTGAGTCCATACTGTTAGGGAGTTTTTGCAAACAGCACATGCATCACTGGGCTGGATAGTGTAATTAGTTACCGGTATGGTTGATGGTGACAGTAGTCCTCATACAGTGGACCTTGGGACATGTACTGGGGGTACCATGTTGTAAAGACAGTATACCCAGCACCCACATCCCACACTGGATATTGTACTCACTGAAACCCATGATAATGCTCTGACATACCCACAATCACACATTGACCAGGACTACAATACAAACCCTTGTCTATCTAATCAGTGTTACTACAGGGATATACATTTATTACACAAGCCACAGGGACAGTAGGGTGAGGGTTTGTCATGACTCTCCTAATGTCAGCAACATGACCATTCCTTATAAAGTATGGCAAGGTTTATTGTACTTGGAGAATGTGGCCTCAGAATGCTGTCTCATACAAATATGCACAGTCACACACAATTGCATACACACACACACACACACACACACACACACACACACACACACACACACACACACACACACACACACACACACACACACACACATACCCACATTTGGTACTGCAAGCTCCAGATAGCCCATAGGGTGAAGAGTGTAACAAGGTACATTGAATGTGAATTACAGCAGCAGTCACTTCTAAGTATAGCAATGGGGGTGTGTAGTGGGTGAGATGGCCCTCAAAGGATTATTAACTACAAGTTTACAAACACACAGACACTGTTATACTCAATAATGCACACTCACATTTCTCAGTACTGAGGGCCATAGGTGTAGGTGTTCCAAGGTGTCTACCAGGCTAATGTCCATGGAGAGATGAGAAGAGCAGGGCATGTGAGTACACTGGTAACGTGCCACCTGGCATGTGTCAGCAGGCCATCTATCAACTGATGCCACATGAGTGATCCCCATGGTGACAGTTAAATTCAACATCCACTCCTCTGGTTTTCTCTTGAAGAGGGCTAGTGAGGTGCTCCAATTGATATGTATGCAACATATATTGCATAACATGGCCAGTGGCTGGGTTAGGGACCTGCACGCAAACATGCTCTGTCGACTGTGGTAGTCTGAGGTATCCATGGCATGTGTTGCATACAGAGTGGGGTTTCCTAGCTGTGGCATTCATAAGACAGCTGGGCAAACATGTAGGTGTCAGTCAATCAGAGATTGCCTGTAAGCAGCCATGATGAATACCTAACATCTGCACATCTGTGCAGAGGACAGACAGAAAGTAGCTAGCCAACAGGTTATGCATTAAGATGAATATTCTGACATGCAGATGTCTGAAACTGATAGGTATTCCATTACTACATAACAGCAGTCCTTAATGACATGTCCTAAAATCATAGTAGTCTACAGTTAATATCAACATATCAGATCAATATTCAATAGGAAATGCATAAAAACATACAGGTCAAGCACCAAGAACATGATAGTAAGTACACAGAGTCCAGCTTTGCATGCAGGGGTCTATGGTTCCAATACTACAATCTGCAATCTACTCTTACTTGGACAAGCACTGTTAAAAGTGGTAATGTAATGATACAATACATGCATGTATGACTGAATATAA